>NW_005841885.1:1653587-1665944 GCF_000455745.1 Alligator sinensis
GGAATGCTGGTGTTATGAGTCTCCTGGTCTCCCTGCCTGGCCCAGTCTTTCTTTGCTGATAGAGCCCAGAGGAAGGAAGAACTTGACCCTCGCCACAGGCCTGCAGACTGCTGCTGCGACTCAAGCTGTGGCAAGAAGGGCAAGGGTGCATGAGCCCGAGGGATAGAGGGAGGTGAGGAAAGGTGGGGGGAAGCCCCGCCTGCAGTCAGGGGAATATGAAGAGACTGGCTGTGCTTCATGTGAAAGGTACCTCTCTGCCCAGCATTGCAGCTGCACGGCTCCTGTGAGAGCTGCGTAAGAGGGTAAAGCCTGTCATAGCTCCAGTTTGGCTGGGCAATCAAGTGGGCGATCCTCAGGGGGGCGGAGGTCAGGGGTGACTCTGTGCACCTGAGGGGTTGTACTTGTGTCTGACTGTGGAGGGTGGTTGTGCCTCCCCTAGTCAGGAAGGGGCTAGAGTCTCCTTTCACGTCCTGCTGCAATGGTTGCTGTGCCCTTTTGCAACCGCTGAGAATTGCGAGCTAACAGGACTGCTTCAGATGCCAGTCCTGCTGGATCCCAGGATGGCAGGGAACGTCAAAGCAGGACATAGACATGGGCGGGAGGAAGCAAGGGTGGAGGTTTGCCCTTGACTTAGGGCAAAGGGACTGTCAGTGGCAGGAGAGCAGGTGGGGGGGGGGGGGGGCAGGGGAGGCCTGCGGAGGCAGGTGTGTTTGGAACCACATCTGTGCACCTCTGGCTGGATTTGTGTGCCTTTGCTTCCATCTCCCGCAGCTGTGGTTGCAGAGAAGTGTATGTTTGTGTTTGCAAGGCGGGAATTGCCTCCGGTGGTGCGTTGGCAGGCGTGCGGGTGATGAGGGTGCATGTGTGTTCGAGTGTGATTGCCTCAGCAGGTGTGTGTGTATTTGTATCTGTTTGTAGCCCTGGTTGAGGCGACGGCCAGGGTATTTAATACCGATTAGACATTTCCTATTTTATTAAACTCCCTTGTAACTGTGCAGGGAAATGCAATTTATTTATGCTAAGTAGCCATTGTTATTCAAACACAATAAAATCCAGTGCACAGCATTCAGGTTTCAGCTACCCTTGGTGTCAGGCGAATGGAGGCCTCATTAAAGGCAGTGAGAGAGGGAATCTCTCCGGGGAATGCAGAGCTGTGATTTAAAGGGACACCACGCGTTATTCTGGTTTCAGTTGATCCATTTTCCCTTCTCCAGGGCATAAAATGCTAATTATCTTGCTGGCATGTCCCAAGGGGGCAGGGACCTTAGTCTGTTCAAAACCTTGGGTACCCATGGCCCTGCAGTCATCACAGCAGTATTGTTTTACATGGACTTGTCTCTTCCTCCGGAAGACCTTACAGACATTCATTCACTCATTACTAAGCCTCAGTCTCCTTTTGCAAAGTCAGTAAATAGCATCACTATTGCACTGTAATGGCCAGAGGGTCTAAGTGCCAATGCCCTCTACAGAGTAGATTTAGCATGGCAGAACTGTGCATCATAAGTCCTATACTGCTACCTGCTAGTGGTGATTCTCCCTTATTTTAAGAGACCTGTGATTTTTGGCACTCATGGGCAGGAAGTCCTGGCTATTCAGGGGGGTTTGAATATGTTACTGATACACTTTTGGTTGAACCAGACATTGTCAGGCTACTTCCCAAGTTGCTAAGTGTTTATTTTGCTCTTCTTCATTTACCATGCTCAGATGCTTCCCTCCCCACCAGGTCCCTGTTTCTGGTGGAGCTTGAAATGATTATGATTCCTTTTTTGTTTAGTTCATTATTTATACACCATCCCCTTCATTACGATGGCCCAATATGGGGAATTAAGCTGATGTGCTAAAAGGGGCACTTGCCGGAGAACCCAGGCAAAGCTGGCAGGGGGACTTGGATTGCCACATGGGTGTGATGGTGGAGATTATTAGTTCTGAAATGGGGGAGGAGTTGAATTGTCAAGGAGTACAATGGGCGGGTGAATGCCAGAGTGTGTTTGGTTATAAGAGCTAAGGACCTTGCGATCCATGCTAAGGTCCAAAGTTGGGAAAAAATTGAGCTCTTTTTGAACATCCATCTTAGGAATCCCTTGGGGCTTGGTCGTGTGGGATGGAGAGTACCCACAGCTCCATTTGGGGGTAACGACCAGGAGGCCTCTGAGATCAAGCTGCAGGTACCTCACATTGGACAACCTAAGGCACTTAATCCGTGAGCACTGTGGCAGTGGTGTGTGGTTACTGCCAGTTTCAGGCATGGAGTAGATGAAGATGGACTCTGTTTCACGGCAGAATTTAAGACATCCACTTTTGTTTCATTTTAAAACAGCACAAGCAAATTCTGCAATTTCCTCATGAAATGAGATTCCCAAGCAAACATTGAGGGGGCGGGTATGGGAGACAGCAATGGCAACATTGTGTTTTGATGAAATCAAAAGATTTTTTCTGACTTTTCTTTCTCTTTTTTTCTCATTTTCCATTACACAAATTTTTTAGAAATGGAAACAAAGTCACTTTCCAATGGAAAGTCCAGCTGGTTCCATTACGAAACCCAGTGGTTCCCCTCCACCACCCCAGTTTTCTTCACAAATGATTTTTTTCAAGATCCTCACAGTTTCCCCAGAGGTTCCACTTTCAGTGACTCAGTGTTTTCCAATGGGGAAGTGTTGCATTGGAAAATTTCCAAACAGCTCTGGACTGGATCCAGATGGGCCCCAGTCTCCTTTGCTCTGGTCCATGTGTTGCCACCGATACTTGCTCAGAATTCACTTTGTGCTA
Organism: Alligator sinensis; assembly: GCF_000455745.1. Classification (NCBI taxonomy): domain Eukaryota; kingdom Metazoa; phylum Chordata; order Crocodylia; family Alligatoridae; genus Alligator; species Alligator sinensis. Next base: position 1,656,354 of record NW_005841885.1, read on the forward strand.
GTGTAAGAGGCTCCGGTTCAGATCTGGTTGCGTTTGATCTCTGTAGATGATGATATGAAGGACATGAAAAATGAAGCGCGAGGCAGGGTGCAAAAGATGAGCTGGCTGACAGGCCGCTTTGGCTGAGAGTTGCTTGGAAAGGAAATGTAAAATGAAACGGTGTTGGATGCAGGGTATCACGAAGAATCCCGTCTGTGCTAATTGACTTTTCAGTTTGTGTTTTTTTCTTCTTATCATCCTGATCTGATAAAACAGCTAAATGGAGTGGTGTATCGGGAGACAGGCTGGATGTGAGACTTGCATTCACCTAGACATCAGAATAACAGTATGTACTTCCAGCTGCATGTATCCTGCCATCATCATCAACAGCTGGTGAATCGGCATCTTCCACCCCACCAGCTCCTACCACTGGAGGTGTTGAGAGCGAGTAGCAGGCTGTTAGGGAGGCAGCCACTAGAGTGAGATGTGAGCTCGGGAGCGCAGGGAGCGTATTTCATGGAGCTGGCCATTTCTGTGTTGCCAAGGCTGGCAATGCTTCTCGGGGGATTGCTTTGCTGTAATATAACATCCCTTGCCAGGGAAATTGTCTTAAGTAATGGTTTTGGGGTGGCTTTTTCTTTTTTTTTTTTTTAAATATATTTATTGTATTTTTATTGGATCTGAATTAAACTGAAATTAGAAACGAAAATAACTTTAATTGTGAATGTTGTGATTCAGGTTGTTGTAAATCTTTCAGCATAATATTGTGCCATAAAAGTGCTATTTTGTGATAATTATTATTATTATAATTAATGGGCCTTAATTGCTAATATTGCAGGCATGTGTTATCTCCCAGCCTTCCTCACAGTCTCTCCCAAAAACAGCTCTCTGTGCTGCAGCGCCTGCCACTCCAGCCAGCCACTAGTCTGAACAGCGGGCCTTGTGTATGGGTGTGTGCACGTGTGTGTGTGCAGACACACGTGTTTCTTGCTTGATCCTGCTGTCCATGGTTCCAGCTTGCTGGGCAGCCGTGTCAGTGCGCTAGGGGCACAAGGAGGAGCTATTTCATTAAAACAGGTGTTAATCATGTTTATATTATTCATTATTAAAATGACTTCCCCATAGGATATTAAATCTCTTCCCTCAGCTGCGCCCTCAGCACTTAATCACATACTTACTCTGAAGTCAATATGAAGATATATTGGCCGGGGAGGTGAGTATCTGTCAGCAGCTCCGGCTATTGATCAGAGCACAGATGGAAGTCAGAGCTCTCGGGGAGTTTGTGTGTATTTGCTGGCAGTGTAAAGAGTGACCACGTGTTTATTTCTGCACAGTTTTCTTCTCAGCCTCCTGGACCGGGGTCAAAGGCCATGTTGCTAGCTGTGGAAGGCATGAGGGGGATTAGCGTTTCATCCCTGGTAGTGGTCGATCCTTCCAGGGACCCTGGGCATGTCAGGGTGCTGCTGCCAGAGGCTGGTTAGTGGATGGCCACTGCTCCAAGTAGGATCTGCTTTGCGAAGTGTCTCAGTCCTCCTGAGGTTGGGGGTGGCCTAGAGAGAGAGAGTAGGTGACAGATGGGCATGAGGAGAGGGGCAGAACCACTGGAGGGGAGCCTTGTCTCAGCCTGGGGCTAGGAGTTTGCACAAGGCAGGCCCTTTGCTGTCACAAAGAGGCCCAAGCTGCTGTCATCTCATGAGGCTTCCAAGAGCAGAGGGCCTTGTGCTAAGGAGAAGGGTCTGCTCTTTGTTCCAATAAGTGGGGAAGAGCTGTGTGTGGAAGGGCAAGGAGACACTGATGACTGGGTGTCCCCTTCCATCACCAACCCCGCAGCATTGGTATTTTGGGGTGGGCTGGGCACCTTCCTCCAGCCGCTCCACGGTTCATCTGGTGTGTGTGTAACACCCTAACCTGGATGGGGTGATCTGGGGTTCCTTTTGGCCAAGGAGCCACACATCCCTTCAGAATTTGTGGCAGTAAGATGGGAGGTGACTGAGAAAGGCACGTGCCTTGGCTTATTAAAGATAAAGCTACTGGGACAGCAGGCCCCTCACTGGGCTGCACTCACACAGGTTAGCATGGCTTAGCCGTGCTCTTGAGATGGCTGCCAGGTGGGAAGAGGCCGGTCAGGGAGGCTGAGCTCTGCGCTCAGTAGGGAGGCATGGGGCAGTAGCAGGGGCTTGTGCCGTCTATCTCATTGCAACAAGCACAGGGCTAGGAGCCAGCACATCTGGGTTCCCTTCCCTGCTCTGCCACTGACCTTGACCAATGCTTCCCTTCTCCCTTAATGAGTTTCCTCCTCTCTGGGCTAGTGCTGGACATAAGGAGCTGGACACCTTGGAGATGATGGGATGAGGGATCCTAGAGGTTGTTCTAGTACCGACTTGGGGCAGCCACCTTCCTCTGGGGAGTGGAGAGGTGCCAGCTTGGCTGGGGAATGAAGGGTGACGGGTTGATGCTGGATTGGCTGCTAGAGAATAATGTACATGGGGTGTCATCAGCCTAATGCTGATGCAGAAAGGGAAGGCAGGGAAGAGGGGAGGAGGGAGCTGCCTGCAGAACGCTACCCAGCATCGATCAGGTTGGGGCAAGGAAACAGCGCAACCTCCTGGGAAGCAAAGGATGACCTGCCTCCCCACCCCTCCCCATGGCTAGTTCGGCTCCCTCCTCTCGGGCTTTGATCTCCAGGCAGCATCTGAGCAGATTGAACCGCACGCTGGCTTCCCAGGGGAGATGAGGCCTGCCAATCTGTGTCCTCCAAACAGTGGTTCGCTAGCAGAGGAGGCCCTGGACTTTCTGTACCTGCCAGAACAAGTGGCTCAGCCTAAGGGCTTGGATGCTGAGTGCAATTACTGCAGAATAATTCACCCCAGATTTTACCCCCAGGGATTTTACTCTGGGGATTTTACTCCAGAACTGGGGAGCAGGCACGTGACGAGCTCTTCCAGCCAGCTGCCAGCAGTAGGCTCTATAACAGGGTCTGGCCACTCAGTGCCAGGTGGCATTGAGCAAAGGGCAACCCCAGGAAGAGTGGACACACAACTGATGCCCTGGTGCACACCCCCTCCTCCCTTTCTGAGGGGTAGCTTTGCCTTGGAATCAAGTGCCCCATGCTAGCGTAAGGTGGTGCCTAGGGTGACCATGCACATCTCTGGCACATTGTCTCCTGGAAACGGCTTGTTTCCATGGGGCACACAGGCACGGCCACATCTCTCCTAGGAACAATCCTGTCTCCATATGGGAGGAGATGTGTCCATCATCACACCCCTTAGGAAATGGCTTCTGTCCCCCTGGTTGAAAGAGCTTTGTCTCCTCTGCACAGAGTTGGAAGTGGGCTGTGAGCGAGCTTTCACTCCATTCTCAGCCTGAAGCAGGGTCAGGGCTGGAGCTGAGATTGCGGGGTTGGGTGGAGGAGGTGCTGAGGAGAGCCCTGTGCTCACAGTCTAATCATCAGCCACGTGCTGGGGGACTCTCCTAGTCAGCTGATGTCCCTGGATGTCTGCCTATGACATTGGCTCGGAGTAGCCTGTCTGGAGGGGGCAGCCCAGACTTTCATATGTCTTATAAAACCAGCTCTGTCATGCACAGACAGCCTTGAACCACCTCAGGACCTACTGTTATGGTACAGAGCAGGAAGGACATGCTGTAACCCAGGTGGAGGGTCTGCGCTGTGCCCACCATGGCATCAATCCCTCCGACTGCCTGAGCTGTCCTTTGACTGTCCTTGCTGGGTTGTTTTACAGAGTGGGGGAAAAGGGGGCTCAGTCCTTCCTGCCTGTGGAGCAGATGGGGAAATCCCCAGAAGCTGCAGCCAGCCAGTGCTGACTCACTGCAGACCTGATGCTTTGGAGGCCACGCCAGACTCAGCTCGTGCATGCAGAGATGGCCACCACCCCGTGGCATGGGCTCCCTTCAATCCCCGTTTCAAGGAAGAAAGGACTGGGCCCTGTAAGGAGGAACGGGACAGGCTAGAGGCCACCCTCTGAGAGCAGCACAAAGGAAGGGCCTCAACAGCAAGGGCAGCAGAAGGGCTGTGGTTGGGGCAGGAAGAGAAGTAACCAAGGAGAACTGACTGGGATGAAATAGAGGGAGCAGCAGCGCACCTGGTTCACCCTGTGCCCCAGGCCTACCCAGCAGCATGGCAGAGGCTGGATCTCCAGCCTGGCTACCCTGGTCTCTCATCTTGGTTTGGATGTACCCCCTGGCAGAGGCGGGGTTGCCTTTGGGGGCCCCATGCATTGGTGCAGAGCCTCTCTGCTCTGCATTAGCCCATCACGATGCCTACTGGTCAGTGTTACTGATGCTGCAGGGGATGCTGTCACCTCCGGGTCATGCACAATTGCATGGTTTGCAGTGTCCTTGTGCCAATCCTGCCTCCCACCCCGCCTCCGGCTCAGCAGCACCACAGATCAGAGACCCCCACATGCAGACAAGCAGCATACTCCAATGGAGCTAATTGCAAGGGTGTAAGGCAAGGGGCAAGGGTGTAAGACACCCCCAGGGGACCTGGCCAGGGTGGGCAGGCAGCAAGTGTCCATGTTCGTTACCCCATGCAACACCTGCCTCTCCAGTGGGGACAGCAGGGAGCTGCCTGAGCTGCTCCCAGGGTTTCATGGCCCACAGAAGCAGCTTTTTCCTGCCTTGTTTCTGCTCATGGCTATTTCATTGGGCCGAGCCCCCTGGCCTGGCTTACTTCAAGCATCCTGGCTAGAACCAGGAGCTGAGGTGGCCTTGGTGCCCTGCCGCTGGCTGAGGCGAGACCATCTCTTGTAGCCACAGCCTGGCTGGAGACGGGGCAGGGCTGGTGACATGCGGGACAAGGGCACGGACATGTGGGACAGACATGCAAGGCTGGTGACATGCGGGACAAGGACAGCCTCTGCCCAGCTGTACCGGGGGAGGACCCTTGGGGGCAGCCTGCAGCTCACCCTGCGGTCTCATCTCCTGGAGCTGGGGCTGCCCCTGGCCCCCACCCCTCCCTGGCATCCTGGCTCTGCCTCACTTGTTTTGCCTGTTGGTTTTCTCTCCGTTTTCTCTGCTCCTCCTTTTCCTTCTTGGTCTGTGGGATGTTTGCTCCTCCTGTCTCCCCAGGCCTCTGCAGCTCCCTGCAACCTCGGGTTCTCAGTTCTCTGCCACTGAGCCACATCTCCCCTTTCCTCTCTCCTAGATCCCAGTACCAGGCAGTGCCAGATCCCTGGCCCATCCAGACCTGTCTTGGACAGCAGCCATTGTCAGTCGCATGAGGGAGGAGAACCCCACTCCCCAGGGCTCTGCCCCTACGTGACTTGCCCCATCTCTTTCTCCCTGGGGATGGATTTCTCCTTACCCCCTGCCCTCTGCCCTGGTGGCTGCCTCTCTGGTGCAGACATCAGGCATGCAACCCTAGATGAGCACAGGGGTTGGCATGGGGGCAGGGGCTGAGCTGGCAGCCAGCAGCCCACAGCTTAGTCAGGCTTCTGAGCAGCTGCTGGCTCCCCCGGCCCAGGTCACTGGCTGGATCAGCCATTCTCTGATCTGCCTCTTCCCATCTTGAGCTTGCCCTGCCAGACTGGATGATTAACAGCTGTGCTGATTGGTCCATTCCCTGCCCAAGCCCTGGTGACCTAGGGATCCTGATGAGAGGGCAGTAAGGGGCAGTGCCTCTCTGACTCTGAATCCCATCTCTCAGGGTGGAAGTGGTACAGAGAATGGCTGGAAGCAGGTGGGGAAGACACCACTGAGTGCATTTAGCATTGGCACAGGTGCAACGAGTGCAGTGACCTCAGCTGCACAGCAGGGCAGGCTGATGTCTGGAAGAGCAAGGGGTAGGGCTGCAGGGCTAAAGCACGATGCCTCGGTAGAGGGAACCTGGGGTGCTCAAGGACTGGTAGCAGGACTGGAGCCGTGTGTGCATGTGTGTATGTGCATGTATGTGCACAGAGTGTGAGGTAGGTGCCCTTGCACAGGGCTGCTGCCTCTGCTCTCCCTCTCCAGATCCAAGCAGAGAGCTCTGGTCTCCAGAACTGGCAGCCTGGCAAAGCCTCTTTAAAACAATCATGTTGGCACAGCCAACAGTTGGCACTGGGGTGTGATTGGATGGGAGCTGAGGTCACAAACTTGCCGCCAGCATGTGGGTCCCATGTGTCTTGGGGGTTCATGCGTGCAGCCGGCAGCCCCTGTGGTTCTGAGCGCTCCCCAAACCAGCTCCTGTGCTGAAGCAGGAAATGGCACCAACACTGGAGTGATCACATCGTGGCAAGGGCAGGTGCAGCAGGGACCGGACAGCCTGTGGGGGACAATGAGCAGCACTCATCTGAGCTACCCCATCCACCTCCTGGCCTGAGTCTCCCTTTTAACCTGCCTTTAAACTCCAAGGACTTCCCTCTTGTCACCCAAAGGGGAAGTTAAAGAACCAACTGAGTGCTGATCCCCTGAAAAAGGGGGTGCTGTGTGTGTGTCCTGGTTGTGCAGGGCCTCTATTGATCATGGAGTTGGTATGGCAGCTCTAGAATTAGGTGCTGGGTGGGAATTTGAGGCACATGCTTGCTGCTGCAGCCGGCATTATTTATAGCCCCCTGAATCAACCCTCTGCTCTTCCAGAGAGGCCATGTGGAAAGATGCTCTGCCAGTTCCAGCCAGGCACTGGGAGGATGCATCCTTCCCCCATCTCAAGCTCTTCCTGCTCCCCTAAGTCATCAGCTGTGGATCACGAAGGGCAAATTAAATTCCATCTTGGAGCCAGCCAGGAGCAGCCTGATATTCCTGCCTCTGGGACCGCGTCACTTGAATGAAAGCAAAAGCAAACAGCGCACTGGAGCTGGTGCTCTCCACGGGAGTTCAGCTGCGGTGCTGCAGTCCCTGAGGGGGTGGGAGAGGTTGCAGGGAAAGGGTTTGTCTCGGCTCGGGGATGGGACGTGCGTGTGTGTGCCAGTGTGTGGTGAGGGTGTCTGTCCTTCTCTATCTCTTTAGTGCGGAGTCAGGCAGCTACTGCATTTCTGGCCAGGGACGCCCAAGGAACAGCATGCCCCTGCCCTGCTTGCGTGAGGCACGGGGCAGGAGGTGTGACGATGCCCTGTAGGGATGAGAGGAACATTTAGGGCTCTGGGTTTGGAGATCCTTGCTTGCAAAAAAGCCCAGGGCAAATACCTATCCTGTGTGAATTGCCAAAGCTATTGGTACCCCCGCCCCCCCCGCACAGTGATCAGAGGCCACGTGGTATGGGCACATGAACCCAGGGCACTGGCCCTGAGCTATGTACAGCCCATGACACATGGCCCGGGGAGGCCTGTAGCACCTCACAGCCAGCAAGCACATGGTGTAGGGAGACAACCAAAGAGAGAAACAAGAATGGGCATGAAATGCCTGATCCAGAAAGGGAGTGAATCCTCTTGACCTCCCTTCTCGTGTTTCACTGCTTAGCCAAGAAAGCTTGGGTATGTTCATGGCGCTAAGAAACTTTCTTTGAACCTTTTTTCGAAGCAATGCTGTGTCCTCTCACGTGCCAGTAGATGGAGCTCTTTCTATGGACTACAGCTCAGCTCGGCACAGGTATTTAGGTCACTAACAACCATTGAAATCATGCCTCGAAATCACTGGGAGATGGAAATCTGGGCCGGTCCTAAACGTAGGCACGTGGATGAGCATATCTTCTGTAGAGCACTCTTTGCAGTGTTTCCCTGGGCAAGGGAACGAGGTTCAGGGAGAAGCGCTGATACCTTTCAACAAGGCAGAGACTGAGCTGGGAAGAGAAGCCAGGCGTCCTGCCATGCTTCCCAGGCCCAGGTGATACAGAAAGTGCCCAGAGCCAGCATGTGAGCTTTTTGAGCAATCCAGCTTCATTCCAGTATGAAGCTGACTAGGGCCAGCTCAGAGTGGGAAGGCTTGAAAATGGTAACTGAGCCGTCTGCTGCTCAGTGGTAAGTAAGTAGAGGTTGAAGCTGAAACCAGGATGCATTTTTTATGATGCCGGCAGGGCTGGGTTTCTTTAAATAAGATTTGACAACGAATACGGGCTCTGGAAGCTGTGTACTGCACCGCCAATACATTATTTACATTAGCTTCTTCCTTGTCCATTTTAATTTTAAATGGGCACCAAAGGGAAACGAGACGAACTACTTCGTCACCTGGGCCTCCCCTCCTGTCCTGTCAGGCAAAAGTAGATCCAACCAGTGAAGGATTGGGTGCAGATCTTTCCACCATAGCAAGTGCAGCCAGGGGCTTAACTGCAGTGCACAGCACTTGGAGCTGTCTGCTCATGTGAGCGTCCTTGGAAATGGCCAAACTGGTGACTTTTTTGGTCTTATAGAGACAGACGTGCATGCAAGACAGAATTGTGCAGGATTGCAAATAGGTGACTTGTGCTCACAAGAGCTAGGATATCATCCAGACTTGTCACTGCTGCCCATCCTGTCCTGGACTGAGCTACTGCACTGCTCTGTGCCTCAACTTACCCCACCGTGAATTGGAAATAATGCAGCTGTGACCTCGCCACCAAGGAAAGGAGGGAGAAAATGGAAAGCAGGATGATCAGCCTATGGTGGGACGCAAGGACCCAGATTCTCATCTGATGCTATACTTATCCTGGCTTCAGTTGTAAAGACATTATCATCCAACTACTTAGAACTGAAAATCCCCATCAGAATCACCACCCTCTTGGCCGGTGTTTCCTCACTTTTTTTCCACGAGACCCTGCTGCCAGGCTCCCACCCTGACTTTCAAGTCTGTGACTCCGTTTCCACTCAGGAGTCCCAAACAATTTTTTGTCATGACTGTCACCACTTGTTAGTGACTGCTCATTTGGGAGCTGGGCTTCAGCCAGATGGGAGCACAATCTTTCCTGTAGAGCACAGTGCCTCCAGGGGCTGGAGGATCTGGAAGCCTTGTCCAGGCAGAAGAAACCTCTTTGAGGTCTAAATGCCACTAGGCAAGCTGATCTGTCTGTGAAGAGGCAACTTCTTCCCTTTGCAGCTGAGAGGAGCTGGGAAGGGTGTGACTTTGCAAAACCCAGTGAATGCTGCACTGTAAATATCAGTGATGATATGAAGGGTGATGGGGAACTAATGAAGGTGACAGATGGCTTTAAAGGCTTCCAGTTAATTGATTCTGATTAGGAAAAGATGTGGCCCTCTCCCCAAATCCCCAATTCCAAGTGCTGCTCCAGAGCAGCTGGCTATTTGTGCTGAAACAATCAACAGTTGCCCACCCTGACATTCAAACATCCACCATTAGGTTTCAGAATCAATGCTGGGTTGCAGTGGGGATTGCTTAACTTTTCTTAGGGTTATTCTCTAACAAAGCCTGGTATTGTGCCATCTCTGCTGCTACAGAGGCCCTGATTTTTTGGTTTATCTCTGTTTAATTGTCTTTAATTACTTTTGAATTGCTTGAGAAGCTTCAGGGAGTGAGGGCTAGAGTGCAAGGTACCACTGAATGCCCTTGGCACAGGGCGGCTGATGTCAAAGCAGCTGTTTGGTTTCTCATTTGACTTGAGTACCACGCCTGCTGCATTAGCTGTTGCAGAGGACAAGGTGGTGATAAATTCTCCCTCTCCTCTTTTGTGGATAGTTTGCCACAGCGGAGAGTACAGGAATCCTGCCTTTACTGCTCAGCTGTCTGTTGAGAAACTATCCTTTCCCT
>NW_005841885.1:1665963-1673512 GCF_000455745.1 Alligator sinensis
TTCCCTACAAGCTTCCTAGGTCAGGCCTGTCTGCTTTTGGTTTCACACCGTGCTGAGAAGCCCGGATTTGATTTATCAAGTGATGTCAGATTTGCTTAGCAAGGAGCCTGCAGCAGAGGAGCATAAAGTTGTTTGAACATTTGCGAGAGACTGCAATGGGGAAGGGGAAGGGAGTCCCGGAGATGAGGGTTGATGGACACAATGCTATGTCACCACCATCTCTAGAGTCCGCCAGGGGCTAAGGTGGAAGATGATTCGTAAAAGGGCTGAGATGAAGAAATATCGGTTCATGGACTCACTTCCACCAAACAACCTTGGGATGGGTTGGTTGTCACCTGGGAGCTGACTGGTATTGCCATCCCACTTGCTGCTCCTTAGTCACCTTGTAGAGACCCAGGGTGAGGACATGATGGAAACGTCCCTCTCCAGCCCCTTCAGGTGAGTCTGGAGGAGGACTGGGCTCTGCAGGCCTGGTCAAGGTGTCTGATCCAAGGTTGGTAGGTGGGATGCATCTATTCTGTGGCTAGGCAGAGACCATCACCTTCTGGGACTGTGGAATCTTGTGTCTTTAATAGGTATGAAATCAGCTTGAAAAGAAGAATGAGAGCCATACAAGGCTCTTTTCAAAATACCTTGGTCCCCTACCTGCTCCCCCCATCCCAGCTGGTTGTCTTGCTTGGACACCCACATGGTAAAGCCAACACTCAGCTCCTCCATGGGGAGCCTGGGGAATTGTCCATGAGTTTCCTAGAATAGTCCTAGCAAATTGCTAATGGAGTGGCCCCATGTCCTTTACACTGACCCGCTCGGGAGACACAACCTTAGGGATAATATTGGCAACAGCTTGACCCAGTGCAACCAGACCCTTGAATAAGGATCTTCCTCCTCCCTTCTCTCCCCTAATGCCAACACCCTCTTCCTCAAGATGACCTGGTTCCTTGTGCTCTGCAATCCACTTGCTTTATAACCCAGTGCGGGGAGAACACAACCCCCTCCTGCTGTAATTACTGTGCTGCAGACTGCCCACCATGGGCTCTAATAGAAAATTCCCCATTTCAAGGAACATAAGCACAGCAGGCAGGAAGGAGCAACTGTTCCATCAGCTCTGGGCTATTCGCTGGCACCCAGTGCTACCACACATGCCTGGCCATCCCCAGGGCAGCTCAGGAGGGGACAGGGCCTGAGATGTATGCTAATGGCTAGCAAGAGCCTTCCTGATGCATCAGGGTGGAGCCCATGGCTGCCTGATGATGGGACCCCAGCACAGTCTTGGATCCTTTCCCCCAAGCCTGTCTGGGATGGTTTGTTTTCTGGCCCTGCTTGTGTTTGCAGCTGCAATCCGCTAGAAAACGGCTCTATTCATTACCACTTTTAATTTTCCATTGTGTCCCCAGAGCTCGCCAGACACATTTTGTTATCCCGACTGTCAAGAAGTTAAAGAGCTGCTGACACCTCCTGGAAAACTTTGACAAGGCCTCTGTTTGGACACCACTCTGCTCCCCCAGCCTGTCTGCTTTGTGCTTTTCTTCCCTGGTGCTTTATTAGCAAAGACGTCTGCGTGGGCAGGTGAAAATTAAAAAAACACCCTAGGGTTGGAGTTCCTGAGGAATTTGTCACCTCCTGTTGCCTCCTCCCTACTGGTCGTGGAATAGACGGTGGTGCCCATATCAGGTGGAGCTGAGCATGAGGGATCCGATTTTATCCAAGCTTTGGTTCAGACCCATCTTCTGCTGCCAGAGATCTCCTGTAGAAGATGAACATGAAGTTATATCTGGTTGTACCTGGCCATGACCAACTTACCTGAGGCCACTGAGGTCATGTCATACCAGAGAGCCACTGCTTAGATGATCGTCTTTAGTTCCTGGTTGGCTGGATACCAACCAAAGCACTGAGAGAGAAAATCTCCTAGCTTTCTAACACACTTGGTTCATTTTTTTTATTAACAAAGTGGCTGCAGGTCACCCTTTAGGGAACAAAGATCCCAAACCTGATAACACAGGGAAATGGACCAGAATGACTCAGAACAGCTAGTCTTTCAACAGCACTTTGGTCAAAGTTTTCCATGAGTTGTGCAGGCACCAGCTGCTGTTAGCATAATGGAAGTGAGAGGAAGACAGAGAGAGAGCGGGAGGAAACTCCTAACCTCTGCGGTTTTGGTTCAGCTGACAGCAGAGTCATTCTTTGCCTCAACTCTTGGACCACAGGCGGCTGCTGCTCTGAAATTTCATGTCCCTTCAATGTTACTTTCCTGCCAGCTGTCTCGGGGCATGCGGGCGGGTGACCTGAGGCATGGCTGCCCGTGTCAATCTCGGGTGTCTGGTCAAAGGTGAATGGAAAAGCACAGCAAAAAAGAAAAGAAAAGAATGGTTTAAAGTCTCAGATCAGTCCCTGGAGGGAGAGGTGGGGGGATAGCCCAGCCCAGCACAGTCATCAGGCCAAAGGCATGGGCCTCACAGAAGGTGGCTGATCCAGCCCGTGGAGAGTTTTGGATCTGGCTTGTGGGGGCGGGAGGGACCGTGGCATGCAGTGGTAGGGACACGGGCATATTCTGTGCTATGTTCTGCCTTTCCCCTCTCCTCCCTGCTCTCTTCCTCTGTTTACCATGGCCACTGAATTCACCCCCTGCACAGTCATTGGCCGTATGAATTGGCTGTATTTGGTGGCAATAGTAAGCCAGGGAGAATGGGCAATCAGTGGCCCATGATGGTGGCTGGGTTGTAAGGACCAGCCCTCCACCCATAAAGGTTGCTGACCCCTGCATTATTTTTGTCAGAAATAAGGAGCCCACCATCTCGACCTCCTTCCCACTGACAGTGGGCACTCAGAGCCCTGCCCCTGCCATTCTTCTCTCTTGCTGATGGCCCTATTCACGTACGGCCTGATCCTGCCCAGTACCTGAAACACAGAGAGATAATTCATGCCTTGTTCAGCGGTGCCAGCAGCACGTGCTCGAATAGCCAGATGAAGCCAAGGTGCCCCCGAAACACTCCTGAGACACAGTGAGAGAGAGGAGGTTTTTAAAGGGGGCCGTGGGAGATCTCTCCAATAGCTCTTCCTTTTCCCTTACATGCTTAAGAGGTTTCACTGTCTCGGTAACTCCCTCGAGAGCCCCAAGCAGCAGCCTCTTTGGATGTGAATACCTGACAAGTTTTTAATGTGAAAAAGAGTCACTAAATTTAGCCTCTGGAAGGGGAACGAAAAAAAAAAGAAGGGAAAGGAATGAGCTGTTCCCTGTGAAGTGGGGGAGAGGCCGAGCCCCTTCTCTTTAGTCGGAGGGAGGTTGTTCTTTCCTTTCTTCACCGTCTACAAAGCTGTGGAGCCAGGGATCTCTGCACAGAGAAAGGAGGTGGCAAGTGGAAAGGAAATGCACTGAACGGGGGCTTCTCCAGGCTGCCGTGGTAAGGGGGGTGTTGCGTTCTGCCTCTGCGGGCTCGTGATGGGGGAAGTGTATTCGAGAGGCTTTCTTCCTGAGGGATCTGCCCCAAGTAACAGACACCGTGAAGGGCCCGTGCAGTTTGGGATTAGATTTGAGGTGTGTCTTCACAGCAGGGGCAATCCAGCAATCTACCTTCTGCTGGGCCTTGTGGAGGGAAGGTGGCTTAAGGCCCATTTTCTTCCTCATTCTAGTAGGTAGAGGCCCCACCTGTTGTACACTTAGCTCTGCTTTCCCTGACCCGTCTCATTCCTGTGGCCAAAGGGTACTGCGTGGGGCTGACCCATTTCCCTGCTGAAGGTGGCTGCACCTCCCTCCTTTCTCTCTCGTTAAGCTGCTTCTGGCTCTGCCAGGTGGAGCAGGAATCCAAGACCCCATAAAGGGCCCCCCTGGGATGTGGGGGTGTCATGCTTATTAGCCAGACTCATGGCTGGCAGTCATAGCCCTGGCTGCTGCAGGTTAGCTAGCACTCAAGGTGAGCAAGCATTTGCTCCTGGTTCAGCACCAGTCTTAATGCAGAGGCCTGGGGAAAGCGGGTGTCCCTGTTGGGGTCTCATCGGGGTGGGTGAGCTGGAACCGTGATCCGGGAGGCTGGAGTCTCTGAGGCCTGGTTCTTATCACTGGCACGGAGTGACCTTGGGCAGGTCCGTGCCCGGCCTCCGCTGCTGTGACATGGGACACTCAGACCTCGCTGCCCTGGTGCAGCACTTAGACCTTCAGGGGTTTGGTCCTGGAGGAGAGCATTTGAGTGTATCAGTGGCCACGGCGTGACCTCCTGGCACAAACACTTACCCCGGGCAAAGGAACGCTCCCCCTCTTCCCCTAATGCTGCTGACTGAGGAAGTGGCTTTGCCCTGAGCCCCTAAGGTCAATGAACTGAGCCTCTGTACACTCAGCAGGGGGGCAACATTTCCTAGTGGAGACGCTCCTGCTTCTTCCAAGGCCCTGCTCCAACCATGTCAATGCTGGGATCTTGCCTTGGATAGATCCAGGGGGATCCAGTGGGTTCCCATCCTCATCCTGTGGTCCTGGTTCTATTCAGCTAAATCCATGGAGTCTCTCAGTCTGGCTGCTTTTGTTGTCATTTGCACCTTCCTCTTTCTTTACCCCGTTCCAGCAGCAAAGTGGCTATCCCAGGCATTGATGTTCTGCCTCCCCAATTCAGTATCTTTCTCCCTTCCAGTCCTGCATTGAACCCAGCTCAGTGAGAGCCCAGTTTGACCAGGGACCTCAGGCCAGAACAAAGAAATCACCACAATTAATTATTCAATTTGCACTAATGCCTGGAGACCCCACTCAGGGGTCTGGGCTCCACTGTTGCTGTGTGCTGTACAGTACATGTATATAACTAAAAGTCTGGCTTACTGTCTATGGACAACCCTCTTGCTCTTGCCTGTTCCTCTCCAGGCAGCCAAAGCTGAGTTGTATTAAAGCAAATACACCTTCAGATTCTGTGCCAGATTCTCCTAGGTTGTAGTGACACCATCACATTTCCATCTAAGCCTTTGCCAATTAAGTCATCATCGCAAAATTCATGCAGGTGCATTCCTGACTTCAAGCACTTACATTCAGGATTGCTCCCCTCCTGCGAGATGACAAAGAAACAAGGACTCTTACTGTTTTGGTGGGACCTACAAAAATATGCATTTGCCCTTTGGGGGTGGTACTGGAGTGGTGTGATATCCTGGAGCTGATGCCCAGGACTGTGCTGGTATGCAAAGAAGGAAGGGAATGCAGAGGCAGGGGTGGTTTCACCTCCTGGGTAGGAGGGCGGGATGGGAGGGAATTTGGGAAGTGCCAGGTGACAGGGACACGTCTCTGGGGTGGAAGCCACATTATTTTTGGAGCTGATAGGAGGGCGGCAGGAAGAAGAGAGAGTGAGGGGGGAAAAAATGAGAGTGATAAAAGTGCCTGGCAGGGAGTGTGTTTTTAAAAGACGAATAATCAACTCAAACTGTCAATGAATCATTTCTATGGCTTTTATTATTTTTCCTCTTTATAATTTTGTTTTTAAGCAAAGTGAATTGAATGCCAGGTAAAGATGCTGAATTGACGGTTCTGGAGAGCAGCGGCCTCCGTCGCTCTGAAAACCAGCCTGGCATGACCCCCTGTGCCAGTGCACCACGCACCAGGCCACTGCCACTTGGTCAGGGTTTGTGCAGCCTGCCTGGGCCTCTCTGCCAACGTGGGCTGCTGCTACACGGGAGGGGGCCATGTCTAGTGGGGAGACTGCGGGACCAGCTCTTGGCTCATATTGGGGAGGTGACCCCTGGGGACCCAACTGCAGTGGGAGGCAGGAGTTTGCAGACCACAAACTGGAAGCTGCTTTCCAGCTCTTCTTGTACCTCAGAGCTGTGCCCGCTCCTGGGGAGCCTGGACAGGCAGCCACGGTCTCCCCTCAGCCCTCGGTTCCCTCCACAGCGGGATGAGTGGAGCAGGCTCTGCCTGCCAGACCAGGATTCTCTCTGGCTATGGTGGCAGCACCAGAGAGGGCAGCTGACAACTTCTTATAGGTGTGAGGGTCTGACAGACAGCAAGTACAAGTACCAGGGAGGTAGAGGACTGACCCCTCACATACGCTGCATTCCACGTCTCCCAATGCCACTGTGCCAGGGGACGGTGGCAGGAGCTGGCATTGCCTGTCACTCCCATCCCTGCCCCCTTGTCTGGACCACCCAAGAGTTAATGCCTCCCTGGCACCTTCTGCATCTCCTTCCCACTGAAGAGCCACCAGGCTCCCTCTCCCAAGAGTGCAGAACCGCTGGCTGTCTTGTCTGTATGGAAGCAGGAGCAAATCCCACCCCTCTGGTACCATCCCCCGGGAGACGCTGGCCAGCTGTCCTGCCCCAAAGCCCTGCCTGTGGATCTGCACCTTGGAGGGCTCAACCCAGTCCTTGGGCATTATGAACCAGCCAAGAGTGGCACCCTGTAGGTGAAGACCCTATCCACCACTGCCTTCCCGCCCGCTTGGGGCTTAGCCTGCTTGCCAAGGCTGTTTCATTTTCCTTTCCCTTCTCAATTTTTTTTTTGTCTCCTCTATTTGGCAGCTATCCCCGCTCTCCACCTGCATGCAGAACGGTTGCTTTGCTCTAACAGTGTCGGCGTCTATACAGTGCCAGCTGTGCCCAGGCACCTTCACGCAGCTGCGGCATCCGTGCTTCTCCTGTGCTACCAGGGGAAGGGCTCTGGGGGCTGCTGTGCCCCTCTCAAGGGCACTTTTCGGGCCGGATCCTCTCTGCTCTGCCTTCTGGGGTGGTCCTAAGCCTTAGGCACCATTCCCTGTGCCCGCTGCCATTGGGCTGCATGCCCCTGGGTGCTCTGCTGCGCGTCTCCGAACACCTGGGCGATGAAAAGTGGTCCAGGCAGGTAGAGCTGGGTCACTAGTGCAAAGTGTGCTGGGGCTCTAGTCCTGGCCCACATTTGTTCTTGGGCAAGGCAAAATGACCTTGACCAGGCCAGCGTGACCTTGACTGACCCGCGCCGCTTCCTGGGGTCTCCATCGCCCTCCCTTGAATATCTGGGGGGCGGCTCCAGCCTGGTCGAGCAGGGTAATGGCTTGCAAAAGGCGCCGGGACCCTCCTCAGCCGGTGCGATGCAAATTCACACCGTCCAGCCCGCGACCCACACGCACGTTTCCCTTGTGCCCGGGCCGGGGAGGTACAAGCAGAGCACACCCTCCGGGGTAGTGCGGGCCCCGTGCAACGTCGAGTGTCTCTGCGCCCTGCGGTGGGGGATGCGGGCGCCGCTGGTGACCCCACGGCTCGTGTGCGAACCGCGCGGGGCCCAGGGGCCAGGCGGGAGGAACGGTGGGGGAGGGAGGACCCTGGGCTGTGTCTAGACCTGGGGGGCAGTGCGCAGGCTGGGGAGCAGGGGGCTCCCATGCAGGACCCTGGGCAGTCACTTGACCCCCGTGCCTCAGTTTCCCCATCTTTGCCCGGCCACGGCTCCTAAGGGCTGCTTTGCGTCCCCCCACACCACCGTCATCCCCAGGCGTTTAGCTGCCCTATGCCCATGCCCACGACCACGACCACGACGCCGGCTCGTTCCGCGAGCGTCGCCGCTTTAAGGCGCGGCCCCTTTAAGAGGCGCCTCGGCCCCGCCCCCACCCTCGGCCCC
>NW_005841885.1:1673788-1684541 GCF_000455745.1 Alligator sinensis
GCCCCGGCGGCGGCGGCAGGGGGGAGCGGGCAGCTGTGGCAGCGCGGATGCAGCAGGGCTGGGCAGGCAGGGGAGGCTGCTGACGGGGTGTGCGTGTGTGCAGGCATGTGTGTGTGTGCATTGGTGTGCATGGGTGTATGTGTGTCCCAGCAGTTTCTCCCCCCTGGGTGGAAAGGGGAGAAGTTTGCCCCCGCTCGGGGCAGGGGCTGCCCATCCGAGCCCGTCTCCCTGCCCCGGGAAGCAGCTCCTCCGCACACACTGGCGCTGCTGGGGGCTGGGATCTCTGCAGGGACTGGGCTTCCCTGGTGGCTTGGAAAGGGTGCAAGGGGGGGTGGAGATTAGGGTGCAAGGGTTAAGGCCGGCTGGCTCCCAGCTGGGCAGGGAGGGTGACAGCCAGGGCCGGGGAGAGGGTGCTGGAGGCAGGCGGCATCCAGCGTCTCTGGCAGGGCTCGGATCCGAGCCACAGGCAGCGCCCGGGGACATCCCCGTTGCTCGGTGCCTGGGGTGTGTGCGTGCGTTTGAGGGGGGCTGTATTGGGTGGGGACGGTGTGTGTGTTGGGGGGCTCTGTGTGTGTAGCCTTTTATTATTAACGTGCAGGGTGACTAGCTCTCCGTCTGCCTGTGTGATTTCCCTGCCCACCTTCCCTTCCCCACTCTGCTGGCGGTGTGGAGAGACCTGCATAGGCTCTGCAGCACGAAAGGTTTGAGATCCCTGTGATACTTGGGATCTTGTCCTGGGCTCTCCCCTCCGCGTGATCCTGTCTCCTCTCCCGAGTCCAGGCTGCGAGCCGGGGGGAGGAGAGGTGGTGTGTACGGATGTGTACGTGTGCGCGCAGAACTTAACACAAAGGTCACTGGTTAAAGAAGCGCTGGATCTGGGAGGACAGGGAGGCATTAACCTTCCTGGTTAACTCTCCCTACCCCCCATGGGAGGGAGGAACAAGCAAAATCCACCCTGCTCACACGGAAATGAATATTCATGATGATCCTCTTCCATTGTGGACCTGGAGGGGAGGAAAGTTGGGAGGCTGAGCTGCATGGAGGAGGCTCTTCCTCATGCCAGGCGCAGTCCCTTTACGGGGAGCGTTCTGGAGAGAAGCGTGTTATTGGCCTTTGGCTGGAAGGAAAACATTTCATCCCTCTTGTGAAGGGGACGTAAAAGGCTATTGACTCCATCAGAGGTTATCCATTTGAAAACACCATTTTCCTCCGAACAGCATCTAATTGCTTCCTGAACAATTTCAAGGTCCTTTGTATAGACTCAGTGGGTAAAAACAAGTGACTCCGGGTCTCTCTCTCTCCCCCTCTCTCTCTCTCTCTCTCTTTCTCCATCTCAAGATACTGATGACCAAATGCAGTGCAAATATGTAGAGTACAGAAGCCAACGGAAAAGCGTCAGGGCAGAAAACGCCAGGATGATGCGGCGATCATTTCTGAAGTGGTTACAGAGAGAGAAGGGTTTTTTTTTTTGCATCTGACTGTTTGCATAGTTCCAGTCGTCTGATATTAGTAAATTACAGTGCTACCGGGAGCGAGACAATACCCGCCTGCGGGGGTGGGAAAGAAGTTTGGATCCAAAATATGTGATCATGTAGCAGAGCGATACGCTAGGAAGCGGCGGGGAAGAGAATCCGGCACATCCCAGCGTAGAACCGTATGGTATTTGAATGCTCCCTGTCTCTTCCCTTAAATAGAGAAGTTGAAGCAATCTGTCTATTCTGATTAAGGTCCCGGTGGACGCTGATCTAGACGGGTATTTGTGGTTTTTATCTTCTCCGGTGGAGCCTTAAAGAATGACAGCGTGGTTTGGGCTTTCTCTTGTGGCAGTTGCGTTCCGATGCTATTCTCTATTGTATTTTTGGTAGCACAGTAAGATACCGATACTGGAGGCAGCTCAGTTATGCGCTGAGCTTTGTCGTGGGGAGGGATGGGAGAGGGCCTAAAGTTTTACCCACTCGGCCTTTTTGTCATGCTGGTAGGGGTTGGGGCTGGGTGTGGAAGGCGGCAGGCGCCTGAGCTCTCGGGCTGCGATGTGAGGGACAGGAATGAGGAATTGCTTCTCTGTGCGATGCAGCCCTTGTGTTGGAGGGAGAGGGCCCTGAAATGGACTCCGGCGGTGGTGAGACAGAGGGGTGCCCGGCAGGGCTTCGGGCTGGTGTTCTGTCGCCGATTTACACTGCCTGGCTGGTTGGGGGTATTCGGGGCTCGTGCCTGTCCTTTCTGTGCTGCGGCCATGCCTCACTCCCTCCCTCTGGGCCTGATTTAAGCTAATGCAGCCAGTCACCCTGCCTCCACAGCGGAGAGGGAGATCGGAAAGAGACTTTACAGCTGCCTGGTGCTCCGTTGCTCGGCTTTGCCAGTTCTTACTTTTCGATTGCTTCCCGTTTCATGGTGGTGTCCTGAGAGCAGAATCCAGTCCTTTGCTCCAGGCTGATGAGGAAAATTGTGCGTGTTTGTTCTGCAGGCCTAGGGTGGCTTAGGGGGTGTCTGACCCGCTCCTCACTTGTGCCATAGCGGGGGCAGAGCGCTGTGAAACTTGCAGCTGAGAGGTGAGGATTGCTTAGGTGCAGAGCTGGGCCCTGCAGGATCTGTGCAGTGCCTGGGAATCCTGAATGCTTCCATGTTTCTTGGGTTTGTGTCTGTGGTGGGTTCCCTCGTACTTCATGTCCGCTGTGAGGTGTAACTTACACCTGCATGCCAAGGGGGTGCATGCCGGGGGCTGGCAGGAATGGGCACTGCAGCCACCCTCTCTTGTGAGTCGTGATAGCTGTAAGGAGAGCTGTCACTTGTGGTCTCAGTTCCTGTGATTCATCACTCTGGGCTTCCGTCTGCTCTGGTTTTCCTCTCTCCCTATATCCTGCACCCGATATTCTGGGAGATAAGCACTGCCATCCCCTGTCCCTGTGGTGATCTCTTGCCCGGGCCTCTGTGTTTGCACCATGCTGGGCTCTGGGTTGCAAGCCCCACCAGCTGTAAAGCCTGTGGAGGGTCTAGAGTTCCAATTGCTGCATGTGGTAACTTGGCATAGCAACCTCTGAACGGTGTCTAGATCCACTTCTGTGATGCTTTTAAGTATCCAGCTGGCAAAGGCCTACAAGCGATAGGGCTCCTTCACTTCTCATGAGCAAGCTGCACTGGCCTGTGGCAGAGATGGGGGAGGGAGGAGGGGAGCATGAAGGAGGCAGTGTTTAGTTTAGAAGGGGCTGCTGATATTTTTGGAGTCTGATTTATTTTTTTTTTTGAAGGTGCTGAGCACCGGAGCTGGTGGAAGCAGAGAGTGGTTAGAATCTGTGTGGATTAGGTACACGATGTCTTTTGGCATCAGAATCTGCTTCAATACAGGGACTGTGTCTTCCTCCATACAGAACATGGCACGTTCTGGGTGCTGCTGTATTATAAATAGCTTCCCTTTCTAGCTCTGGCCAGCAGGAACGATCCTGCTCTGCCCTGACTCTCCGAGACAAGCCCGAGCCCGTGCCTTGGCGTAGCGAACGCAGTGCACACAGTGGTAAAGCCGTGTCAGCGCAGACAACTTGTTCATCCGGACGCATCTGGGAGCCTTGTTTGAGCAAATGTCACGTGCCCCACGGAGTCCAAGTGCTAACTAAGAAATGAATCCTGATGGCTTTGTGCAGAGCCAGCAGCCCTACCTCGGCACCAGGCCACCCTGGAGAGATGGTGCAGCAAAACCGCGTCTAATGCTTGGCAGGCCAAAAGAGACGCCAGCCCTGCAAAGGCCTCTGGCCCTGTTACTAGGGCAAGTCGTTGCCTGGAGTGGGGTCAGTCATTTGGGAATAAATGAGGGAAGGGGCCACTGGGACAGCCTTGCCCTTACACTGCTGCATGATCCCAGCCTCCTTTATCCTTTCCCCCTGCTCCCAGCCCCTGATGTATCAGGTGTCTGTCTTATTTGGAGACGTGCATTTGCCCATTCGACCCCTACCATCTCCTTCCTTTAGGATGAGCATGAAAAGCAGTAGTCAAGCCGCGCCCTTGTTCCTTATCTGATGAAAGGCATAAGCTGAGCTTAAAATCGCTGTGTCTAGACTGTCAAAGCCCAAATTAAAATGGGCTTTCTCCCCCCGCTATTCCCTCCCTACTTATCCTGGAATGAGAGGTGCTATACAGTATACATGCCAAGTGTTTTACACTAACTCCTGGGCGGGTGGTGGATGCTGGTCCTGGAGGCGCTAGGGCATTGTAAGGAAGGGAGCAATGTTCATCTCTGATCTACAGCTCTGTGCACGCCCCACGTCGGTCTCGGCACTAACTGAATCCTTCCTGAACAGCGTTGGTGTCTGAATTGAGCAGAGTGTAATTTGGATTGACGGGACTGTGCATTGGTTTAGTGATTGCTCTGGAGTCTGGGCATGGCACTAGGACTAGGAAGACCCGCGTTTGCCTCCTGCTGTCCTGTATTTCTTGCTCAGGTTTCCCACTCTGTACTGCCAGTATGGGGGGATAGAGGGCAATTGTGCTGTGATGGGGAATAGGTGGTGCGAGATATGAGAGCGGCTGCCTCTTCCTGACCCTGTCAGCAAGGTCCCTGCAGAGCCCTGTGTGCCTGTGAGATGTCCCTTGGCCGTGGCTGCTGCTGGCACTCTCCGATGGTGGCCAGTACTATTCTTTCCCGCCTGTGATGTTATCTGATTTTCCGTTGTAGCAGCCCCACTGGGGCTGCCCAGTGTCTATCAGCTCCCATCACAGCCTGCTGGCTTCCCACCTTTCACCCTTTCCTCTCCTTGCCTCCCTCCATCTGCCAGCCACCTTGGCAAGGAGACCGCAGAGAAGTCATAATCCAATTTCAGCACTTGAGTCACGCTTTGCTAACCACGCTGCTGGCCAGAGCTCAGGAACTTTCATCTGCCTAATGACCCCAGCTAGGGGACTGGGCGGATGGACGGACAGCCAGTCATTGGATTGGGGTTTTACTATTGGGAACAAATGTGGGCCCCTTACCAATGCATCTGTGTGCTTGTACAATGGGGAGGGGAGGGAGCGGATCAGGATATACTGGCCTTGCAATTTCTAATTCTCTTCCCTGTATGTCTTCCTATCACCCCCTCTCTTATTTCTTCCTTCCCCCCTTTTCTTTTCTTGTAAAGATAAACCCTCCAGGCAAGGCAGTTTTGCAATATACTATTATTTCCAGGAATGCTCAGCCAAGAAAAATAAAGCGTCTCTCTCTCTCCCCCTTTGGTTGCCTACTGTTTAATGTACAAAATACAGGGGTGGTAATTGCATTAAAATGTATATAATTATACTGGAGCAAAAAAAAATCCTGTTAATTGCACGAGTGTTTTGAACTGATAAGTGTTGAGTGATTCATGTTTTCTTAGGAGTTCACCAAAGCAGAGCTGTAGTCCACAATGCGTAAGGTTAGGCAGAGGCTTGTTTTCATGCTGTTTGCAGAGAGTAATCGCAGCCTTTAGCATATGAGCCGACTTTGGGATCTCCTCCATCTCCAGCATGTGATCCTATGCTGGTGGTAACTAGGGCTTGGGTTTTAAAGAGCTGTGTAGCTGGGTGTTCAGGCCCCGATGCAGAAAAAAACCTGAAGTGCACACGCTTTGCTTTAAACACTGAAGTAGTCTCATTGGCCTGCAAGGTGCAGTCAGTCAAAGAGCCAGAAAGCACGCTTCTCCCCAGCTGGGGGTAGGGAGGAAACTTTCCCATGTGATATTTGCCGTAGCTGAAATAGGGTGCATTGGGAGTTTGTGGCCTGTCTGGGGTCAAGGTTAGAGGCAGGGCAGTGGTGCCTATGGACCAGTGTGGGAAAATGTTTTAGAGCATTTGCTGTCTGGATCTCTCAGTCTCCACAGAAAGGACTGACTGGTTAACTGGACACTGTTGCTCTGAGAACTTGCCCTAGTTACAGATAACACCTAAGGCAAGTGTAACAGAAATACATTTGTCTCCTTTGTGCGTTTATGGGCACTTTTTCTGTAGATGGTTTTGCTTTTCCTCTATATTCTTGGTTAGTTTCTTCCCTGCTCTAAGGACACCAGCAGGGGAACTGGGGACCCTTGAAGACAGCTTTAAAGAAATCCAGCAGGATGGAGCTGAGCAGCTCAGGCATTGAGAGGTTGGACTAGACTGGATTCCAGGTGCAAATTTGGGAGTGGTTTTTGGAGACTGGATGTGTCCATTAATCAGCCTTGGCTTTTTTAAGGAACTCACTTCCCCGCTCTGAGTTTGCTTTGTGTAAAATGGGATAATAACACTTAACTGTAACCGGTGATGTTCATAGTGAAGCTGAACTCATGAATGAGTGTAAAGTGCTTTGAGATCCTTGCGGTTGCGGGGGCTAGGGAATGGCTGAGTTGTATTAAATTCTCTGTGGAAGAGGGAATGATTCCCTAATCCCTCTTGAAAGCTGAGCGCTGGAGTGTGCAGTGGGGAGGCTGGAGCTGCCGCTGCCTTCTAGCAAATGTTTAAAATTCATTTTCTCTCAAGTCTCCTGTGCTGCAATGTCACACCTCCCTCCACCCCCAGCTCCTCTTCAGTCAGTTTTATTCCTAGAAGTGTTGGCATGAAAACAGGAGCCCTGATTTAAAAAAAAAAATTTTTTTTATGCATCCGTCTGTAGTTCCTAATTGGAGGTCCTGATCCGCGGCAGTTACCTCGCTTCCTTTGGGGTGTTGTGGGTGGGAGGGGGCTGTGCTCTCTGGTGGGCTGCAAAGCAGCCTGGGGATCTCTTCTGAAGTGGAGAACCTGTTTTACAGGCTGACGCGGTCGGGAAGGAACGTGGGAGCAGATGCACAGAGAACGCAGGAGGGAGATCCGCGGGATTACTGCGTGTTGGGAGCGGGGAGTGTCGGGAGCCCTCCGAACCCGGAGTGGGGCTAGGCAGCAATGACACATTATGAATGTCATGGCAGCTTTGTGAGGCCACAGCGGAGGACGGGGCCTTGTGTTAGAAGCCACTCACACACTTAGAAAGAGTCCCTGCCCTGGAGTGCCTTGAGCCTTGATGGCTAAATGGAAGTGGGGAGGAAAATGGAGCCCCCAGGAAGCGACCTGCCTGGGCTGATGCCATAGACTGGCTGCAGAGTGGTACATAGACTCCCGGGGCTGGACCCTACCCACACTTAGCAGTGCTCTTGAAGTTTGACAGGGATGTGAGCTGGTGGGATGGGACTGTGCTTAGGCACCTTCCTGTTGTAACAGAATCAGGGGGGCCAAGTCTCCTGACTCCCAGTCCGTTCCCCCGCTTCCCCTTTGCAGTTACTGACTGGGTGGCGTGGGTGCCATTGCTTTCTGGATGGGGTCACTCATGCCACTAACAGTCGAGGGGGAATCACCTTTAGCTTCGGGAGTTCTGTCCCGGCTGCTACGGGGCTGTTTTGAGAGACCAGGCTACACAGTGTGGAAGTGAGCCCAGTCGCAATACATTGCAGTGTGCCACGTTGCAGCATGATACACAGCCAGTTCCTTCTCTCTCATGCTGTGGGCAGGGGGCTGGGCTCTTACAGCTACTTTCATTCTTATTAGTGGGTCTCTGTGCCTGAAAGGTGTTGGTTTGGCAGGCAGTAGAGGCAAGTGTTTCTTCCACGTGCCCTCCCTGGCATTGGGTCTTCGGCCTGGCCTGCAGTGGGAGTTGCAAGGGGGGAGCCATGTCCCCTGGGCCCTTTTTCTGCCCTGGAGTTATGACCGCGTCCTGTGCAATGTGGACACACATCCCCAAGGGGCTGAAACCCTGGTTGTATTTCCTCTGTGCACGGCCATCAAACATCAACATTGCCTGTCTGCCCTTGACCCAGGCTGGTTTGAACCACGGACCTAGAAGAGAGCGCTGTCCCAGTATCGCTCTGTACCAGGAGTTTCTGCTGCGTCTGAAAGGCCTCGCACCTCTCCTTGGCCCTGGCTGGGCTAGCTGTGTTGTCTGAAATGTCATGTGCGCACAGCCTTTAAACGTGTGTGTGTGTGTATGTGTGTGAGAGATGTGCGCACAGCCTTTAAACGTGTGTGTGTGTGTGTGTGTGTACACGCCTGTTTTGATTGGATGCCGTTGGCCCTTCCTGTGTTAAAACAAAGCCTGTTACTCTCCTGAAACATCGTTTCCCCTCGTTTCCCCTCTCTTTGTTTTGTTGCTGTTGGACCCGGTTCAGACATTTCTCTCTCTCTCCCGTCCTGCGGTTGAGCCAGACTCCACGAGCTCTCGAGTTGTCTCGCTGCTTCCAGCTTTCCCAAGCCATCTCCACCGAGGGCAGTTCAGCCCTGGGCTCTGCAGTGGGGCGACAGCGTGGAGAGGAGAGTGGGTCTGAGTGCTGGTTTGACTTCCGAGGGCCCGTTCCCATCGGCATCTCTGAAGGCAGGAGCGCCTGCGGTTTGGGGGAGCTGAGCCAGGCCTCCAGCGGGGAAGAGGGCTGTGTGGAAAGGAAAGAGAGGAGGGGATAACAAAGCCTTGTGTGAGATGGAGAGGGCTGCTCGGGAATGTCCCGGGGCCGCGGAAACCTCGTTAGGAGGCTCGTGTTAGCAAGGAGCTTCAGGGACTCTCAGGATGAGCTAATGGCCAGCGTTGGTTCACATGTCCTTATTGGAAACTGGGAGCTCGCGCTGTGGGGAGCTGCTTGGAGAGCCCCCAAAGGCCTGCCAGCTGGAGTTGTTCCTGGCTGAAGGGGGAGGGAAGGAAGTGGTGGCTGGGCTTTCTGAAGGCTCGAATCCCGTGTTCCTGCTGGGTTACTAGGGGAGGCGTGTGAGCAAGAGAGGCAACCTCCCCTGGGGCCCGGCTGCGGGAGACGTATTGATCCGAGGAGGGAACGCTGTTGGTTTGTACTCAGAGCTGTGCTCCAGCCTGCTAAAGGGCCCATGGCAGATGGTTAGGAAGGCAGGAAGATCCGCGTGCATCTCTGCCTGGGCGCCTCTAATTCCCGGCCGCCCGAGAGCAGAGCACAGCCGCCCGGTTGTGACTAGACTGCGAGCGCTCTGCCATTAGTGGCTTAAGTGCCTCCCTGTGCCGGCAGCTTCTCCTCCCAGGAGAGGCAGCGCAAGAGGCTTTGTTCTCGGGGCAATTCCAGAGACACTAATGATGCACTAGGGCAAGATATGGGGAGAGGGTAGGAGCCCACAAGAGAGCGCGCGCTGACTGCATGTCTCTGCTTCCATGGGATCTGGTCTGTGCTGTAGCTGCTCCCCTCTGCCCCTGGGTTTGCGTTCAGGTCTTTGTGCTGGAGAGCTCTGGAATTACCTGGCCTTGTTTGTTCACATCGCAGCACGCGGCCTTGCTCGTCATCTGGGGTCCAGGGAGGACTGGGGCTAGGAGAGCTGGACCCACCACAGGTGGAGTTGCAGGGTGGAGGAGTCTGAAATTGGTAGATGAGGGACCGGGTTGGCTTAGCAGGAGCTGCAGGTTGTGGCTGAGGGGCTCGGTGCCAGCTTCCGAGCGAGCGACGCTAGCTACTTTCTTACATGCTGACGCTGCCTCCCGACCTCTCCCATCTGAGGCTCCAAGGGGGCTGAATTGCTAATGAGCACAGCCCAGAATGGCTCAGGTCCCAGGGAACCAGGTTGTTATGACAGGGAGTGGGGGTGCACCTGGGAAGTGAAGCCAGGACCAGTTGGGCTGCAGCTGAGCCCTCCTGTGCACAGAAGGGCCAGGACAGCTTCCTGGGGGGCAGTCCTTAGGATGGCTGCATGCAGTGCTAAGTGGGACAAAGTAGGTTGTTCGAGGACAGGACCACCGTTTGGTCACAGATTCTGTCACCCACTGCTGTCTGCTGCACAGGCTGTATCTGTGTGAGGGGCACTGCTATTGGACTAGCTGGGTGGACGTGGGACAGAGTCCATTGTGTGCAGATTGAGTTGGGACCTTGGTTCAGGAGTTGCTAAGTGAATTTCTCTTGTTTGTTGTACAGGAGAGGTCGGAGCAGCGGATCCTGCTGATCTCTTACGGTGTTGAACCTCTGCTTTCAGGGCAGCTCAGATTTGTTGCCTCCATCAATGGAGGCAGCTGCAGCTGAGTGTGAATTCAGCACGTTTGTTTGTCCTGCAGGACCACAGACAAGCCATTTGCCTTGCTCTCTGCCTCAGTTTCCCCTCCTGGCCATGTCGTTCATTTGGATTGTGACTGCTTTGGGGCAGAGATGGCTTCGTGCTATGGGTCTTCATAACCTGATGGGGCCCTGCTCTCTGGCTGGATGCGGGGAACTTCTTCCTGCAGTGTGGGCAGCCTGAGACCAGGAGCAGTGAGGCTGGTGGGTAAGAGCCAGGAGATGCTTCCTTCTTGAAGCAGCTGAAATGCTGTGGCAGCAAGCTGACTGCCTGCTGGGGCCAGGCCACTTGGGTGTCAGGAAGCCGCCTGTCTTTGCTCTCTGACAGTCCTGTTGCTAGCACAGGGAGACGCTTGCCCTTATTGTGAATAGCTTTGCATGGTGGTGCCTTGGCTCGGAGACCTAGCCATGTCTGGTGGCCCCTGCCAGTGCATCCGCTGGCTGTGGCTGGGACTCTAATCTTGTTGGTGCCATTGAAAAGCTGGAGAATTGCTGATCCTGCATGGCAGGGTCCCATGTGCCTCTCTGGTCCTGGATGATGTTGTGGGCTGGCGGTGGCCTTTCTTTGTTACCCGTTGCTCGAGTTTCCTGTCTCGCTGGACCTCTGCTCTTTGTGGAGGAGCTGGGTTGCCGGCGGCGGTGGCAGGGAGATGGAGATTCCTTCTGACGGGTGCGGTGGCCTGTGGCATCCCGCAAAGGCTTTGCTGTGAGGAGGTGGTGTGGGGAGGGCAGAGGTGGTTGTGGAAGCTGGGGGAGGGAAG
>NW_005841885.1:1684612-1703857 GCF_000455745.1 Alligator sinensis
CAGGAATGCTTTGAGGCTCACGCAGGCAGCAGGTCAGAGCTAGCGATGCTGGAGTGGGGAACACACCTGCTTTCTGCATGTGCAGCTGGTTTAAGCCACTGCTTCCTGCTGCCAGCTCCCTTCTGTTCCCCCTGCAGTGCTCCTCCCAGAGCCTCCCCGGTCGTTTCCTGGAGAGCGAGAATCTCTTGGGGCCTGGGCTCAGAGGCCCAGGTGGCTTTTCTAGTCTGGGGTTATCCTCTGTGCCATGTTACTAGGGCTTACTGTGCTGATGGGCTTTGTTTGCCTGCAAGGGGTGTCCACAGTCCCTGGCCTAGCTTCATGGCCCTTCAGATTTGGCATCTGCCTTGTGGAGAAGAGGTTCACAGACCACTGGGACCCTTGTGCCCACCCTGGGTTAAAGCCTCTTCATGCAGGATGATGGGGATTGCTAGTCCCCTCCTCTGCCAAGCCTGGCTGTGGCACTGTCATGGTACTTGGCCCTGGGGTGTGACACCAGTATAAGATGCCCCAGGGAGCTTATACCCAGGGCATCAGTCAGGACTAGGCAAATGGCACGCCTGTCCCTTCCCTGGATTTCCAGGGGGAGTTGGTGGCCTTGGGGAAGGGTCTTTTGGCATTGAGGAGGATGAGAACAAGTGCAGGGTAGTGTTTTTTCCATGCCTGCCTTGTGCCTCCTCTGCCCAACGCTGATGTACAGTCCTAGCCAGCCCACCCTCCTTCTCTGGCCCTGGAGCTGGCTGGCGTTCAGCATCCTGGGATTTCAGGCCTCTGGAAGCAAGCAGGCCAGCAAGAAGGCCTTGGGCTGTCTCACTGGAGAGGCCGAGGGCAGGCAGGGGCCGGGAGCAATGGGAACGTCAGAGTTCACGTGTACAAACCGCAGAGCTGAAAAGTTCCCAGCTGAAGTCATGGGCTGTTGATGTGAGGGGGGAGCAGCTCCAGGGCTGCTCTGTGTCTGGGTCAACAAACCACAGTCCCTCCGCCTCTCTCCTTCCTGGGAGACCTCGGCCTTTGTGTCTCTGAGCCTGACTGTGTTGGATCTGTTCCCCTCTTGTGACTCCCCGTGTAGTGGGGCGGGCGCAGTGAGGCCTGGCCCAGCTCCTGGTTATGCACCCTTTCCCCTCTGCTCGGCTGTGGGAGCTCTGGGCAAATTGCCTGATGAATAGGATGGCGAATGCTAGGGGCAAAGCAGTGGGGACTTTGATTTCAGGACGGTGGGGGGCAGGAAGGCAGGGGCTCTGCTTGTCACGGGGTGCAGGGTGAGGGTGGGTTCCCTTGGGAGACTCTGGAGACGGTGTCATGGGGGTAAGGGGGTTGGCTCTGCTGTTGGCTCTTCACCATAGTTTTGCCCCTGGGGTAATGCCAAGCTGCCGTTGTCATATGAGCCAGCTCCTTGTCTCTGGCTACCTGCTTTGGGGTGTTTATGGCCAGCGAGCGCAGAGAGGCTTTTTTTCCCCCTCACATTTAAATGGTGGTTGTAGAGCTGCTAGAGTGCCTGTATTGGATTTGTCAGGGATTTGCATCCTAGCGGGTGCCTGCCAGGGTTTGTGGGTGTCTTGTTGTTCTTCACCAGGCAGTGCTTTCTGGTGAAGACTCTATCGTGTTGCTTCGGTGCCTGAGCGCTGTGCAGTCTGGGGCAGCGTTTCCCCAAACGGCCTCGACAGCCCAGTCGTGCTTTTCATCTCTCACATCTCTGGCCCTGAAGCAGGAGATGAGGGGGGGATTTGTTGCATTGCTGAATTTCTGCTCCTTCCAGCTGCCCTCTCTGAGGCTGCTTTTCCTTGCTGGCCCCGCAGTGAGTCTGTTGTTGTTCACCTGTCTGCTCAAATCCTGCCTCGTTTGCTGATGAAGGGCCAGGGAACAGGATGGCACCAATCTGCAGTTGCCTGCCTTCGTGGGGAGCAGCCTGTGGAGACGCTAAGTCCCAACACATGATGCTCCCTGCCGAACTGGTGAGCACAGGGCTGAGGCTGCTCTAGTGCGATGAGCTGGAGATGGCGTGTTGGCCCCACTCCCAGGTCCCAGACCAGCCTGGCACTTTGCATTGCTCCTTTGCTAATAAGCAATCAAGGGAGAAGCCAGGGGCTGCCCCCTCCATTCAGGAGGCTGCTAAGAGAGAGGTCCTATTTGTGGGGTCCCTAAAGACCATTATCTGTCTGTTGGGCACAGATCTGCATGGTTTACATCCTCCATGTAACCAGAGGCCAAGAAGGGGCAGAGTTTGTATGCTTATCATCCTTCCTCTCTCCAGATGCTGATGTAGCTGAGGATGCTTGAACAAACGGTTTGTACCCACAGCGTTGTTCCTTTCTGTTCCTTGCATGGACCAAATGCTGCTGGCACAACCAGGCGAGACTGTCCTTGTCCCTCCTGTGCTGTTTTTTCTCGGCCTCAATCGACAGCCCTGTGCAATACACGCACAAAAAAGAAGAACCACCCCCCATTTTTTCCATTTCACAGGCTGGCTCCGACGTGGGCTTCTGCAGGCAGCAGGGAGGTTTTTAATTTTCAAAATATATGGCAGCGGGGTGGCTATAAATGCTTTCACCTTGGATGATATGTTGTGCTACTTTACATGCCGAATTGCAAGGGCAGGGAAATCAGATCCTTGATAAATGCTGTTTGTATTTGGTTTATGGTGGCAATAGTACTTTGCACTGATCTGCTCCTTTTTTTCATCAGAGGAGCTCCAGTCACTCTGCAAATGTTAATTAAGCCTCTCCAGAGTCCCTGGGAGATGTAAGTAGTCTTATAGAGGGGAGGGGAAACTGAGGCACAAGGAATTTTAAAGGACTCGCTCAAGATCAGTCAGTAGCAAAGCTGGGAGAAGAACTGGGAGTTGTGCCTACTGGTCTGTGCTCTGATCACTGAGCAGCCTCCCTCTGACACTGCAGGTAGAAAGTGGAGGAGGTGTGTTGCAGACAGCAGAGGTACTATGGATTGATGTTGGCATTGCGGAGATCAGAATAGGTCTCATTTAAAGCTCTCTGACGTGCCGATTTGGGCCTGGGCCCTGGTGCACATTTGAGATATGGAATTGGCGACAAGGATTCCACTTATTCGCTAGCTGGGGAACAATGGAGAAATCCCTGCAAATTTGTTTTTAATTAATGTGTGTATTGGGGGGAAGTGGAGGGAAGAAATAAGCTTAGTCAGTTGTATATGGTTATGTGTAGACTATAATGTTTTGCCTCTGGTAGAACTGCCAACCTTGCCTTATTGCTGCAAGCCTTTTCTGCTCTCCCCACGAAGGCAAACCTCAGAAATATACCTTGTGTGTTCCCAAATCCACCCCACTCCCCTCTGCCCTTTGGGGCTCTTTTTCCTTTGCATCGTTTTCCTATCTTGTTGCTGATTATTAAAGGATAGTGCATGAGACTTGCACGTGTGAGTGAACGTGAATAAAGAGCTGACTCCTCATTTGCTCCATTTCCATCTCCCCAAATGCAGCAAGTGACTCGTAGCGGTGAAAGATAAAGACCCATTAGATCTGATTTCGCTGGTCTTTTTGGGGCCCAATTCAGGATAATTCCTTATTCCTTGGCTCTCTGGCCCAGCTGAAGTGCCCATCCTCCCAGTGACTGGAAATCGGGGGGTTTGTTCTCTTGCTGACTCCAGATTGGTTTCCTTCCATGTGCATGGAACGATGGCTTTTCCAAGTGCCCGCTCTGTAGGTTTGTGGGGCACACCAGTGTAGACCTGGGATCCGTCTGCCTAGTTTGTCTTCACCCGTAGTAAAGCTGCTGCAGCGAGAACGCGGGTAACGAACCGTTCCATAGCGAGGCACAAGCCAGCATAGATGTGGGCCTGTCCTCCTGGCACAGTGCTGGCTTTGCAGGGCCAGGAGCAGGGGAATTCCTGTGGCTGTGGGCACACCCATAGGACAGCTCTGTTTGCCGCTGGGTGGGCAATCACCTTCCTCGTGATAACTGTGAACGGTGGGACTGCAATCGTGGCGTGTTTGGCACCAGGGATGGAGTTTGCTGACTCAGCTATTCTGTGCGCTCCTGAAGCAGTACAGCATCGCCTCGCTGGATCAGGGAGTTTGGCATCCAGCCTAAATTCCTTCCTCTCCCCCTTCCCCCTTTCTCTTCTTGTATTCTGTCCCATCTCTCCTGGTTCTGCCCCCTCGTGTTTCCCTAAATGATGCCGAAGGCAGCAGATCTGAAGTCGCAAAGGCAGGATTATGCCTTCTCTGCAGGACCCCATAGGAGGAGGAGCCCCGCAGGCTGGGGAAGGCGCAAGCGGTTCCATATCTTTATTAGAAAGCAAGTGGGCCGCAGGCATTTGCAGGGAAACTCAATGGCTTTTTTGATGAAAGGGGCTTTTGAAGTCTGTGTGCGAGTGTTGGCCGCGGCGACGCAGGCAGAAGTTCCAGCCTGATCTAGTTCACAGAGCAGCTGTGACCAGTGTCTAAAACAATTGAGGCCTCTTGGCCACTTTAAAGGTGAAACAGTTAGCAAATTTCCTTTCCCAGCCCCGGGATGAAAGGACTTGGATTGCACTTGGTGGGCTGCGGCCGCCGTGTCAGCTTGGCCTCGGATGGCGGGTTTCCTGTCCCTGTGTATGACACACGCGTGTATGTGCATGCACAACGTGGGCATAGCCCACCCCTTCGTCAGTCCTTCTGTGTGTTTTGTAGTGCCATGGCTCTCCCCTTCTGCCCTCCTCCTTTTGCATTGCTGCTGTTTGAGTCATCTCTGCTCAGGGTGGTTCTCTGTCGCAGGAAGTTCTGCACTGTTTGGTTTTCTGGCCCAGCAAAATAATGGAATGTATTTTTAGGCCTGTTTGCATTGCTCTCTGAGTTGGCATTAACATGCGGCCCGGGCTGGGATGTATTATTTTAATGCAGTCTATGTCAGGGCTGGGCTTGGCTCCAAGGCATCTGCCTGGAGGTTTCCAAAGTCCTGTAGCCACGGTGGCCATGTTTGTGGAACAGGATTAACATCCCGGAGGCAAACTAATTGCTGGGTGTCCAGTGGGAACGGAGTTGCTAGTCAGAATTCGCAGGGTAGGTCCCTGGGAGGAGCAAGAGCTGCCCAGGGCAGCTGGCACTGATAATTATTGCGGTGTCAGCGTGTAGTACGAAAAGTGGGAGGCTAGCACGCTTACTGAGGCATAGGGCTCAGAGCTCCTGGCTTCTCGTCCAAACGTTGTCATAGGATTTCTCTGGGGGAGACACGTGGGGACAGATCCTGTTCTCTTGAGGCAGCTAGGTGCCATTTAATACAATAGGTGTACGGGGCCTTGCTGTTTTGTGTGACTTAATCTTCAGGATAAGATGAAGGTGCGTTACCGAAGTAGACGTACTTAGGGCTTTTCAAGGACTCGTGCGGTGGAGTAGGTTTGCATTTGGACATCTAATCAATGTGATGGAACAAATTTAGTCCTACAAGGCCCAGGTAATGCAGGCGTTCAAAAAAAGGCTGGCCTCTATGCTTCTGTGCAGCAGTGGTAGGACTGAGGGCATAGTTGGCATGAGAAGAGCTAAGCAGAGACAAGGTCAAGGAATCTCGGGCTGTTTTGCGGGAGGGTCCAAGGCAATGCATAAATCTTTGCCTTTCTCAGACTAGGCTATAGGCAGCCTGGGCAAAACAAACGTGAAAGAAATGCCTCTTCTTGACCTGTTCTAGCAGGTGTCTGCGTGGTGGGAGCACAGTTGCATCGGTCAGCTGTCTGCACACCAATGCAGAGCCTTCTGCTTCAATTTACACCCGGCCTGATCCTCTGCTGAATTTGTCCCAAACTGCAGGAACCCAAATCGTTTGGTATTTTTATTTTATTTTTTAAAATAAAACTCCCTCTTTCTTTAATCCTTGTTGGTGGCTTCAGGCATGTATTATTGAGCGAAGTAAGATCTGGCTCCAGAGTTGCCTAATAGCAGAGCTGGCATTCTCCAAGAGATACTGCTACCTAAGAGCAAGCTGTGGGGCTGCTGCACCATAGCACCCAAAAGCTCAGGTTGCCCAGAGACGTGCTACAGAGCTCTGTCCTGCCCAGTGCTCAGCTCGCAGGTACACTGTCCAGCTCCCTTCTCTTGCTTATCTCTACTCCCCCTTGAAGTGACTCCAGGAATGTGCTCTTTTCCCTTCAGCATTCGCTAGGACTGATCTTCATGTCTGCAGTGCTGTGATCCTTCAAATATCAACGGCGGCTAACCAAAGAAAACAGCTTGTATCTCTGCTCTCTCTAGTTGCTGTGTCCTTCCAGCCATGTTTGTACATAGGCGCTTACATGGTGTGCCCGTCTTGTGCTTCCTGCTATGTGTTACGGTCTTCTTTCCTTTTTCCTCTGTCTGTGTTGGTCTCTGGTTGGCCTAAGTGGTAATCTCCTTGAGGCAGAGACTGTTTGCATACAGCCACGACCATGCAGATATCGTGGTCCTGTTTACTGCTGCCTGGGCTTGGATGGAGGGCCCTGTTGAGCTTGCTGGGTGAAAGGGCCCAGGAGACAACTCGGACCCTGCTGTGGCATGGAGCCTGGCAGCTCCTGGGAAGTTCTGTGGGTCCCTGGCTTGGTGACTCAGTCTTATTAGCAGTGCAAGGCATGTTACTTAGCCCTGGCACTAGGATTGCAAGCTTTCCCCTGTGCCCTGCAGGCTGCACCCTGCTGCTCCCTGCGACAGGGTCGTGGTTCAGGCAGTTCCAGCCAGTTGGAGGGAAAGCAGGACCTGCACAGCTGGGGTGGCTTTGCGGTGCACTGGGCTGGCAGTCCAGAGGCAGTGGTTCTATTCCTTGCTGTGTCATTGGGGCACTTCCCCTCTGTGCCTCAGTTTCCCCACCTGCGCTATCCGGATGGTGATGTTCCTTACCTGCCTGGGTGGTGGGAGAGTAAATTCATTAGCATCTGGAAAAGGCTGTGTTGCTTTGATGCCCAGCACTGCAGAAGCAACAGGGTATGAAATAATTAGTTGCTGGCTTGCTACACTGCTGGGGGCATGGGTGTGTTGGGTCCCCACCTAGCTCAGCAAAGAGGCACTGGGCTGAGTCTGCCCTGGTGAGAGACAGGCTGGGCCCTAGGGAGCTGGGATCCTCCCTCTGAGGAGCTCTTTCCAGGAGGAAGGTGTGATGCTTCCCCATGGCCTGGCTTTGATCTGCCTCTGTTTGCTGAGGCATGGGCTCAGACCCCAGTAGGACAAAGGGCTGATGAATCAAATCCCGTGCTGGGTGGCGTCCTTCAGAGACGAGGGCTGAAGACCCAGGGTGCTGGATATTGATGCTGGCTGGCTCCTTCCTCCTCAGCGTTGGCATTCCCGTGTCCTCCCCACCTTTGCTGTGCTCCACACCAGAAGTGGTTTTGTTTCTGGCTCGTTTGGGAGGATGCATGCTTCAGACACGTGAGGCGATTCTGGCTAGGACTGCTCCCAGGGCTGCCGGCTCTTGGATTCGGTTGTCTCAGCACCCAGGGAGCTTTGCAGCTTAACACCTGAATCGCTTTCCCCTTGCTGCTTGTCCAGCTGTGTGTGCTGTGTATACACAGTCGCTCAACCCTACCTCTGGGCAGGCTCCTGGGGCCCCGGAGGGTGGGGAAGGGCTCTGAAATGCTGTTGGGGAAACACATAACTGGGGCAGCCTCAGCCTGGCACCTGCTCAGTGGGTTAGAGGTGCACTTACCATGGGGAACCTGAGTCTGAGCCTGTCTTAGATGACCCTGCAGGCAGGAGGGGAGCTGAGGGGGTGGCCACGTGCACCTGTTGTGAGGGCAATCCTGAAACAGCTTTTGTTTGTTCCACTGTCACTTGTGCTTGTACTCCAGGGGTCAGCAACCCCTGGCGCGTGTGCCAAGCATGACACGCTAGGCCATTTTGCTCGGCACGCCACCGCCAGCTCGGGCTCTAAGCAGCTGCTGCCAGCCATGGAGTCCAGGCTGCTCCCAGCAGGCGGCTGGGTGGCTGCAAGCCCTGCTGCAAGCAGACCAGGCTCCTTGGGCCAGCTGCAGCCGGGAGGCTGCAAACATGCTCCGGACTTTGGCACCTTCCAAAGTAGACATTGTGGGTTTTTTTGGTCTGCTGTCCAAAAAACGTTGCCTACCTCTGTTGTGCTCTGAGGATGGCAGGGCGAGTGGGAGATGGAGGGATGCAGGAGGAGCACCTGAAGGGGCATTGGCAAGGACAGAACGTGCCCACGCTGCCGAAGCCGAGGCGCGCTCTGCTCCCTGCCCTCCTGCGTGGAGCCCTGTGAGCCCAGTGCTGGCCTTGCCAATGCTGCACTGTAGTTGAGTGGCCCTACTGGAGGAGGAAGCTTCCCTTGGTGCTGGCAACTTAATATTGGGGAATGCCCATGCCTGTTACCAAGCCTCTAGCTTCCATGCTTGTGGGCAGGAAACCAGGCTTGCTGATGCTGTTCCAGGCTCCTGGCCCTCTCTGCAGTGAGGTGTGGCCCTATGGCAGGGCAGGGGCAGTTCAGGAGCTCCACGTTGGGCACCCGTGCTTGGCTCACGTTCGTGTACTGGGATCTCCTGGAGGACTGAGCTTTGACCAGCTAAGGCTGCTTTGCTGCTGAGTGAGGGCTTCTATGTGGGGTTGTAATAAGCTTTAACTCAGAGCTTCCAACCTTTCCCAGCCTGGGGGCAACCATGCTGGGGAAGGTAATGTCCAGTCAGCAACATCCTCCATCATTCTCCCAGGGCAGTCTTCTTTTTTTACTCATTTTTCTGCATCCACAAGGAATTTTGGAGGGTTTTGAGGGCAGTAGCTTATATGCGGGGATCCTGGTTTTCTCTGATTTAAAAAAAAAATAAATAAAAAATCCCAAATTTTCAGGTTTAAATAAAGTATCTCAAAATCCACATTTTCCTATTATTAAAATGAAACACCAGTAATACATAGATAAATAACATTACATTACGTTACATTTAGTGGTGTTTCATTTTGGTCACGTGAAAATGTAGTTTTTGGGTTACTTTTTTAAGCCCAAAATTAGGATTTTTTTTTAATTAGAGAAAACCAGGATCCCTGCTTATATGAGTCCCATGGGTTAGGTCTGCTGTGCTGCCTGCTAGAGCAGGGGCTCTGGACCCAATGATCTCAGGAGGTCCCTTCCAGCTCTAAACTTCTGTGACTCTGCTAAGTAGTGGTTTCACACCTTTAATTTACTTATCCTTGCTTCCCTGAGTGCCTGCCTATAGACCAGTCACTGAGAACTGGCTGGGCTGGGGTCTTGGGGCCCAGTCAAGGAAAGGTGAGAAGCACTTCATGATAGTATCATGAAGCTGATTAGACTGAGCTTTTCCAGGGGGGTTGGCGCTCATCAGGAAAGGGGAAAGGACACCATCACTCCCAACACCTAAGCCGACATATGGGCATAGGGAGTTCTCTAGCCCTTTTTCCTATACTCAGCCCAGAATCTTGCTCTGCTCCATCAAGAGGCACCATGGGAATCCACTCAGTGGTTTGAGGACCTGGTTCATGCCTCAAGCAGCTCTCCTGGCTAGGAGATGAGAAAACAGTGAGAAGGATTGTGAGATGGCAGGTCTATGCCCTGGGTGAGCAGGTAACAATCCTTGTCTCCCTGTTTTCCACTGAGAAGGGCTCATCTGGAGGTGTCCTGGTGGCTGGCTGGGTTTTGTCTTGGAGTTCGCAGGGATGGCCATGCCAAGTTAGGCTGCTGGCCTGTTAGGTTCTGTCCACCTGCGTCCTCCACCTGTTGCTCTAAGGCAGGGGGAGATCCTTGCCAACATCCTGGCTGCCAGTCGGGCTGTGCTGGAGCGTGTGGGGTGAAAAAGATCCCTGGGATGTGATTCTGGCAAAGCCAAGATGCTGCCTGGGGCTGTATCTTCTCTCTGCCACCCCCTGCGGGAGATGCTGACTGCTGTTGTGGAGTTTAACAGGATTATTCCTGGTGAACCCAGCTGGAGACCTGAGGTAGGGTTGCGTCTTCATGTTGGAAATGCAAAACTCTTGCTTCAGAGATGCTACCTTTTATTAGAACAACTAAGACATTGCAAAAACCCCTATCTTTTTCTGCAAGCTTTTGGGCTCACACACCCTTTATTAGGCTTGGGGAAAATTCAAGACGGTAAAAAGTCCCCTTTTGGAACACCTCATCTGAGGAGGCAAATGGGAAGCAAACCGTTTAGCTGATGCTTCCCCTGTGTAGATGGTATCTTCATGTGCCATCTCACCAAGGGGTGTTTGGTTCTGGTCTATCAAGGGGAAGAGACACCAGGTTGAGAATGTGACAGTAGATTTGGAAACCCCCAGTGCCTGTCAGACAGTGTTTGGGGCTGCTCGGAGCCAATCCTGAATCTTGCTGGGAATGCACTAGAGTTGTAGCTCTCCTTATGCCCCCATCCCTTTGTTTGTATTGAGCTGGAGCTTTGAGACTCCAGGGTGTCCCTATAGCTTTAGGGGAGGAGGTGGAGACAGAGATGGGATGGGCCTGAGACCTTTCTCATGGCAGCTGTAAATCACTGGAATCTTCTCCCCACCCTTTCTCCACTGAGATGAAAAGGGGAGAGAGGCCCATTGTCCTGGCTGGTATGGTGGGGGAGGTGGGGAGGGCAAGCAGGGCTGACCTCTGAAGAATGGCCTGCAGGGTCTTTGCTGCTTGGGTTTGCTGCTGGAGTGGGGATGCAACATAGCTGTCAGCTCCAGGGTGTGGTTGCAGGGGTTGGTGGGGTTTCCAACCGGTCCATGGCTGCATGCAGCTCCAGGCTTGCATGGCCCTGGGATGCCTCACTGAGGTAGTCATGGAGGTGCAGTTCAGACCCACCTGGAATAGCAAGTTGCAGTCCCCACCCCTTGCTTGCCTGGGCTCCATGCACAGCCTGTACAGACATTATCTGCTGCTGCCTAGGCAGGGAAAGGGATGTGGGAAGTACTTTAACCCGTCACTTACCCCATCTAGCCCACTTCCAAGGCTCTAATGCAACTGGGAGATAGGGCTGAAATACTTGTATGTGCTTTGTAGACTGAGAGAGAGACTATTCCTCCACCCCAACGCATGGAAGCATATACCTAATGTTTCCAAGAGCCATGAGACCACCTACGATACTTCAGATGAAATATAACCTGTCCCAGTCCTGAATGTCCCCTGAGGTTGTGGGGTCTGGGGTAGTTGGTGAAGGCATATTTAGTTCCAGCCTGAGGCCCAGGCTCCCCCTGTGAGAGGCTGGTATTTGTGATTCATCTGTATCTGTAATATTCCCCTGTAAGCAGTGTGATCTTGTGAGACTCACTGCCAAGATGCTGGGGCTTTAGGGTGCTAATTTCAGAGGGGAAT
This sequence comes from Alligator sinensis, assembly GCF_000455745.1. Taxonomy (NCBI): domain Eukaryota; kingdom Metazoa; phylum Chordata; order Crocodylia; family Alligatoridae; genus Alligator; species Alligator sinensis. The sequence goes on from NW_005841885.1 coordinate 1,695,832, forward strand.
TTTGAGCACAGAGTTAAAGATCTGCTTCAGTTTGGGTCAGGAAGCATCTGTGTGCTGGAGACTTTCCACCCTGCTGTGGTAAAAGCGTCCGTCTTGCGCATCATGAAAGGGATCTGCTATAGACACCACCCTTTGGATCTATGCTTCCTGGAGTCAGTGGGATTTACTCGTCCACCTCTCTCGGGGAGTGATAGACAACTCCCATTATCTCTGGATACCAGTCAGGCTTCTGGGGGTGTCAGAGAGAGGATGGAAAATGAGCTGTGCATCTCAAAGAAGTAACGTCCCTGGGGGTGATGGAGCTGGTGGATGGGTGCTGGGGGAGAGCTTTCTCCCTTGGTGCTGGGGCCTGTGGACTGCTCTCTGTCCCTCAGTGCTGGGGAAGAGTGGGCAGGTGGGTACCCGTGCACTGGTCTTCAGCTGCATTCTCATGGCGTTGCTGACTGCTTGTTTTGGAGGAGCTCTTCTTTTCTTTGCTTTGAGGGCAGAGGGTGGTGACTTTGCTGAGCCCCGGCTGCTACAGAATCTGCTAGGTCTGCACCTGGGCTCCAGGCAGCTGCCTGTGAGACATGTTCCTTGCCCAGCTGGCTGGAAACCAGAGTGTGCAGACTTGCTCAGCAGTAACCAGGACTCGCTCAACAGGCTGCCTCCCCTGGGCTTCCTTTGTGAGGTTTTCAAGGGTGTCAGTTATGGTAAGAGGCAGCTCATGTCAGAAGGTGCTTCATGTAACCAAAATTACCAACCCACTCACATTTGAAGCCTGGGTTGTGCCCTGGCCCTGCAGCGCCTGGGGTTACAGGTCTCCTTCTCCCCCCTCACTGTGTGACTATCCAGCTAGCTCCTGGGGAGCTGCATGGACTCCCTCCTGAGCAGAATCCCCTCTGGCCTGCAGATCACCTCTGTGCCTCCATGCTCCTCCCTGGATCCAGCCTAAGGCAGAGAGCTCTGTGCGGCTTTGTGCTTTGTCACGCAGGGTTTTGGGGCTGCTGGGACATCTGGGTGGGGCAGCTGGAGGTGCCTGGGGTATTGGATGGATGGGCCAACCCTGTTCTGGAGGGAGAGAATGCTTTTCACCCAGAGCTACTCTTCCAAAGTCCTTTGAGATGTAAAGGAATGTTAACCTCTCCTGGGCAGTGGGTTGGCATTTTTCTCCCCAGTCTGTAGATGGGTAAACAGAGGTATGGAGATGGGACTCTCCTAAAGCCACGTACCAGGTCGGTGGCAGAGGCTGGAACAGATTCCTGGAGCACTGACTCCTGGTTCTCTTCCCCGGACCCCACTGTTCCCTTGCTAGCTCATTGGCAGCCTTTATTTCTCCCTTCATTCATGAATGGCTTTTTCTCCCCCTCTCTTTATAAAAGGAAAATCCCCTTGATGACCGACCATTCTGCACATTGAGATCCAATTAGGGAAACAGTGAAAAGCTGGAAAAGCTTTGAAGGCTCCCTCCTGCAGCAGGAGGGAGAAGTGCCCCCTGGGGAGCTCAGCTTGTGACCTTTCCCAACCTCTCCTCTCTGCTGTTGGGTGTCAGGGTGGTGGGTGTGAAGTGCTCAGCCCATGGAGAAGGGCTGGTAGCCTATGTCCTGGCAAAGAAGGGATGGATTGCTGTCATGGGATATATCCCTGCAGCAAGGGCAGGGGTAGGTAGGCTCACCCCAGGTCTCCCTTCCTGGTGGTGTGGTTGACCTAACCTGAAGAGCATGGGCCATATATGCCCCATGGAGACTCTCATGTTTGAGCCATGCTAGTGAGTTATGAGTCTGCTGCCTTTCATGTGCATTTCAAAGCTTTTTATACTAGGGGCTCAATCCAAGGAGCTGAAGAATACCGGTACTGGGTGATGTTCTCGTCTCTCTGCCTGTGGGTATGCCCCATGGTTTCACACCTTGGAGTCTCAGGAGGCTTCTCTATGCCAGCAAGAGTTGAATGTTACTAAGGCTAAGTCCAGTCTCAGCGTGGTTGGAGATATGATAGTTGTGACATGGGACTGGAGGAGTCGGGAGGGTGAAGCCAAGCAGATGGAAATCCTTTGGTGTGTGGGGTCAAGGATGGGGGCAGATCCTAACAGAGCCTGGGCAGGTCGGGGGGTGATACAGTTGCTGAGTTCAATGCTGCCGATCAGCCCACACCAGAACATATGTTCCTTCTGGTACTAGGGCTTGGAGGAAGGTGGCTGGGCATGAAATTCTATTCCATTGCTTGGCAGCTGTGTCCCCAGGATGGTGTGAGAAAGCAAGGGAGAGAGGGGTGGTGGGTGGTGTGGGGTAGGGTGAGCCGTGAAGGGGAGGAGTTTCTCATTATGGCTTGAGCTGCAGGAAGGCTTGTCTAACCGTCTTGCCCTTGTCTTTCCTTCCAGGGTTGACCAGGCTGCCAGCGTCCACAATGCCCTGAATACAGAGCCTGGTGGAAGCCGACGAGACTGGCCTGCTAGCCCTCCTGTCCCTTTCCCTCTTCCCTCCCACTTTAGTTGGCTTATATTTATTTTGTGGCTGGGGCGTGTGCACGGCCTTGGCCGGATGTGACACTGCTGTGATGTGGCTCCTTCGCCTCAAGCACCACCTGTCCGTTAACATCTGGACCCTGCTGCTCTTGGGGAGTGCCTGGCTACCGCTGGCGGAAGGCGCCCCCAAGTCCCCCTTTAGGACTTTTTCCGTCACAGACTGGAGCTTGACGCACTTGGTGGTTCACAACAAAACTGGGGAGGTCTATGTGGGTGCTGTCAACCGGATTTACAAGCTCTCCAACAACTTGACACAGCTGCGCATCCATGTGACGGGGCCGGTGGATGACAACGAGAAGTGCTACCCCCCACCCAGCGTCCAGTCCTGCCCTCATGGGCTGGTCACCACTAACAACGTCAACAAGCTGCTATTGGTGGACTACTCAGAGAACCGTCTGATCGCCTGTGGCAGTGCCTCCCAGGGCATCTGCCAATTCCTGCGCCTGGACGACCTCTTTAAGCTGGGTGAGCCCCATCACCGGAAGGAGCACTACCTCTCCAGCGTCAATGAGTCAGGCACCATGTCTGGCGTCATCATCGAGGTGTCCAATGGGCAGAACAAGCTCTTCATTGGGACTCCTATTGATGGAAAGTCGGAGTACTTCCCCACACTCTCCAGCCGCAAACTGATGGCCAACGAGGAGAATGCAGAGATGTTTGGCTTTGTCTACCAGGACGAGTTTGTCTCCTCCCAGCTGAAGATCCCCTCGGACACCCTCTCCAAGTTCCCCACCTTTGACATCTACTACATCTACAGCTTCAGCAGCGAGCAGTTTGTCTACTACCTGACCTTGCAGTTGGACACCCAGCTCACTTCGCCTGACTCCACGGGGGAGCAGTTCTTCACCTCCAAGATTGTCCGTCTCTGCGTGGATGACCCCAAGTTCTACTCGTACGTGGAATTCCCCATTGGCTGTGTGCGAGATGGCATTGAGTACCGCCTGATTCAGGACGCTTACTTGACCAAGCCCGGCAAGGCTCTCGCCAAGCAGCTGGGGATCATGGAGCGAGAGGATATTCTTTTCACCATCTTCTCCCAGGGCCAGAAAAACAGGGTCAAACCCCCCAAGGAGTCGGTCCTCTGCCTTTTTACCCTGAAGAAGATCAAGGACAAGATCAAGGAGCGCATCCAGTCTTGCTACCGAGGGGAGGGAAAACTCTCGTTGCCTTGGCTCTTGAACAAGGAATTGGGCTGCATTAACTCGGTAAGTGCCTGCAGAGGCAGGCTGCCCTGGTATCCAAAGCCCCCCTCCAGTCTCCTGGCCTGGCTGCTGTTTTCTTACATTAAACTGCTCTCTTGCTGGGGGGGTGAGGACTGATGGTGGGAGTGAAGAATGGGGCAGGTCTCAAGCTGGCCTGCTGACAAGTGCTGGGGAGTTGCCTGGAGTCTGGTTTCAATGGAGATGTACACTGACCTAAACCAGATGTCAATGGAATGACTTAAATCCGACACATATCTTGTCCCTGCTCCCTACCCCTGCCTGGTACAATGCAGCAAATGCTGTTCCCAGTCTTAGCTCAGTGGGTGCCGTCTTGCTCCAGTTCTGTCTAGCTGAAAGCTGGGAGGAGGAGTTGGCTGTAAAAGGACTGGGAGTGCATGCATACAGGGCAAGAATAGTGTGTGGGCTGGCTGAAAGCATCCTTGAAGCATTCTGTCCCTTCTTGGTTTAGTACCAAGGGGAGGGCAGTTGCAAAGGGACCTATTTCTCCATTTGGTCCCCATTGTTTCCCAATGTCATCTGCTTGGATGTCTGTACTGGCATTCATAGTGACAGAGCATCCTCGCTCTCCGGTCCTGCTGGTTTGCTCCTTGTCTCCAGGCTTGTGGAGAAGCTGAACCCAAGGTGGAGGAGCAGGACAGTGGGAGGGGATGACCTGTGTGTTGGGGTCATTAGCTTCATGGATGAGCATTCTCCACAACAGGGAGGCAGGGGGAGGGAATGTGTCCCTGCAACGCTTCCTTTCTTTGCCTTGCCAGAGTTGGTTCCCTCCTGGGGGGGATGTGGAGGGAACAGCTAATCCCTTTGCAGATCAGGGTAATAACATGCTTCAGAGAACGAGCCCTGGTAAGTGTGGATTAAAGAGCACAGATTACCCTCCTGTGGAGCAAGCAGCTCCTCTCCTGCTGGTTGATGCCATGCTCAGATTGGAGGTTCTGTGGCTCAGCACAGAGAGCTCCCCATGGGTGGCAGCTATGCATCTTGGGAGGATGCCTTGGCTTGCAGAGGTCAGTGAGACCCCCCCCTCCCACCCCCCAGACTCCAAATTGCCATGTACAGCTGAGAACGCAAGGTTGGGGAAGCATGCAGCAGTGAGGGAGGGAAGGAGAGGGCACAGCCCAGGGGTTGCAGGTGGCCAACTGCCTGGGACCTTGAGGCTCTGTGTGTGCTTTCTGGCCCTTATTCATTTGAAGTGCATTAGTTGCATGTCGTATAGCCCGACTCAGCCAGAAGCAGGCACAAGGGTCTCATCCCTTAGTCACAGAATTTATAACTAATGATTGCTACCTTCAGCACCTCCATGCTAGGCACCGTATGGAGCCAGGGTTTGAGCTCTCTCCGCTGTGGAACCTCATGATACCTGTGAGCTGCTGCAGCCTGCATCTAAGGAGCAGACCCTGGGCTCTCTCTGCAAGGTAGCCCAGCCCTCGAGGCTTGGGAGGGGAGAAATGCTCTTCCTCTTATTTTTAACACCCTCTGCTCTTGCTGGAGAATGTGTAGCCTGTTCAGGCTGTGTCAAGCCACTCCCCATCCCTCCCTTCCTCCTTGTCTCTTCCCCCACGTTGTACAGGCTCAGCCATGAAGGAAGTCTTCCTGTGCGGTCTGCTCCTTTGCCCCCTAGTAACCCATTCCCTGCACTGCCAGAGCCCTGGGAAATCTGTCTCCCTGCATCCCCTTCTTCTGGCACCTTCATTCCAGGAATACCCAGCGGTGGCAGGCTATCTCCTTTGTCTGGAGCCCTCGATGACACTAGTCCTTGCCCAGACAGGCCCCAGCTGAGAATCTGCTAAAACCCTGTTTGGAATTTGCCCTGGGGTTGGAGTTCCAGGCAACATCCAGATCCGGCGGATGTCCTCATGTCACTGTGCTGCGGTGGCACAGAGAAGGAAGGGCTGCTCTCCTTGAACTCTGGTTCCCCTGCAAGCTAGGTTGCCAGGCCATTGGCAGGCCCCAGACATGTTTTTAAAGCATGCAGCCCCATTCGGGATATGTGGGGGTGGAATAGCAGGGCCTGGGGCATCTGGGTGTTCAGGCTTTTACTCACGCTCTCCCTGGATGTAGGCGTGTGGGAGACGCAGCTAAGATGCCTGACTTGGAGAGCAATTAGTAGCAAACCAGTGGCCCGAGGCAGTGGGAACAGGCTGGGCCCAATCTGTCATCCTGGGGCTGTTGTTTCCCAATCAAGGGAGTCTCCTGCCTCTCCTGAGGGAAGCGTTTCCTGTGGGCTGTTGCTTCTGTCGGTGCGGTAGCTGGTTTATTGCCCTGTTTCTTTGCATGATGTCTGCTGCCGGGGGGGAGGGGGGCCATGCCTGCTTGCTTTATGAACTATTCCTGGGTTCTTTTCCAGACGATATTATAAAATATAAATGGTCACAAGGAGGCTATTTCAGCTCCTCGGGATGACGGGAGCGCAATCTATCCTGGCCTTGCTAGGCTGGCATGGAACGGGAGGACGGCTCTGCTCGTGCCAGTTCCCAGCGGGTGTAAAGCAGCCTGGCTCCATTGACATCAGTGGGTTTATGCCAGGTTACACCGCCTGAGGAGCTGGTATGAGACCTAATGCAGCCCAGCCTGAAGCAGGTGCTGCTGCTGTTGACATCAGTGGGCCCCATGCTTTTTTATCAGGGCTGAAATTAGTCCTGTGCCCATGGCAAGGTTGGTGTGGCGGTTACATGCCTTAGCCTCCATCTGCAGAGGACTGAGCTCCTCAATCTTGCTAGGTGAGCTAACCATTTTGCTCCCTGGTTAGTCCTAGGCAGGGATTCAGTCTGGTAACATGCATTGGTGTGGTTTTCTTTCTCGAGGAAAGCCAGGACTGGTATCAGCAGGGGGATCAGGATGCTGGCAGAGAGGTGGGGAAGTTCAGTTCTGGACTAGTGAGGGGCTCACAGAGCTGGGCTCAGGGATCCCAGTCCTGAAGTAGTTGGGCATCCTATAGAGCTGGGTGCAGAGATCTTGCCCTGCTGTTTGCTCCTCTGGACAGCACAGCTTGTCTGTCTCTCTCATGAGCTTCCTCAGAGCCACCAGGTGCATCTCTCCAGTGCGAGCTTCTTTAGGGTCTGATGTTCAAAGCCAACCATGGGCAGAAAGCCATAAGTCTCCCCACTCAGGGGCTTTGCTATGAGATACTAACTGCTACTGTGGCAGGGGCCAGTGGTTCATAAGGAGACTCTTTCTCTCCTGGCCTCCGAAAGCCCTGCTAATGCCCACCTTGGTCAAGCCTTTGGGCACTGGGAGGTGCAGCAGGAGCGATGGTTGGCAGAGGGTCTCCTGGATTTAGTGCCCAGAGGGAGTCTTCAGAGGGAGAGTTTATTTCCTTTCCCTGTGGTTTCTTGGGTGCCCTCTCGGAGGCTGTGGTTACTGCGATGACACGGGGTCACCCTCTGGGAGCCGGTGGCTTCACTGCAGCCCCGGGAGCAGGCGTGTCGGCAATCCGCGGCAGCCTCTCTCCTGTCCTCTGCCGGGCTCCGAGGGAGACAGCTAACAGCTGCCTGACAAAGTAAAGGGTTTGCTGTCAAGAGCGCTGGGCTCACAAATCTGATTTTGGCTTCAAACTAATTCAATTTTGGTGGAAAATGATGAAATCGTTACACTGCTGCCTGCTGGGTCACACGGCTGCTGACTCAGGGAGCGGAGCTGCTCGCCTCCTCGTTCAGCACGTGCTCCTGCTCGCCAGGCTCTCCCTCGCTGCCCCCCCTTGCTGTGGCGGGACGCGCCTGGGGCTCTTTGCAGGCCGTCCCAGCAGCAGGCCCATCTACCTGCCCTTGGGTTTGATCCTGAGTAAGAAAAGGCCTCTCAGGAAGGGGACGTCACCTTGTGAGGGGATCGTGCTATGGGGGCACAGGGATTGATGTTTTCCCCCTGGATAGGCCCTGGAGGAAGGCTTGAAATACCCGCAGTGTATGGCTGAGACGGACTGGCTGCATGAGCATCTAGGCAGGCAGCGGGCTCAGTGCCTAGGTTTCAGTGTTGTTCCTCTGAATCCAGCTTAACTAGTCCCCTGATCTCTGCTGGGGGGGGTGTTTTGGGTTGCCCCTTGGTGAGTTTTGATGCAGTCATACATCCAGTGCTGGGCCCAAGGTGAGACAGAGAGTGTGTGTGAATGACACTCGGGCAAGGGCTGTCCCTGCTCTGCAAATCAGTGCCTTGCTAACGCATCCTAAAGTGCATCGCTGACATCCTAAGAAGATGGTCATTAGTGGATCCCTTGTGTCTGTCCCATCCCTCCCTCCCTGTCTGCCTCTCCCTCCTGTTTGCTTGTGTGCACATTTACAACCTGCTTCAGCCCTTGTGGGGAGAGGGAAAG
>NW_005841885.1:1703893-1706891 GCF_000455745.1 Alligator sinensis
GAGTCCTGGTTAGCAGGATGTGAGGTCCAAGTGAGATGCTGCCTTTTGGGGTGGTGGGGGGGCGGCCCGCATAGCCTTTGACACCTGGAAATGGGATTTGCTTCCCAGACTTGTAGCCCTGGAAGTCCTCCACCCACCCCTGCTGAGGCTGCCATCACAGCCTGCCTGAACTCCCTCTATTGGGCTGAGTCAGGGCTGAATGGAAGATGTCTAGGGAAAACTCAAATGCTTTGGGAAGTGGTGGTGGTGACTCATTGAGGCAGTGTTTGTCCCTGTGAGCCAGCTGGAGCTGCGCCACCCCCACCCCTAGGGAGACTGACAGGCTGGCCATCCTGTGTTCTTTGGGGTCATTGGGTGGAAGAGAGGGTGGACTCTGGTGTTGTGGCCAAAGGCCATTAGGAGTAATGATGATGATCCTCAGTCCCCTCAGCAGGGTTAGTTAGTGCACTGTTTTTTTCCTTTCCCATCCTTCACCAGTTTGGTGGCTGCATACCTTTAAACAGCTCCCTTGCCCAGACTCAGAGGTGACTGCATCCTTGGGGTTGCTGAATGCATTGAGTTCATAAATCAGTTTTGCAAGGATGCTGTGCCTCTGTCTGGGTGAAGTGCCGGCCATTATTGTGGTTGATGGTTGGGGGGGGGGGGATTTTGGTTCTGCAATGTGGGTTATGGGGGGGGGGGGGGGGAATCTTAGTTCTGCTAAATGCCATTTTGTGGCAGGCATAGCAAGGCTACGTTTTTACCAGGGAAGAGAGCCCCCCCCCATGGCTTTTGTGTGCACTCCGCTTCCCTAGATGAAACATGCTGCAATCTCTACCATTAACTGCACTGGGAGCCCAAATGCAAGTCTTCACAGCTTGAACTGAGTGGCCAAGTTCTGCAGTTTGTCCAGTCAGAAAGGGCAAGTGTGCGTCTTCACTGTGGCAGGGGAAGACATGGTTGTGCTTGTTCTGGTCTGATGACAGGAGCTCCAAAGGGTTTCCTGGGAAGCGCAGAGATGCCAGGGCTCTTCTCAGTGCTGGCCCTTCCTGTGCTAGACCAAGCCAGGAGGTCCCTGTCTCTGCCAGACACCAGGCTGGTCTGTTGGCACAGAGAAAATCCCGTCCCCCTCATGATTCAGTTGTGCAAGCACAGACAGGGGCAAAAGAAGGCAGAGCCAGCTCACACCCAGCCCTTGCATTTCCCTCTCAGAGCAGACTGAACCCACTGGAGTGTGTAGAAATCCTGCTGTGGGAATCCCTTCACCCTGCTGAAATGCAGCCACCTCTGGGGTAGGCTGTGGCAGCTGACTAACAGCCACAAAACAGGGCAGCATACAGGGGAGGATGGCGCCTTTAACCCACACTGTACAGGTGTTTTCTAGGGAGAGGCAGAATGTAATTGTCCAAGTCAGAAGATACCTAGGGCTCTGGGGTGAATGCCTGATCCCATGCAGCAAAGCTCTCAGGAGTTTGTACCACCCATGGGCAGGATCTCTGGCTCCACATCTCACCCAGAAGTCAGAAGAGTGACTCCCTATTGCTTGTGGGGAGAGACTTCTCTGCACTGGTGCATCCTGTCAATCAAGATTCATCTCTGACAAGGGCCTGGATGTGGAAAATGCAGTCTCTGGGTGAACCTTAGCTTCTCCCCCTTCATCCCACCCTTCAGCCTTGGCTCCTGAGCATGGCTCTTTTGGCAGCAACTAACACAGCCCGGGTCAGTGCACTAGGGTGGCCAGTGCACACAGGCCTGTGGGCTCCCCCGTAGCGGTAATGTCCTTGCAGTGAGATTCTGGGCACTGCGGTAGGGACATGAACTTTTGCATTGCAGTTCCCCATGCTGCAGGCTCTTGGCTTCCCTGGAGCCAGGGGGAGAGCCGCCAGACTTGGCAGGGAGCACCGGAGATGTTAGCGGTGCCTCCCCAGCGCCGAGGAGCTGAACACACTTGGCTGGGGAGCTCATTCCAGCCTGCCTGAATCCATCCTCTGAGAGCCCTGGAGGGAGACGCTCAGCTGGGTGGCCCTGAGGTTCTGGGAGTTGTCTCCTTTCCAGACCCTGCGCGGCCCACCTGAAACTCTTGCTCTGAGGGACAAGAGGGAGCTCACCTCACTTCCCCTCACTTGCTGGTTGAAGGGGAACACCCAAACCACTAACGGCAGCAATTGCCTTATGGCAGAGCATGGCCTGCATGCCTCTGCCCACATGTGCATGCCATGGAGAGCTCGGGCAATTTGGCCTGTTTAACCCCTCAAAGGCTGGATGAGAACTGGGACTGTGTCTAGTTCCGTCACCAAATCCATGTGTCAGCAGCTGGTGCCTTCCCAGAGCCCCCAGCTGAGGGAAGGGGCCTGGAGACAGGCTGCTGCAGGGCCAGAGGTGTACACATGCTGGTTATCTAGGTCCTTTATTGTGTCGTCATGGCTGTAGATGGTGAGTGCGTCACAGATGGGAACAGACCTCCTGCTTAGACCAGTCCTCCTGCTTGTCTCCTTCTCAGAAGCGCAGGGCATGAAGCCCTGATTCAGCATCAGCAAAGCACTTAAAGCATGTGCTTAAATCCCATTGCTCCAGTGGGACTTAAACACAGTCTTAAGTGCTTTGCTGAATTGGGGCCTAGGAGACTCACTCAGTGCCATGCAGGAAGTTTGTAGCAGACTTGGGAACTGTATTCAGATCTTCTGCACATCTTGGTCCCTAGAGCATCCTTGTGTTGGCTCATGAAGAGGGGGTGGATGTGGCTGCAGGTATTGAGGGCAGACGGAAAGCCTCCACTTGCATGGAGTGGATGTGAGGAGGATGGCAGCAGGGCAAGCTCTTTCTAGCCCTTGCTCTTTGCCTTGTGTTTGACCTGCAAGAGACCAGGTTTGAGGAAGGAAAGAGGAGCTCAGAACTTGTGGTCTGTTTGATTGTCTCTCTGCTGAGCTGGCTGGTGAGGGGGCAGCAGTCGTCCGTTCAGGAGGTGGTACGTTGTGATGCAGACACTCGAGCTGGACGGAGACGCATCAAATTCTCTTTC
>NW_005841885.1:1706922-1716123 GCF_000455745.1 Alligator sinensis
CACTTTCTGTTCACTGCCAACCTGGGGCTAAGCTCAAACAGGCGATAGAGAGGTCCAATATCTGTCATCCTACTGCCCCGTGAAACACTTCTGTTGGCTTTTAATTTCCTTCAGCTACTCTCAACTTGGGACTGGGGTTGCTGGGTGAGTTTTCTTTTGGGTGTCTGGGAAGTGGGGATCAGAGGGAACCCTATATTGTCTGGGTGACCATTGCTGAGGTGGAGGATCTCTCCTTACCCTCACATCTGTTTGTCCCTTGTGAGGCTGAGGCAGGGAACATCTATTTCAGATAGAGACCCCCGCCCCGCTCCTTCAAACCCCTCTCCTCTGACCCAACCCCAGGTCTGAACCTCAGCCTCTGGTAGCAGTTGCACTCTGATATAATCCTTTACCCTACACTGATCCTCCATTATTGATTTTCAGCATAGGTTTTGCTCTCAAAGAGCCCTGGGGGGTGTTAAAGGTTCCCTGGAAGACGGGATAACAGGGACCTATATGATGTGTTAACTGGCAAATTACTGACCAATTAATAATACTAAATGGCATGAATTTTGCCTTTCCTGTCTGCTCCCTCATTGCTCCGGTAAGTGGGCTTGAAGGGAGGCAATGAATCGGAGCCTCAGAAAAAGAGCTGCTTTTCTGTCCAGCTCAGCACTGCTCCACATGTGTACATATGTTGGATGCCTGGTCATGGCTTTATCACGCTCTTTCTTGAAGGCTGGATTCCCAGCTGTGGCTCACCAGATGCCACTACATACTATCTCCACCTTGTTTGGAGATGGCTTGCAGCTGAGGGGGAAAGATGACCAACTCCTAGAGATGGGACTCTTCACATCTCCAGCCTGGTACAGTTCTGATAGAGGCAGAGACAGCTTTTCCCACCTTCAGTCCCTGTCATGACCTGGAGCCCCCTTCCCTCTGGACACGAGCATTTAGTCTTTCCTGTCCATCCGTGGCGTGGTTTTGTGGCAGAGTGTAGGACTCAGCTCTGGCAGAAGTTGTTATGAGGGACATGTTCTCCCACTAAGGGATGAACGAAGGTCCCCTCTACACTTGACTTGGAGCGGCACTGGACATGCTGTACTGGCAATTAACCTACTGCTCCAGATGCTTGCAGCACTGATGGTCCATCTCAGCCTCCTTCGCACTGTGGGTGGCTGAGAAATGATGCTTCCTTGCCTAAGGTGTGGGTTATGGCCTTGTTGAGTTGGCAGGGCGTTCATCCAAGGCAGTCAGGATGGAGCCTGCTGGAAAGCAGATTGCTTTACCCTTTGCCCACCATGTTGGCATGCGGCCTTGTTAACCTGAGTGTGGGGCATGCGCTTTAGGGGTAGCTGTGCAGGCTGAGAGAACCAAGAAGAATTGATTCTTCAGGTCAGCTGATTGTCACGGGTCAGGAAGGAATGCTACCTGCTTTGTGCAGCATCCGGCACATGGCCAGACACCTTTGTATCTCCCCCTGAAGCATCTGGCGTTTGCTGTTGTTGGAGGCTAGGCGTCCATACCAGTATCTGGATCTGCCACGGCAGTCGGCGCGGTACCCCTCCCAGCATCCAAACCGGCCCAGCATGGCCCAATCTTGCCATAGCGCCTGCCTGCGCTTCTCTAACGAGGCACTTTGCTGTGAATGAGCTAATTGAGGCATAATTATTTATTGAGGTGGTGTCGGCATGGCTGTGGTGGGCGGGGGCTCCTCCTGGCCCTGGAGTGCAGCTGTATTTGTCGTTTCCCAGAGAGTTTGTTGAGACAAAGCAGAGAGGAGTAAACACCATAAACATTTATCCTCTTGCATATTCAGCAGCAGATGAGGTTGGGGAAGCTGCAAATTGGAGTGCAGAGAGCAGCGGGAAGGGAGATTGCAATGGCTGGGCCGTGCTGCCAGGGCTAAAATACCTTCATTGGTTACACTCCTGTCTGCCCAGGACTCCGGCTTTCCTTTAACCCCTTCCCTGCCGCCTGCTAGGCATTTGGGGAGAGGTAATGGGAAAAAGGGACACTGATTTCTACTCTTGGAGAAGGGGCACAGAATGCGTGTGTGTCTTGGGGGGGGACAAAGATGGCCAGCTGTGGATCAAGCCTGCATGTGGGAGCCTTGCTCCAGGAGTGCCTGAGCCAGGTAGGGGTTCCCTGAGCTATGGAAACCTCTGCTGAGAGGTGCCTACATGCCCCTTGGAGGTAGCACATGCTTCTCTTGAGGGTAATGGCCAGGCTTTTTCTTCTTTCTCCCTTTTCCTGGCACAGATTCTCTAGGCTTTGAGGCCTTGTGGGCTGTGTGGCTGCAGGGGAGCTGTCTCCGTGTCCCTGCCTGCCCCACATTACCCTCAGCACCTTCTGTAACCACATGAAACAAAAAAAGCTGTGTGGCACAGGTGATATGGAGGGGCAGCTCTCTCTCAAGCCTCAGTCTGTCTCCAGCAGCTGCCGTCCTCTCAGCCTCTTCTGATTGCAAAATGGCCAAGGAACTGCAGGTGCTCAGCCTGGGTGGAGATCTCTGCTAGTGAATTGATTCCGTCTCCCTCCACAACACAGTTCATTCCTCAGGCCTCATTTCTCTTCTGCTTAGTCAATGCAATCCTTCCTGGGGCCCAGCGCTTGGTACCTGGTGCTGGACAGCCCAGGAGCACCCAGCAGGGTGAGGTGCTGAGGGGAGCAGTGGGCAGGGACCTTTCGGTCAGCTCCATTTGTCACTAGGGTGAGACATTTTCTTGGCGCATCTTCCTGCTCTTCCCTGTGTGAGAATGGAAAAGCAGCAGGCAGCCAGGGCTTTTCCCTCCCCCTCCTTCCCCTGGTTGTAGTGGGAGCCCTGTGTCTTTGGGCTGCTGCCGGCTCTCATAACCCCGCCAGCCACTGGCTCTAGGGATGTGAACTTCCTCTTGGTCCTCTGTGGTGCTGACCCTGATAGTCTGATGAGGGCATGAGTAGTACATAGGGGTGGCTTCCTTGAGGGGACATGAACCCAGCAGGACAGGGGGAGCATGCCCATCTCCCCCTTCTCTAGCAAGGGCTGGCATAGCCCTTGTCCCAGCCTGGGCAAGAGCAAAGGAAAGGAGTCTGCTTGTGACCGAGTCCTCAACACCTGCCACAGCAGAGGAAATGAGAGCAGCTGAGAAAGTGAACTGCTGTGCAGCGCTGGATCGGCTCAGCTGGACGCTTTGCCACCTCTCTACTCTCCCGTTCAGTGCCTGGGTGGTGGTAAATGTGACAGTGGTGCGGTCTCCTGGCCCCACGTTGGCTCCTGGCTCTCTGGATAGGGAAACTGCTCTGTGCCCATGGGAATTGAATGCCACAAGGGCCTGGAGAAAAGCAGGCAGGGGGCAGCCCCCAAATCGCAGCAAATGGCTTTAAACAGGAAATGAAAATAAGTTGGCTTGTGAGTGTGTAACGTATGGAGCCGCAGTGTTTTCCTCCTGTCTGCGAGCCTGTCTGCCTGGTGGGGACAGGTGCCCAGCTGTGGGTGTCTGATGGGCCAGCCTTGTGTGTTTGCTGGTAGACAGAGCAGTGCAGGGCAAGCTCTGGAGGATGCCTTCTGCTCCCTGGGTCTTCTGGTGGCACAGATCCTCCATGCTTGGCTTCCCAGCTCCACAGGGGAAAGGCTTACGCAGATGATTGATTCCCTTGGGATGCTTCTGTTCCTATTAATTAATATCTCTATTATTGACTTGTCTCATGGGGGCCTAAACTGTCAAAGCCTGTGGAAGGGGCTTCCCTTCCCTTCTTGACCAGGTGGCATATACTATAAATCCCTCTTTTCCCCACAGTCCTTGCAGTGCTGAGACCGTGTCTAGTGTCTGCCTTTGCTTTGAAGGGCTCTGTATCTTTAAGGCTTTAACCCTGTTTATCCCTTAGTCTTGTACCCAGGGCCTCCCCCAGGGGTAGGAGTGAGCTGGTACCAGATGGCCCACTGACCTGAGGGCCTACATTTCCTGTGTGCCACTCTACAGAGGTGCCACTTCATAGCGTCATGGGGTGGAAATCTTGCAGGGAGGACCGGGGCTGGCTTGTGAGCTGGGCTCTTGGCCTCCAATAGCTCAGGAGCTCAGCACTTCCCCATATGTTAGTCACATGCTGCATGGCTTCAAAACCCCGCAGGGAGCAGAGCATGTTCTGAGCCAGTTGCTTGCCAAACCCACCCCTGTAAACTCCAAGTTGCTTATGAAGCCTCTTTAAGCAAGAACCCCTGGGGGCCCCTGCACGTGTGTCCTTTTCCTAGACGTGCTGACTTTACCTGGGCTCGTGGCTGCCTATTTTGGGCTTGGATAAATGCTGTGCACCTGTGGGCGCGTTGGGAACAGGCGTGGGGCAGATAAACCCACCTGGGCTGCGGTGATGCTGCTGGATTCTGCAGGAACAGTGCAACGGTGGCACGGTGCCGTTGCTGGATGCCATCGGGGTGGGTTGGGACCTTCTGGGAGACTCAGCTGACCCACCCCTTCATTCACCTCTCTTCTCAGCGCTCAACCCTTCCTCCGTCTTTTCCCACATCTCCTGGATCCTGGAACCCGTGGTCAGAGGCTGCTGGACCAGGCGTTGTCAGGGCAACAGCTCTCCTCCTCCTGAGGTGAACAGAGAAAGAGATTTCACGGTTCAGGGAGTTTCCCAGTTCCTGACCCCTGTCCTCCATCATCTCTGTCATCCTGGGTAGCACCACGTGGCCAGGCCTGTGTCGGGGCTGGCGGGGCGGGGGGTATGGTGCTGGTGAGGGAATGACTTCATTTAAATTCCTTCTTTGTGCAGGATGTTAGGGAATCTGAGCCCTGGGGAGAAGGCGTTCGATCGGCAGCTGCTGCACGGGTGGAGATCTGCCCCAGGCACCCCCTCGCTGCGGTGTTTCAAACTCTTTCTAGGTACGAGTGGGGAATACAGGCTCCATGAGGGTCTCCCTGCTCAGGTGCCTGGACCACAGGGACTGGGATTCACGGCAGCGTGTCTGGAGACATAAACTGGCTGGTGGAGGGTGACTGCTCTGCAGCAGCCCTTGCCGGTGTTGGATCAGAAGGTCTGATCCAGAGGCTGTATCCCTGGCCCCCTTGCTCAATAGCTGCAGATATCCCTTTCCTCCAAGAATTTGCCCAGCCCCTTTTCGAACGTGGCTAACCTGTCAGCTTCCCCAGCAGGGGTGGCAAGGAGTTCCACATCTTAATGATGCGCTGTGTGAAAAAGGACTTCCTTTTGTTAGTTTTAAACTAACTACCTACCAGTTTCATATTGTGACCACTAGTTCTTCTATTGCGGGAGTCGGTAATAAATCCCCATTCACTTTCTCTTCGCCACTTAGTATTTTGTAAACCTTATGCTCCCTCTCAAGCATCTCTTTTCTAAACTGAATGAGCCTAGCCTCATGTGGAAGCCTCTGCATACTGTTAATTATCCTTGTTGCCTTTCTCCGGACCTTCTCTAGTTCTTCTATGTCCTTTGAGGCATGGGGACCAGACCTGGGCACAGTATCCAAGGTGTTGATGCACTATGGATTTATAAAGGGGCATCCCGATACTTTCTTTTTCACAAAATGTACAGGTGACTTACAGGTGAACGGGCCCTGTGTCCCGTTCCCCAGGTCAAGAGTATGGGGCCTTGGTATTGCTATGAGATGGTGATTCTTCTAGTGGGACTGGCAAATAATTACCTCTGTCCTTTGGTCACTGTGGATTAGGGTCATGAGCTGCCATTCAGTGCCCTCTTACTGGATGGTGATGCCTGACCCAACCCAGCTGCGTCCTGTTTTTCTTCATCAGCTCCCCATGCACAAGCACAGAGAGGGGTTTCCACTTTGCTGCCTCCTGCTCTTTGGAAGCTATGTGGAATGAGGCCTTCAGGCTCAGGTCCCTGAGCAAGGACCGCCTGGGTTTACTGCTCTCCCTTCACCCTAGGCAGCAGTCGCAGTGCTCAGTGAAAGGCACGCTTGAGAAAATTGCCCTACATTCGTCTCTGCCAATTCCGGGCACTGGCTGAGCTACGATGCCTTTTGGCTGCTGTTCCAGCTCCCTTTTGTAAAAGCTTCTTCTGGATCTGCAAATGTGGGACAGTGTTTAACCAACAAGACTGTGAGCTGATGCTGGCAGGGGAGCTGTGGCCCGGCTGTGGCTGCCAAACCTGCCGGGACTTGGCTACCAGGGGTGTCACAGGAGTCTGTTCCCTTTCCCCCACATTGGAGCATTGTCTGGCTGGCCAGATGCATTGTGTGGGAGGTGCATGAGGTGGACCATGCCTCGGTCAGCTGTGGTAAATCCTGTGTCCCCAAGGAAACTACCTCGGCAGTGTTAGCTCTGGAGCTTAGTGCTTACTCTCTGCAGGTGCAGTGAGCGAGGGCAGGCTTCTAGCTTGCACTGGAGGCAGAGAGATTGTTCGGTCTCTGTGGCTTACTGAGGTCTCAATGTTTCTGCTGTTGTTGCTAGCCTTGGGACCAGTACCATACCTAGATTCCTGGAGGGCCCTGGGTGGACTTTTATGATAATAATAATTGGGCAGTGGGGAAAAAAATGACCATTTTCAAGCACCCTTTCTGTCCTGGGCCCCCGGAAGCCACCTGGCTTGCCCATGCCTGTGTCCAACTCTGCTTGGGACCTGTTGGTGCTAACAGTGATGGTGGAGCTTTGTGTGGTGGCTCCTGGGACCTTTTGAATTCATGATATTGGGCACAGCCTGAATGGGAATCACTGTGGGCCTCTAATCTCTGGCTGATGATGCAGACCTAAAATGCCTGGTCTGGGCTCTTGTCTTTCCCCTGTACCTTCCAGGCCTCTGAATCGTTCTCTTCCCTGGTAATGGGGTTTTGTCAGCCAGGCTAAGCCCCTTTGGGCATCTGTGAGAACTAGGAAGAGGAAAGGGCATTATAAGAAAGGTGGGGATTTCCCCAAAGATCTGGTAGGGAGGGTTTCTGAGCAGTGTTTGCTGGAGGCTTTGGTATGTTAAGTGAAGTACTTGATAAAGGCAGCCCTCTGTTTGTCTTGGCAGATTCTTTGCTGGGGAGTGTGTTGTCTCTCAGGGAAGGTCAGGGCATGGCATCCAGTGCAACTCCTGCGTCACTGTGCGGAGCTTTCCTTTGATGCCGCTTGCTGGTGCCGCAGCATTGTGTCAGCCTGGCATAGTTCTCTGACTGCAATGATGGTCCCGTCTGACTCATTCGTGTGATCTGCGATTTGGGATGGGGTAGAGGATGTGCCAGTACTCCAGGGCAGAACTTAAAGCTAAAGAATTTCAAGCTAACTTCATGCAGGGGAGCATGATGGGGGTTTTGGAGGGTGACCTGGGTACCTTGATACTGAAGGGTGCCCATGGCTAATGGGGATCAGTATAGCTGGTGGCTGGGGATCAGGATTCAGTCCTGTAGGGTTTACTAGTATGACCAGGTCTGGTGGAGCCAGAGAAGTTGGTGTACTTTCTTGAGCAAAAGCTCCTGGTCTCTGGACCCACAGAGTGTCTTCTCAAGGTTGGATTGTTTCAGCTGCCTCTCTGACAAAGTCATCCCTTCTAGACCTGAGTGACAGCGGGAAGAGTTGCTTCTTACGTCTTCTAAGGTGAGGAGAGATTGTGGAGCCAGTGTTATGCACTGCGTAGGCCCCAGAGGCTAGTATTTGCTGGCCAACCGCCTCATCTCATCTGGAGTGTCAGGAGACTGCAGATGGCACCAGGGCTGTGCCATCACTTGGCCACGGTGACAGATTCTTGCCTTCTGCTGGGGAGGGGTCAATGTAGTCTCCCTCCTAGACGCTGGCTGGCGATGAGAAACATAGCTTTGGAGTTATTTGAAGCAAAACCAGTCAGCTAACCAGAACCCTGACCTTGAACTCACCTTCCCCTGTTCCTGGTTTTGTGGTCTTCAGTTCCTCTCTTCTGTGCTGGACCGGTCGGCTCCGCCTGCCGTGGGTCATCTGCAACAGGAGCCAGAGCCTGTTCCGCAGCGAGCTTTCTGTTGCCAGTGGTATGTGACATGTGTGGGATGCCTGACCACGTCTGTTTGGAGGGGCACAGACCCCTGAGTGCACCCGCTGAGAATAACCCTCAGATGTTCTTCTAGCACCTTTGCAGCTCAGAGCGCTGTACAGGGATCAGCTTCACCCCCTGCTTAAAGGCAGTCACCTCTGGGGCAGATGATGGCAGCTGCTTCACAGCTGTGCAGTCGCAATCCCCCCAGCCACTTAGCACAGGAAGGGAAGGAAGTGGTATGCACTGGAAGCTGCAGGGGAATGTGCAGGGCCGGAGCAATGTGTGTGGATTACAAATGCATTCCTCTTGTTACAGCTAGTGGAGATGCAGCTTTCCCTTTCGGGGGTGGCCTTGAGAGAGGGGAGGAGGGGGGAGAACAAGCAGGTGTGGAGTTGCAGAGCTGTGCCCCCCTCGAGCCTCTGTACAGATCCAAATGACATAGTGCAATGAATCCCCTGGACTACGATCAAGTCAGCCAGGAGAATTCCTGAACCGACGCCAGCTGAACTGCACTCGGGGAGGACTGGCCTAGCTAGCAACGCCTGTGAGAAGGCAGGCAGGGCTTAGGGGGGCCTGAATCCCTCATGACCCCAGGCTATGAAGGGAAGGGGGGTAGGGAAGGGAGCTAAGCAGGGGGGCTCTGCTGAACGTGGTAGCGATGAGTTTCTGAAGGTGCCGTGTAGCTGAAATGAGCTGTTAAGTCCTGTCTAGGCTACCTCTGGGCCATATCCAGCAGTGCCCCCATATCCCCTTGGCTCCCCATTTGCTCCTGCTCTGTAGACCCCAAATCCCAGAGTAGAGGTGAGGGGGCTGCCTGAGAGCAACCCTGAGTCAGTGACAGCACACACACGCATGTGCCTGAGACATGGGGCTCGGGTAGTGCTGGATACATTTGGGGGATGCTCCGAGGTGACTGCATTGCCTGTTTTTGGGGGAGCGGGCATGTTTCAAGCAAGAGGGACTGGGTGAGGGTTACTGCATGATGGTGCTTCTCAGTGTGGGACTGCATGGAGGTGCCTGGACAGGCCCAGTGGAAAGTGCAGTGCAGTTGGATCTGGTAGCAGCTTTTACCTGGGCCTTTCTTACCTCCCAGGCTCAGCCTTTGCTTGCCTTAAAACACTCAGGCCAGCTTTATGCAGCGACCAGGTTGGGTCAGTCAGCAGGTCTCTGCCAGAGTGAGGTGCATGCTGCCCTGGCGCATGCTCTGGATTAATATGCCCCTTCTTTACCTTCAGGCTGGCTGCTGGAAAGGCAGCGAGGCAGCCAGGCAGTGGGGTT
>NW_005841885.1:1716154-1726657 GCF_000455745.1 Alligator sinensis
GCCAGCCTGGTAAGAATGCTGATGGGGCTGTCCTGCTCTCTTCTCCAGTCTCTCCACCTTCCTGCTTTCTTTCTACTATGATCGCTCGCTAGCTTTGGCCACTCAGGGAGTCCCAACACTGTTCCATGCTGAGCTGGGGCCTCTGCCTTGCTTTCGGATTTGGGGGTGATTCAGGACTTGAGGTCTCTGCTTCAGTGACTCTCCTGCCTCTGCAGACTCCATGTCTCCTGTTCTGCAGTACAACCCCCCATTCCCCTCCATGCCTGTTAATTTAGTAACAGGACTCTCCAGGGGTGCTGAGCCTTAGCTGCAGCAGGAGGCATTGGGTTGTTGGACTTTCCCCCGTTTCCGTCTGTGAGGACAGGTGGACAGGAGGAATGAAGCTTTCTCTGTGCTTGCTGCAGCTGCTCTGAGGACTGAAGAAAAACCTGATTCCAGCAGGTTCTCAAGTGTCTGTACTCCAGGCCCTCCTAATTTACACCCCCCCCCGCCACAGCCGCTGCTCCTCCTATGTGCTCCAGAATCCTTGCATCAGCTGCAAAGACACTTCAAGGAGATGGACTGGTTCCTGTCGCATCTCTGGGCCTTTGAGAGTGAGCTGGCTGTGAGGGGCTGAGCAAATCTGCTCCGGCCCAGGCAGGCTCGTGACTCCTCTGGAAAACTACTGGCAACCTCGTGTCTGGCCTCAGGCTGAGAACTGCCAGGGTAATTGAATCCACAGGATGGGAGGACAGTGCCGAGGAGGACTCGAGAGATAGGGAATGAGGGCAGTGGCCGTTCTCTCCAGGAGCCAGATCAGCAATTAGCTCTGAACTGCCAGAAAGTCTGGAGAGCAATTTCCAGCAAAGGCTGGACTAGTAGGGGGTGATAGAGGTCAGGAATGAGGGGCACGGGCAGTGGGCTGTGTGTAGCAGAGGGAGCTGGGGATGGACGTAGCTAGGGTAGCTGTAGGCTAGGAAGGAGGGGCACCAGTTAGAGCCATGTGTAGGGTGAGCCTGGGGTGGGTGGTGGTTGATTGGAAGCCAGGCCAGGAGCAAAGGCCAGTTTTTCATGTTGTCCCTTCAGTCCTGCCTTAAAGACTGTTGTGTGCAACTAATCACTGCAGCCTCTGGGCAGATGGGATGGGCAGTCCGGTGGGGTAGGAATGGGCACCGTTGCAAGCTGGGTTGTTAGCTTGTTGCTTCCCTATGCTGAATCCCAGGCAGCAGGGTAGAGGCTGAAGTTTGGCCCCAGCTGCCTGGGTTCTCCCACAGGCCCCCTACCCTGGGAGGGTTTTTGTGGTCTCCTCCCTTGGTGTCCTGGCTGGGTGGGGGTCGCTCACAGAAGCAGCGTGTCTGTGTACATCCCCAGGCCTGCTCTCACAGCCCTGATGGTCACCTGTCTTCTGGGCACTATGAGGCTGGTGAATCCCAGCTTGAAGTAAGCAGACCTGGTGCCAGGCTGCTGTGTGCAAACTGCCTATGATGCCATAAAATCCCCTGCAAGGAGCAGTCTCGGGGGAAGGGAAGCTGAGCCCCTTAGTATCCTCCGTCTAATCTGAGGCCAGCCCCCTTGCTCTTGCCTTCAATGTCTCATCACCTGCTCAGGTGAAGGGGCTCTTTTGCCACTTGGAGGAATGAGTCTGCGGTGGCAGAGGTGGGCACATATCATTTCCTCACTTCGTTATTGCTCTAAATCAATAGCTCAGCCCCTCTTTCCCCCCCCCTCCCCGCCGGCTGTGCATCGCGGTTTATGCAGCGTGTCAATGTATTGACAAACAGCTCATCTCCCGCTCTTGTTCTCTGCTCTTCTCCGACAGCCTCTGCAGATCGACGACAATTTCTGTGGCCAGGATTTTAACCAGCCACTGGGGGGGACGATCACCATCGAGGGGACGCCGCTCTTCGTGGATAAGGAGGATGGCATGACCTCAGTGGCGGCGTATGACTATCGCGGGCACACAGTGGTCTTTGCTGGCACACGGAGCGGGAGGATCAAAAAGGTAGGCAACCTTCTGGCTTTTTGATGACTTGGAGGCAGGATTTGGGGCCTGTGCTGCACTCTGTCATGGGGATGGCATGTCCTTGGTAGGAAAAGGCAGTGTGGGTAAAGGGCCATGTCTCTTTGCTCCTGTCGGCCATCCGTGTTTGTTAAAGCATTTGCTTTGTGGGAGGGTTATGAGTTATGGAAGTGGCTGCCCTGGGGTATCCTTCCTTTGCTCAGTGGGAGTTGGAATCATGCTGTTGGCCTGTGCTTGCTGTGTTCACCTATACCCTGTGAGCCTCAATTCTGGGATAGCTTTGCCATTGCCCCGAGGGGTCCTGGGCTGTGTTTGCGCAGATGATTCCATGCCCATGGCGCTTGATTGCTCTCTGCCATCTTGTCTGGTGGTGGCACAGGCTTGAATGGGTTGGCATTTCTTGGGTCAGATTAAACTCTTGTTGTCTTCTTTGGAGCTCTCATTCGGTGTCTGACTTAAATGCTGAATTTGGACCAAAGGACTTAAATAAGAGGAACTGGAGAAAGAAAGGCCCAAAATAACTCGAGGCAGTTGCTGGTCTTTCACAATTCATCACCTCTGGACTAGGATGAAGCTCAGAGCAGGAGTTTTCCCCTCACCCTCGCAGCTGTGGTGCTCCCATGCTTGGCTGCAACATTCCTTCTTCAAGTCGTGTGTGGTGGCATCCACTTAGTGAGTGTCCATTGCTAAGGCATGCCCTTTACTTTCCCTGCCTTCAGTCTTGGGCTTCAGCCCACCTGTTACATGTTGCCCTTGTGTGGGGAGAGCCTGGAGGTAGATTCTGTTGCTCCATGCGTGGGACCTGAAGGATAAGTTCCCATGGCAGGGCAGCTCTTTGGGGGGTGGGGGGGAAATGCATCATGTTCCTCTCTGTCTGCCCCAGGCCTTCTGCAGACAGCGTGGGGGAGCTCGCATCTCCCGCTACACAAAGGCTGCTTGTCGGTGGCAATTTAGCAAATCACTGCGTGCCTCTCTGCATCTCCACAGGGCATGGATTTCCTGTTATCATAACATTGTTCCTATAATGACAGTTGGATGTATAAACACAGCCTGCATTAATGGCATCCCCAGCCAGGCCAAGCTGTATTTCAGGTCCTGGTACAATCCTGCTGGTGGCAGGAGGGACCGGGCCCTGTTGGACTGTCCAGGCCTAGGGCTTGCTTTTTCTTAGGCTGGGGGTGTGGCTGTTTGGCTCTGCCCAGTGCTTAGCCGAGGAATAGCCTGATCTGCACTCCTTTGGCCTTGCATGCATTGGCTGAGATCCTACTTTCCAAACTGACATGCTGTTGTGCAGCTGCCACCATGGCTCCTTGGGAATGTGATCACAGTGGGGGGCTGGGAGCACAGCATTCCCCAGCAGGGCTATTCATATTGCTGTGGAAAGTCTGGAGCCAGGGGTCTAGGTGAGACTCTGTGCTATTGTTTAGAGAGCCCTGTTAATTGGAGGATGAGGTAAAAGGGGGCTTCCCCTGCCCAGCCCTGTGCTTAGCCAGGGTGGCGGACAGGATCAAGCTCTTAGCTTTGCAGGCTAGGAAGGGGGTTGGATGAGGGGCAGATAAGGAAGACCAGGCTTTGATCTCCAGGGTTTTGCCGTGCAAATAGGAGCCAGGTGCTCCTCTGTCCTCCCTACCCCACTATGGCTTCTTGTGGTGAGTCAGGATTACCCACCTGTACTTGTGGGGACACAGATGCCCCATTTCTGCCCAATGAGTAAATGGTAGAGCTGGGAGCAGAGCTTTGAGGTATTCCCTTGCTTTAGTCCTTTCTTTGCTGCTGGGCAATAGGTTGAGCTTGCCCTGCATGTATCTCCCCTATGTCCCCATGTCTGCAATGTGCTTTTTCACTCTAGGAAGTATGGCTTGAGCCCCCTGGCCCTGGAGGTAGGAGGCTGCTTGCAGAGGTGCTGATTTCTGGTTCACTGGGTCAGGAATGCAGTGACTGGCCCCAGGCCAGCGTAAGACCGGACAAGAGTGTGGTTAAGTCATTACAGTGGTGTTGGACTGTGCGGGGCTGGCGCCGGCGGAGGGTGAATGCTAGGTGTGCGGAGGGGGGACTTGGATGGAGCTGCTCACATGGCCCTTGGCTCCATTGCAGGGAGATGAATGGCCTTACAGGCATCTGCTTCTCATGGTGTCTTGAACACCGCCTGTGCTGAGCTCAGCAAGAGCAGCCCCTGCAACTCCCTGTCTTCTGCTGTCTGCCAAAGCCCAGCAGCAGATCCAGCCCTCAGGGCTCTAATCCTAGCTGTGATCCACTGGGTGGGTGGCAGGGTGGATGTTGGGGAAGAGGGGAGTGTGTTGGGAGAAGCTGGGAAGGGTTGGTTGGTTGTTATCTCCTCTCCCCCTCTGGTATCTGCTGTGTCTGGGAAGCATCAGGTGGCAGTGCCTTCCCCCAGCTGGAAGGCAGGACCAGGCAGCCCCATATGCCTTCATTCCTGGGATCCCAGGCTCCCTTCCCCATCCTCACATGCTTGCTTCTCTCAGGTACAGACAGGGGAACAGCCTATGCTCTTGGTTTGGAGCCATGGCTCGCTGGCTGTGGAGGAGGAGGGGAAGAGAATGGGGTCTGAGCCTACTAGGCTGAATTCTGTGGGGACAGCAGCCTGGGCTCCACCTGAATGAATGTTTGCTTCCACCCAGGGAGAATGCAGCTCACGGTCTAGCTCTGCAGTTTTCCAGGCTTTTCTTGAGGACGTATGAAGGAAAAGTCCCCACAGGCCTCTTTGCACTGGGTCAGCCTCTTAGAGAAAGAAACTGAGGCCATGTAGGACCAGAGACATGCAGCGAGTCAGTGCTTAATCTGGGCATAGGACCCTGGAGTCCGTGCTGGCTGTTCCCTGCTCCAACTACTCCGCATCACTCTTCTCTGAAGACGGTCTATGCCGTGAGACTTCCTTCCCCTCCATTTGCCCCTCCATCTCCCTTTCTTCTCAGGTTTTCATCCTCCCTGGCATTATCTCCCCCATCAGAGGAGTCAGCAGCCCCTGGCTTGGAGCAGCCAGCGAGAGCACAGTTTGTCTGGGCCAGGCTCCTGGGATACTGCCTGCGCAGGGGTTTGGGCCTCCTCCAGGAAGCCAGGGAGCTGACGGAGGCAACTTGTCCTCCCTTCCTGATCAATAAGGGCTCTGAAGTGACTGCTGTCGCCTTTCCAGCAGCCGCTCCTGCTCCGGCGTTCAGATTGCAGGTTTTAAATAGGCCTGTGCCAGTGTGTGTGGTGGGGAGGGCACGTGGGCGGAGGACACATGAAGCCACTGAGACAGCATTACGCACACCGGTATTTATTTACCCTTTGAACCTAATGGTTGTTCTTCAGCTGCCAAATTTCTTTCCCTCCTTTTCTGCCTCTTTATCTAACCCATCCCCTTCCCTTGCTCCCTGCCCTTCCCATGATCCTGTGATGGTAGCTGGAGAGGAGAGGGGCCTGGGCAGCATCCCAAGAGCATCTGGGTAATGAGAGGCACAGGGCTGGGCATGAGCTGTGCCTTGGGTTAGCCTGGAGATGATTGTCCTGGCAGCCTGCCTTGTGTTCATGTAGAGACTGCCCATGTTTGAGTGTGCTGCATTATGTCCATGGATGGTTTCCCATGGGGCCAGCATAAGGGAGCCCACCTATGTCCAGAGGGTGGGATGGGCTCTGGTTTTCAAGGGCTTAAGAGAGCAAGTTGGGTTAGTGAGAGGCAAAGTGATGTCTCAGTTCAGTTGCAGGGGGAAGGTGTCCCCATCTTAGCCCCTTTGTGCCAGCTCCTTTAAGAGAACAAGGCCTGGGCTCCCTTTCTACCCTGAATAGTAGTGTGGGAAGTGCTTGTGCCTGGCCCTCTAGGCTCCATCGCCATCGAGCTGGGTACCTTTCTAGGCTTTTCCAATAGGAAGAGCCCCCTGTCTTCCACTGGTCCCTGGCAGTAGGGAAGTGTTCACTCTGGCAGAGGGTTGGTCAACATGTGAAAGGGCCAGGACAGCCAAGTGGAAGAGAAAAAATCTGCATGTCTTTCTGAGGGGGCTGAGATCCATCCTCGCGATGGGCCCAGCTCTCTTGACTGGCGTCATTTCTGCTCATGGCTGTTTGGCCACATCCCTGCTGCCACTTAACGTGGCTGCCATGAGAGATGGCAACTATGCAGGAAGAGGCAGCTTCTTGCAGATCATCCCATGCAGGCCCTTGGATCATTATGGGTGGCCATTATTATATTCTCGTGCTTCTCTTGAAGGTGGGTTGTAATGACCATTGGCCTGTGGGGATCAGGGCTTCCTGTACTGGAGCTGCATAGAGGCAGATGCAGTCCTGTCCAGACAGATTCACCTCTGACTCGGAGGAAGCCTTCAGTGGGGAGTTCATGAGGACTTGTGTATCTATGGCTAAGGGACTGCTGCACTTTTGTGGGAGGGATATTGTTCCTTGAGAGAAGTTGTAATAGCAGAGAGCTCACAAAGAGGGTGTGGGCCTGGCTGCGAGGCTGGCATGCTGCTCTGGCCAGGTACAGATGTTTTAGTGCTGCTGGAGGGGGGTGGGGGTGGAGGTGGGGGGATGGCCTGTGTCCCCTGTGGTAACCTTGCAGCATCAGGGCGATATGGAGAGCTCTGCTCCTTCTAGCAGGGCCCGTCTGGCTGGGCCTGGAGGGTGGGGAAAGTGCTGCCTCAGCAGTTACCTGATCTTCCTGGGGAGCCCTGTGCAACCAGACCCTGGCTCTGGCTGTCTCTGCTGTTGCGGCAGGAAGAGAATCACTTCCCCCTGCTTCTCCCCCTTCCTCCTGGATCTGGAGGCTCAAGGACTCTGCTCTCTGGGTGCTGGGGGAGGTGCTGGGGGCATGCTGTCCTCCGGAGGTGGAGGCATGACAAAGGGATGCGGTGTGGCTATCACCTCTGCTGGCAAGGCCCTGAGGAAGCTCCTGTGAGGAGCCACTGGTCCCTATCACTGCAGAGCTCAGGGATGGGTGGGGTGGAGGGAGCCTGGGGTAAGCGTGGTTCAGTTTTGCTCGGAGCCTGGACTCCGTGGAGCTCTGGATCTAGTGCTGCTTCTAGGATGGGCCCCAGGTCTGCAGAGGGATTGCCCCTCTTGGCCCTTTCATGGGAGTGAATGTATCTTGGGTGGGGGGAGGTCTAGGAGCTGCACAAGGAATGGCATTTCTGCCCTCAGTGCTGTCCTGTGGGGAGGTAGCGGGTGCATGCCCTGGACCTGGCTCTGGTTCTGCATTGCTTCCTTGCATGATGCTGAGCTCAACACAGGTAGGGAGGCAAGGTCTTGTGGCTCAGATGCAGTGAAGACCACAAGGTGGCACTGAGTGGCCCTTGCAACTGGGCTGCAGGTAGGTTTGGGACCTTGGTAGTAGCCCCCGCCCCTCCCTTCACCTGCCTGCCTCATGCCAACGGTCCTAACTCTCTCACTCGCTGGTGACAAACTCAATGAGCTGCTTCCCTGTCCCTCTGGCAAACACCTTCCTTTGCACTGTGTCAGCTAATTTCCCTCCCCTCTCAGGTGTCTCCTCCTCCCAATATGCCCTATATTCCTGCCTGGGGGTGGCAGCAGTATCTGCAGCCTGCTGAGGAAGGTAGTGCCAGGGCTAGGCTGTGTCCCCACCCGCTGCCTGGCATTTTTCTCCTCTGCTGCCTCTCAGGGACGTGGACCCCAGCCCTACTGCGCGAGCACGGGGGTTTGACTGGAGCCCCCGCCCCCGGCCCATGCAGCCCTCATTCTCCTGCAGAAGCTGCAGTACCGCCTGCCTGCCCAGCAGCAGACGCTGTCTGCTTTCCTGGCCAGGGCTGGATGAGTGTGGGGGGAGATCCTGGCTGGAGCACGACTGTCCCACCCTGTTGCTGCCTGAGGGGTGTCTCAGATGGGTGGGGGGCAGCTGCTCCTGCCACACGATGCCCTCTGCCTCCTAGAGCTCCCTCGGCGCAGACGTGCTGTCTGTGGCACTGCTGCTCCTGCCCCGCTCCCACCAGTACCAGTTTGTGCTGCTGCCTCTGCCTTTATCTCCCAGCCACTTTCTTCTAAAGGGGCAGGTGGATTTCTGCTGGAGGCGGGAAGCCAATGTGCTGTAGCCCACTTGCAATGTGGCGGCAGCTGCCGGGAGTGGAGCAGAGGTGAATACTTTCCCTTCCACAAGATGACTTAGACCCTGCAATAACACACAGGGATATGCGTCCTCGTGATTCCAGGTGTCTGGACTCCCCAAATGCTGGGAAAAGCCCTGGCTTTGCGAGACTCCTGCTCCCTGAGCTCCCCACCAGGCGGATGCTGGGTTAAAGGGGGCTCTGATTTCACCGTCTAAAACTGGGGCGAGGTCAAGGGGGAGCCGGGGCTCTGTCTGGGCTTCCCTTGCATGGCAGCCCAACACTTGGCCCAGCCGCTGCTTGCACATAGATCCCTCCTTTGTCCTAGGGAGGCCATGCGGCTTGCGGCGGCTCCCTAGGCAGCCCACAAACAGTTGCCTCTCAGAGCCCGGGTGCTGGGCAGCACCTGTTGTTGGCACAGCTGTAGCCTGTCCCCTGACCTGCACTTCCCCATCCTGTTTCTGCTCCCCAGCTTCCTCTTGCCCCTCGCCCTCCATCCTGACCCTGCACAGGCAGGAGGATTGTCTCGTCAGGCTCGTCATCGTCCCCTCTTGCTGCTGAGCAGCCTGTGGCCTCCTGGGCACAGGGACCTGCTTGAACAGCACGAGGCCCCAGGGCTGGTGGGGCAGGCAGTTTATGGGTCTGTGAATCTACGAGGAGTGTAATGCCTGGGTTGACTTGTGTCCTGGGGCTCTCGGGACTGGCTAGAGCAGGAGTGAGGGGCGCTAGCAGTGCTGGGGGGGTCAGGAGATTGTAGCCCTTCTCCCCCACCCCCTGGAACTGCAGGGAGACTGTGGGTCAGGGACTGGAGGGGGTGAGGGGCTGCAAGTTGGGATCAGGGTGTATTGGCAGAGCTGTGCAGTGGTGAGCTCTGGGAGGGTTTTGCTGCTGTGTGAGGGCAGACAGCACCACTGATCCCTGCCCTCCCAGTGCCCCAGCCCTGCCCCATTTTCCATCACGGTGCCATTGTAGGCTGTCTGGGGAAGTTTTGTCACTGCTAGGATGAGTGATGGCATGATGGCGAGTGACGCTGCCAGGCTGGGATTGAGGCAGTTCCCTCTGCTGTTCTCTGGCGTTTCCTCTGTGGTTTGGGGATTGTCACAGGCAGGGGGATCACCCAGCACTGCCTCTTCTGTCCTTTCCAGAATAAACAGGTCTATCCCCAGCGAGTGAGATGGATCTCCTAGTTGGTGGCTCCTGCCAGGGAAGCTCCAAGCCTGCCTCTTCCCCCTGGCTGTGACAGGCAGTTGTGGTTTCCCCTGGGCTGCCTTGTACATTGAGTGTCTCTCATTTAAGAAGCTCCACATGCAGTTGCTACGTCCTGGGTACACATGTGCACCTGCCGTTGCCGACTTGCTCTCTGTGTGCCAGGTGCAGCCAGGCAGTTCCAGGCCTGTTTAAAGCGAGCTGGGGAAAACTGTGCCAGGCCCTGCCTGCATGGGCTGTGTGCAGGCCACAGATTGCAAGCCAAATCTGCCCTCTTGTTCACCGTGACTGTTCAGATCGAGGTGGAGCATTGCACAGTGGGAGCTGAAGTCCCTGTGGCCCCAGCGTCCCTCTTAGGAATGGAGCCTGCCATCTGCTCTGTGCAATGCAGATCAGACACTGCCACGGGGTTTGTGCTGGGCATCTGGCCTAGCCCCAGTGTCTGACCCAGCTTTGGGTGGCACTGGATTGTTTGTGGGTCGTGGACTCAGCCCTGCCATGTGGGCAGCCAGCTGGCCTCCAGCTCACAATAGGCCTCAGGCCACCGGAGGCCCCTGCAATATTGATGGAGGCGAGGAGAGCGGGTGTCCTGCTGCCTTTTTGCCTCGGGCTTGGGGCTTTAACAAGCCAGCCTGTCACTCAGCTGAGGGGGATTAAGCTGCACTCACCTTTTGGAAGAGGATTAGCTGGGATCCAAGGGGCTTTGGAGTCTTAGTTTGCGTCTTTCAAGATAGGCATTTGTGGGCTTCTTGGGGGATGCAGGGATGAGGCGAATGAAAGGGAGCAACGGGGTCTTGTCAGGGCTGGGTCCTGCCCCATTGTGGACAGTGGACTTACTCTACAGTCAAACCAGGGTTTAACCCAGTAGTGGGAGTGTGATCAGGGCCAAACCGAGGTGTACGAGTGGCTGGGTGTTGCCCATAGGGGTTTTCATGCTGTTGCTGGTGCTTTGGGTAGAGGTGGGAGGTGGTAATTGTGGGCAGAGGAAGCTTTCCTTCCACCCTCAGGCACATGGTGCTTCTTTCCTTGCTCTGCAAATGGGTTTTGAGAATATAGCAGGCATTGCCTTGCCAAAGGCCGAGGCAAAGGGTGATAAGTGAGTCCTGCTGAGAACTCTGTCCTCTGCCTCAGGGTGCTAGAAAACAGGTGGCACCGGGCTTCCTAGTGGGCCACGGTGCACAGGCTTTATGTAGGCAGCCCTAGGGTGGCTCTGGGAAATGTGGAGGCTTTACCTGCCTGCCACAGAGCAGA
>NW_005841885.1:1726667-1728857 GCF_000455745.1 Alligator sinensis
TGCTCTGTCTTTGCGATTGCCTGTGCTAGCCCATCTGCTGCGCAGGGATTTTTGCTGCTGCTGGGATGAGTCGTGCAGTGCTGACCTCTCTGGGATGGCCCCAGATTTTAGGGCTCTGTCCCTGAGGATGCCCTTGAATGGGACTTTTCTCAGGTTTGACAGAATGGTTCAGAATCGACTGCAGGTGCCTTCCCAATCAGGGTGGCCTTGGCACCAGCTGTGGTCATTCTCAGGGCTGCTGTTAGCCACTGGTAGTCTCTTGGGCTCCCAGGAAGGTGGTTGGTTGTATTAGACCTTTGCATGGTGCTCTCCCGCTTCCTGGCTGCTGTGTGGGGTGGTGGGTTCACTGTCCTGTTCCTTCCTTCCTATCTTGCCAGGTGTGTCTGAGAAGAGGTGGCCCATGGAGGTGTTGTTTGATCTACCTTGCACCTACAATCTTCCCACTATATGCTCCTAGCCAGCAGTTGACAAGGTAGCTGGTGATATTTGTGCTCACCTTAACACAGGAGCCTTGTTCTTAAAAAGCACTGGGCATTTGCCTTCTGAAAACCAGGTGGGCCCTTCACACTGGGCACCCAGGCTTCCATCCCTGGTGCAGTGACCATCATTCATGTGTTAATTTCTGGTTGCCCACAGGGAGCTGAGAAGTGGCAGTGACAGTGGCCAGAGCTTTGTGATGAGTGGCTGCAGCTGCCTCAGCAAAGGTCTGGGCAGTAATAAAATCCTGATGTTGGCCTGCTTGGGAGGACAACAGTGGGGTACCAGACCTGGGATGGGGGTTGTGGGGGAAGGAGGACTGTCTCCAGTCCTGAATCACAAAGCTTTTAATTCCTTCAAATGTGGATGTAACAAGAGTCACCGATTTGAGTCTCCAGCCTTGCCGTTCCCCAGGGGCAGTTTTCACCCCGTCGGTGATGATGATGAGGTATGGAGAGGCATTTTCCAAGCCACCCTCAGAAATGCGTCACTTGGGAATGAAAGATGGAAAGACCTGGGGAGTGGAGAGGGGGTGATCTGCATCTGCTCCCTTCCAGCCCCGGCTGCAGGTACTTAGTTCCCTGCATTCAATAGGCCAGCA
The DNA here is from genome assembly GCF_000455745.1 of Alligator sinensis. Classification (NCBI taxonomy): domain Eukaryota; kingdom Metazoa; phylum Chordata; order Crocodylia; family Alligatoridae; genus Alligator; species Alligator sinensis. The sequence continues at coordinate 1,727,746 of NW_005841885.1, forward strand.
ACGCCATCCAGTCCTGGAGGGGTTAATTTGAGTGCTTGAGGGCTGCTGAGGCAGGCCCTGTCCTGGGACCAGCTGGCTGGGGGCAGTGGCCTTGGAGGTGTAAGAGTGGTTTTTGCTGTAGCCTGTTTCTTTGCCTGTATCAGCCTGTCAGTTGCTGTTTTAATCCCTATGACCCTGTTCCCTCTGTGCGGACAGACACGGGAGGGAGCAACTCTGCTGGAGTCAGCTCCCCCCCCCAGGTCGCGCTCTCCCCATCTTGTTTATTCTCTCCCACGGACTGTCAGCCCAGGCTGGCCCCACCTCTGCTTTCTTTGGCTCTTCTTCCTTTAAGAATAATCACAATAAAATAAATAACCTCTCCAGGCAAAGTGGGTCATCCTGACCCCACACACTCACGCGCAGGGAAATAAGGTTCCATGTTTGCTGTACCACTGACTAGCTGACTAGCTGCTGTTGTGGATGGGCATAGGTTGTGGTGGCCACAGTGGCTGATGGCCCATTAAGGATCCAGATGTGGCTGAACTGCCCCCGTGTCCCTAGTCACCCTCGTGGGAGGTTAGGACAAGCTGTGTGCCTCTAAAAGCTCCAGCTGTGGGTTCTTCCAGCTGCCTCCTACTACCTGTCTTGTCCTAGATAACACAAGATCTCAGGGCCCCTTCATCAGTGTGATGAGCTTGGCAGGTTCTCACAGAGGCTGAGGTGAGAGGCTGGCAGAGATGGGAGGAAGCACCTTTGGTCAGGGGCTTTGCAGGCGTTTCTCTGTCTCCTGGATTCCAGACTGCTGAGATGGGACATGAACCAGCATGCGTTTCCCCCTCCCCCCCGCTTGTTGCAGGGGCCATGCTTCCTCCCAGGAGCCGTCCTCTCACTGCAGTGTGAAAGAGAACTTTTCCAAGCTGGCTGGGAAAGGGCCCACAGGTCTGTCACTGACATGGTATGTGTCCATTGTGTACTGGCACCCTGGCCAGCACCAGCTTTGCAACTGGGAGGTGGCAGCAGCAGCTCCCAGGATAGAATCCCTGCAGGGCTGGGGCTGGGATAGCACTCAGCAGGGCTGACCTTCTTTCACACACGTACACTCTCGCTGGAGTCTTTCGCTCACCCCCCCCCCC
>NW_005841885.1:1728888-1744403 GCF_000455745.1 Alligator sinensis
CCCCCCACACACACACACACTTCTCCCTGCCACTTGGCAAAGACCAGTCCCCAGAAGCCATATGGGATTGGTCCCCTGTCAGCGAAGGCCCCAGAAGGTTCTCCCCTGTGTGCTCCTGTAGGCCTTCTGCATGTAGTCCCAGTTACTGTGTTTCTCAGCAGCTGGCAGAAGCCAGACCCCGAAGAGACGCTGGGAGGCTGGGGCCTTTTGCTTCTGGCAGGGCAGACAGTGCTGGCTGTACGCTGCCAGGACTGCTGAATCTATCTGACCTACCAGAGCACCTGGCTGTGTTAAAGACCCCACTGTGCCCTGGATGCACATGGACACAGGGGTAGGTGGAGCGGGTCTCTCAGGGCTATGAAGGTTTGCACCCTCTGGGATATGGTAGGATCCCTTTCTAATGGGTAAGACTTGGCAGAGGTCATAAGGCCTGGCCCTGTCTTGGAAGGCCCTGGGCAGGGCACCACGCTGCAAGGATTGTCTCCTCATGGGCTCACCCAGCAAGTCCAAGGCCTCCTTCCTGCTCCCCACTAGGACCTTTTGCAATCCTTGGTGCTTCGCGTGAAGGCAGCTTAAGTTGTCCCTAGCTGGAAATCAGTCCCTTGTCCCAGCCTGTGGAATCCGGCTCTGGCTCCGGTCTGTGTCGGCAAAGTCTCAGCTGCACCCCTTGTGAGTCGGCTTTCCTGTGCCTGTTGTGCCAGCGCAGCCTTTGCAAAGGTGGGGAGAGGAATGCCTTTACAGATGATGCTGGCCAGGAGCTGCAAAGGAGGGCTCTGTTGTGGTGAGGTGGGTACCGGGTTCGTGACTGAGGGGAAAGGAGAGGACATGACCTGGCCTTGCCTGCTGTGCCCCTGCCTTACCAGCTTGAGAGCAGGGGCAGGTGGTTCAGTCCTGGGTCTCCCATTCTTGATCCTAGAGTAGATTCCTAGCTGTCCCTGCCCCCTTGAATGGCCTCTGCTCTCCTCCCCCACTCTGCTCGATTGTCACCTTCTTGCCACTCTGATCCTTGTGGGGCATCACCCGTCAGCCCTGCAGAAGACTCTGGGTTCAGAGAATCCAGGTATCGGAGCTTGGAGGCTTGGCCCTGCTGCATGTTTGGAGATGGTCCTGGCTGGGGGGAGGTGCTGGGCTCTCTATACAATGGGGACATCCTGAACTGCACTGGAAAGTTACTGGGTGCCCACAGGGAGGAGCAGGCAGTACAGGGGTTGAACGAGTGGCATTGCTGGCACTTGCTAGAGGCCCACTTCTCAGCTGTTTGGCCAGACCCAGATGGGCCAAGGAGCCCCTGCTCTTCCCAACTCTGCCCTTCAGTCAGGAGCTGCCCTGCTCACCACAGGCTGACTTCCTTCCAGGACAGGCTACAGCCAAACCTGCCCCTGCCTCTGGGCTGCCCATGTCCCGTGGCACATGCTGCTTGGGTGCAGGGCTGCTCCGAATCGGACACCTCCTAGGTCTGTCATGTAGCCGGAGCCTCCCCGTGGATCAGGCCGCTCACAGCGAGCCGTGGGCTATGCCAGCTGTCTGTGCACACAAGGGCCTTTTGTTCTCATGCTGCTTCTCCCCTGCTCACTCCCTTTCTCTCTCTCTCTCTCTCTCTTGCTGTCTGTGTCCCGTTCTCCCTTGGGACCCCCTCCTCCCCCTGCCAAATATAAAGCTCTTCCCTTGGATTTCTCCTGGGGCTGGGGAGGGGAATTACCACCCCCCTGCCTGCACCTCCCCCTGATCGATAGTGATAATTTCCTTGGCATGACAAGGGAGGGGAGTGTTGCCAAGGCAAATCCATCAGCTACCTCTCAGCCCCTCCCTGCCCCCTTGGGAGCTCGCTGGAGTCTTTAAGTGCCATGGCTTTTAATCAAGGTGGAGGCTCGGGGCTCTGCAGTGTTAAGCTGCCTAGATGGGGCTGCAGGCTGTGGGAGGGGAGGCGCCTGTGCCTGCTTGCTGTGTGCCTGCCCGTTCCTGCGTCTGGGGATGGGGCCCCACTGGCCACCGCACTGAGCCTGGCGGCTCCGAACAGGATGTTTCATTGTTGGAGGAAACAATTAGAAATTCAGCGTGAACCGTTGGCCTTGGGGACCTGCCCTGGGAGGCAGAAGCCACCAGCTTCCCACCCCCAGCACCTCTGTGAGAGAGACCTTGGCTGGGTCACCCCCTAGCTCCAAGCAGAGCTTCCCAGGAGAGCTGTGCTAGCTATAGGCAATGAGGGGGTGTATTGACAGCCATAGGGGCAGAGGTTGCCCCCCCTGCCTCAGCAGGGCTGTGGCTGGGGCTGCCCCTGCCCTGTTCCCTCTACTGACCTTCTGGGTCCACTAAGATTTAATGGTGCCTTGGGGAGGCAGAAGGGGCTGCTGCATAGCTACGGCTTCCCCCACCCCACCCCCAGCTGCCCCAGGCACTTTGATTCATGGGCCATAACTTCCCTTCCCATCTGTTCTATACTCAGCACAATGCAGACAGGTGAAGAAATAAGGCAACCCGGGCCCTTGTACTTGGCACGTGGCCAACCAGAGCTATGGTGTGAGCAACCTGTCCTGCTCTGCCCCTTTTGGCAGAAGGCGCTGACTCGGCGCCTCTCCCCGGCTCCTGTGCTTCGGCGTCCAGAGGCAGCATGCCGTGTAACCTCCATCCATCAGCCAGCGCTGCTTGCTACAGGAGAGGAGGGAGAGTCCCTCATCAGGCTTTGTCTGGGCACATGGGTTCTGTGTCGCAGGAAGGTGACGTTTGCCAGGGGTTGGCGTCCGGATGGATCTGAGCTTTGGAAGGCTGCCGGGGCCACTCTGCCTTGCTGCAGTGTCCAACAAGAAGCTTTCCAGCTTGGGAATGTGCCACTGCACTGGCCCAAAGAGAACAGGCACCAAGAATAACTCGTGAGAGGTGTGGCCATGTACAGAGAGGCCTCCCATCCCCCAGCACCTGGTTCCCCTCTTCCTAGCTCTGGGGGTCCTGCACTGGCTCCCAAGATCCCAGTGCAAGGAGCTAGCTCTTGCACTCTCTCTCTCCCTCTCAGCTTCTGGCAGTCCCATCTGGGTTCATGCCCAGGCACCATGTTGCCAGAAGGAGATAGCTCAAGTAGAGGGGGCGTGGGTAAAGATGGATAATAACAAAGGAGCACACGGGGCAAGGTGCAGAACAAGCTAGCCTGAGCTGGGTGGCCGGCAAGGTGGTCTGGGCTGGTGCTGGGGGGTCTGAATGCCTGGGTGGGGTGACGGGGCTTGCTTCTGACTTCTGTTGCATCAATGGGAACATTCAGCAGAGTTGGGCCTAGAGCTCATGGTGCGAGCTGTGAAAGGCAGAGAGGTTGGCACTGGGGAGGATAGACTGGGTGAGCACTGAGAGCTTGGCTTATGTTCCTAGGAGCTCACAGCTTGCCTGATGCCTCTTGGGTCTGGGCTGTGTCTCTGCTCCCAGCTCAGCCCCATCCTCTCCGCTGTGACTGGCAGCTCCCTGATGGGCCCCCACATGTGGCTCAGCCCAGCTGGCAGCCCCAACATCAGGCGATTTCTGACTGCTGTCTCCTTCCTGGCCTCTCCAGGCTCTTAGTTCTTACAGGGACATGCGTGTGTGAGCGCTTGCATTGGCACAGCTTGTGGGGCACCTTATTGTGGCAAAGATCACAGGTCACCAAGCAGGGGGAGAGCTATCTTCCAGCTGCAGCCAAGTCTCTGACGCTGGCACAGGTGGGGAAATGAGCATAAAAGCATTGCTGCAACCCCAGATGATCTGTCACTGCAAATCATCCTGCATGCTAGAGTCCTTCCCTCTGCCTGCTTCCCACCTGGCAGGAGCAGTTGCTCTGTACTGAGGTGACGATGGACCCCGGAAAGAGGAGACTGGCCTTGCTGTGTCCCTCACTCTTCTTGCCATTGCTCTGGTGGCTGTGGCTTCTAGCTTGCTGTGGTGGGTGGCAGGCAGGGCTGTAAACCAGAGGCAGAGATGCTCCAACAGCTCCAGGGGAAAGGTGTGAGGTGGAAGAGTCTGTGGAGGTAGGAGAGGCCACGCTGCCATGTCCTAGCATCCTGCTTGGAGGATGGATGTTTCTGTGTGGTCCAGAATGGCTGGCCTGGCTCTGGGGTTGCTTCTGAGGGCTACTGGGCTGAACATAATGGCTGCTGTGGGAACAGGGGAGGCAGTTTCATGAGCTGTCCCATTGGCAGCCATGCTGAGGTCTTTGGCAGGGCATGGTCATCTGCTTCTGGGGTCTGGTGGTTACCTTGGGGGTCTGGAGGGAATCATGGTCCTTTTCTGGCCCTGTTTAGCTGCCCTGTGGATTTTCTTTGGGCTTCCCCTGAAGCAGCTGACATTGGCTGTTGTGAATGCAGGGCCTTGGTTGGATCCAAGGGCCCCCTTTCCTTTGGTCGGATTCTTCCCACTGTTCATGGAAAGCACGCGCTTATCCCAGCAGTGGGCTCCCCTAGGCCAGGGCATGTAGCATCGAGCAGATGATGCGTGCATGGTTATGCTGCACACTGCCTCTAGCAAAGGCTTGATGCAGGCAGGACTGGTGGCTGGAGAGGGCGGGTTGGGTGTCTGGTCCGCAGCATGGTAGGGAGATGAGGGATAAAGAGCAGAGGAGGTGCAGGGGGGCAGGCGGGGAAGCAGCAGAGTGATCCCAGGGGACCTCAGGACATCTTTTAGAGCTGGAGTTTTGTCAGCTGTGCTGGGTGCACCCAAACTGGGGCAGATGGGATCCCAGGATAGTACTCCCATCCCTGGGGCTGTGTCCCTCATCCTGCAGCCATCTTGGATGGAGAAGTTTTTGTGAACTCAGCCTGACTGTGGCCCTTTGACGCTCGCTGCCTGTCATTGGCTTGTGTTATTCCTAGCCTGGCAAACAGATCCCCTATCCCACCACAGCTCAGGGCAGTGTGGGCAGTGGGGTGGGTGAGCACGGGTCCATATTAGACACACACACTCCTTGCCCCCCTTTCCATCTGCCTCTGTCCGGTGCTGGCCAGAGCAGCCTTCTCCTTGGCCCTGGTTGATGGGGTGCATTGGACCTGTGGCAGCTGAACGGCCTCCCTCTCTCCTTCCTTAGCTTCCCTCCCTCCCACCTCCTCCCTTGGCGGCTGCTGACTCTTGTGCACTGAGCAGGGGCACATCCCTTCTGGGGGACCTGGCTGGGATGGCCCCTGCGGGGATGGGGAGGGGTGAAAAGCCACTGCATTGAGATGGAAATGAGCGTGGAGGTCTGGGCTCTGTAGCGTTCCCTCCTGTCAGAGCCATTGTGTCCATTCAGAGCCTGTAACGTTGACTAATTTGGGCCTCTCGGGCAGGAGAATAGCCCCCGGGTCCCGCTGAACAGAGAAGAGAAAAGGGGAGGGTGAGGGGCAGTCATGCGGCTGGTCATGGAAGCAGTATTCCCAAGGCAGGGCTATCAAGCTGTCGCTGGTGCAGAAAGGGGCAGCTCTGGGATCCAGGCCTTTGTCTGTCCTGATGACCCCAGATTAATGGTGTCTGAGGCATCTCTCTTGCCCCCGCAACCCCCACCCCACTGCCGTGGTCTGTGCTTGCCTGGCAGGGGAAATACTACGATCGCCATGTTGGCATCCTAGTTGCACCGGGGAAGACCGCTCTGCTGGCATGGGATAGTACCCGCATAGGTAATGCATAGTTAACCATGGTGTTTTAAGCTCACTTTATGGAAAGGGTAGACTCTTCCCTAGCTTGCTCCTGGATCTGTATGGCTATGGGCAAGCAAAACTCAGGGCATCTGAACCCCAAGCTTCTGGGCTTGGGCCAACAAGTAGGATTTGGGAACATCTGAAGCTCCAGGTGGGGGTGGAAGATGTTTGCCAGTAGTAGGGCCACTTATGTTTCTGGACTGAATCTTGGATTTGGATTTGTTTTGGTTAATTTGGCTTGGAATATGAAAAATTTTATTAAAAAAAAAAAAAAGCCCCCAAAACAACCCACCCCACTGCGTGGGGGAGGAATGGGCCCCCCAGGCTGACAAGACTTTGCTGTTTGTGGTGCTCCAGGCTCGCCCTTCAGGACCTAGCAGTGGGCTGGTGTCTGCTGAGGGGGAACAAGAGGTGCTGGTACCTCAGGGCACGGGGCTGAGAGGAGGCGGGGATGGAAAAGGGGCTGGAGACATCCGGGTGAAAACAAGAGGAGGCTGAAAACCGATGGGGTTAGGACTGTCTCCTGGAGATGGGAGCGATGGAGGCTCAGAGCAAGGCATGGTGGGGGTTGCTTTGCTCCTGCCCTTGCCTTGTGCCTTGGCTGAGGCACTACCCGTCCTTGTCCCTCCCTTGTCCTTTATCTGCCACGTGACTCCTGGAGGCCCTGACGCAGTGTGACCCCAGCGTGTTCTCACACAGGGATGCCCTGGGCAGTGCGGTGACCTCCTGTCTTCTGCTGGGAGCCGGGTGCTGGGCACCGCGGCGTTTCCAGCTCTGCCGGGCGGCGTTCACTAGGTCGACCCATGTGCATCCCCACGCTGCCAAATGGAGAGGCAGGGGGTAAACCAGCCATTGGGATCCCCCGTGGCCTGACCTCTGTGGTTTCCGTTCCTATGGCAACCTGGAGCTCGTATAAATTAGGAGCCGCACAGAGGCATGGGCCACAGGAGAGCGTGCGGGGCTCAGGAGTGCGGGGCTGGGGGGCTGGCTGCTTCCTCGGCTCTCAGAGGCGGCTGCTGGAGCCCAGCGTAATTCTCTGAGCTTTTTGATATTTGCAGTGCATTCATCTATATTGCATAGGTCCCAGCAGGGGCCCTGCGCTAAGCGCGCACTCCACCAGCAAGGCCCAGGCGCATGGGGGCTTCAGACAAGCAACTGCTGGGCCCCTTTATCCCTCTTCCTCGTTAATTATCCATTGGTCTTTTTGAAAGGGGGGGGAAGAGGGTGCAGGTGTCCTTATGGCTGAACTGATACTGCTGGGGCGAAGGGGGTGGGGGTATAGTTAGGTCCTGGCAGATCAAAGCATGGGGTGAAATAGGAGATGAGAGGCCTGGGGGGCATTGCTGAGAGGGGTCTGCAACATGGAGCTTGCTGCTAATCAGTGCAGATCAGTGCAGTGCAGCGCCCCTTGGGGAGGCCGCTTGAAGCGATTGCTGTTTAAGGGGAGGGGGCAGGGGCAGTCATTAAACCCCTCAAGCACAGGTCCCCCAGCAGGGCACGCGGCCTGCTGCGATTAAAGTCCAGTGTGACCGCGTTGCTCAGCCTTGATCTCTCCTGGGTCACATTTAACCTGGACACTGCAAGGCAAACAGGCACACAAACAGGGCCGAGCATTATAGCTCACGAGGAGGCATCAGCAGGCTGTAGCTGTGGGATAACGGAAAGAGTCTTCCCGGCTTAAGAGCCCTGGGTGCTAATCCTGGTTTAGGCTGCCATAAGCATAGCACTTAGCATTCTCCAGGCTGGCGTTTTAGGAGAGAAATGGGCTTAGGGCTCTGTCCTTTGGACGTGGGTACACAGTTGGGTGTCAGCTGATGGTAACTCTTAGGTGGGGGCTGCAGGTCAAGGGTTGGGGCGTTGGGAGAACTGGGTGAGAGACCCCAGCCAAGGGGTGGCTGGAGTTTAGGAGCCCTAGTGAGCTTGGTTCTTTGATGGTCTCTAGGTACTGTATCTACCTGCATAGCTCCCTTTGTGCCAGAAGCGAAATGCTTCAGATCCTCCCTCTGTCTTAGGTTGCTTACAGCTTTTTTTTTCCAGATACTTGAGATCTCTTGTCCTGCTGCAGAACCATTGCTGCTTCCTCCCCTCCTGCACCCCCCTTTGCTGCACCTAGTGGATAGATGAGAGTGGAGTTAACCACTGAAACCTCAGGAGCTCTCCATTCAGGAGCAGCTAGTTACTGTCCCTTGGAGGAAGAATACCCACCCTGTGCTCTCCCACATTGGGAATGTCTTCAGCAATGTCCCTATCCCTAGCCCGGCGCTCAGGATGAAGCTGAGATGTGAAACAGCAGGGAAATCTTGGCAGGGAGGTGTATGGCAGAGGATCTGCAGAACCCATCTCCTGGGGCATTGCAAACCAGGATGGGTTTAGTGCTGGCCTTGGGGTTTACCAGACCTCTGGCTACTGACTTTGTTGTAGGAGAGATATGTCTTGGCCCCTTCCCTTTCCTATCCCATTGGTGATCACTGGGACTGTTCCCTATCATACACCATCCCTGTGGCAGCAACTGCAGTTGCCTACACAGAAAACAGGAGCAAGAAAGTTATTTCATGGCTGTTTAGTTCTTCTAATGCAATTTAGCAGCTGGAAAGGAGTAGGAGAGGCTGTGCCATGTGACAGATCATGAGGCTGGGAGTGAGAAGAGACCAGCGGGACCAATCTCCGGTCGGGCCTATAGTCAGAGAGCACTTTGATTCGCATGCTTTTGTCATACTGTGCTCTCGGGGGCCCACTGCTGTGTGTTAGCACAGTGCCTGATACAGTGGAGCCGCAGCCTGGTCAAGGCTTGTAGGCGCTGGAGCAATGTAAATCCCAGCAGAGGAAGGTGACTCTGAAGAGCTGGTTTTGGCTGGAAGCTGTTTGTCCCCTGTGGGGGTTCAGGGGTCCCTCTATTTTTAATTAACTACAGCCATAAGCATGTGGCTTGGAATAACACTGGAGATGGATCCTGCTTCCAGCTCCTCAGCAGTAGAAGAGGACAGACCCCCCCCAGGCTGTTGGCTCACTTTCCTTTGCGCGTCCTTTCAGGTGACTCCATGCCCCTCTCTGTTCAGGGTCCTTGTCACTTGCTGATCTTCCTCACTGAGCAAAGTTTCCTTCTCTCTGTTTCTGATGCTGCGGCAGAGGAAGGTGAGTTTATAAAGCAGGAAGCAATGGAAGAGGCAGCATCTCCGCTGGTGCCGGGGCTCTGTAGCCCTCCTGGCCCCTCGGTGTTATTTTGAAAACTGTGTAGCACAGTGTGGGGCAGCCTTTTGGGCAGGAGTGCCGCTAATGAAAGACTGCACCCTCCCTGAGTGCCACTCCCACCCCCTTCCCCTGCTAGGTCCACTGCTCTGCTTTCTGCTCCCTGTCGGTGCTCTCTATCCAATCTGCTGCTGTTTCTGTTTTCTGCCCTATCTGCTATGATACTGCCTGTCCCCTCCTTTGTCTGCTACCTGTAGAGGCTACAGGTTGGTCTCCCCTGGTGTAGCAGGCGCCGTTTTTGAAAAAGCTGTTACAAGTTTCCAGCCAGCCTTGCCATTGAAGGGGTTGTATGGGGGGAGGACTCTGTCACTGGTCCTGATGCTAGTTTCGAACACCTTCCTTTGATGCATCTTTTAACAGGCACTGCCCGGGGCTCATCTGCTGTCAAGTGGCAGCTCTCATGGGTCCCAAGCAAGTGCCTTCTTCACACCTGGGGGGCTTGCCCCCCCCCCCCCCCCCCCCCAAAAAGCAACCTCTGTCGGTGGGGGGTGCCCCCCCCCCCCCCCCTTAAATGATGCATCTCTCAGTAGAGGAGGGAGAACTCAGCCGTGTTCCCCACCTTCCTAGAAGCCCACCTGGTGTGGGTGCCCCACAGCTGTAATGCTGCCACCCGCCTCCCCGCTGGCGCCCGCCTGCCCTGGCCTCATTTGTAATTGACAAACTCCGAACAACAAATGTTGCTGTAATTTAATTTTCAGGGAAACAATAGTCCGGGGATGGTGTTAAATTTGTGAAAGTGATTCACATGCTGCACTCTAATGAGGCGATTGGTGTGCGCTCCTGAGCACAGCAACTGGCAGGCTTAGAGCTGGTGGGGAAGAGATGCTTCCCATCACCTTTGGACATTCATGGGTCCTTTTCCCATGAAGAGAGTGCATACCAGCCAGCTTGCTCTGCCAGGCAGGCCCAGCATGTGTTCCCTGGCTGAGCTGGGCTGGGGGACCTCCACTGTGTTCTGCCGAGGTGGGCGACTTCCCTCGCTGGGCACAGGCTAGAGTGGGGCTGGCACTGACAGGGCTGTGGCCCTCCAAGATGTGGGGCAGGAGTAGCCTCTCCTGGGTGCCTCCATGGGGGGCGGGGGCGACTCACAGGTGCTCTGTGGGTCATAGAGGAAATTGGTTTCCTGGCATCATCCTCCTGTCTAACCTTACAAGCTGATGGGGACAGGCAGGACTTCTTCATAGGATCTGGGCTCCATGGCTAAGGGGACTAACGAGTCCATGTCCAGCTCTCTTTTTCAGTAGTGGGATATTCCTCCTTCTCCAAGCCATGCGGAGCTGCTGGTTTCTCCCCTTTCCCTAAATGCAGTGGTGCTGCTGGTGAGAGAGTCATTGTTAAGGCCAAGCCCTGGGTATTACCCTGGCCTGAGCAGGAGGGGGAGGGCTTTGGGGATTAGTGCTGGTGCAGCCAAAGAGCTGGTTGAGCTGCTGCTGCTCCCTTGTCTGGCAGGAGCTGGGAGCCATCTCTTCACTTGCCTGCATCCCCACGGCTGGGCTTGGCAGGGGCTGGTCTCCTTCTTCTCCTGGAGGATGCTCGCCGCATCCCAGCACCAGCCATCCCAGTACCATGGCTGTTCCTCTCTACAGACAAGCTCCCTCTATGGCTCAGCCTCAACGGGCCCTCGGCAAAGCAGGTACCATCTGCAGAGGTGGCTTCAGGAAACTGGCCGAGGGGGAGGTCTCAGCTTGCCCAAAACCAACATGGCTCCTTTAGCTGCTTCTCCATCCTCAGCGCCCAGCCCAGGCTGAGGGGCTGGGTCACCCTGAGGAGCCCACTTCTGTTAATGGCTCAGTCTGTCTAGTCACGGGGCTGGATGTAAGGCCCCGAGAATCTCAGCTCCACCATACAGTGCCTTCACTTCCAGCCCCACAGGACAGGCTACTCCACATGGCCAAACTGGGGGAACTGGTCCCGTGCTGAAGGAGTCTGTCTGGTCTTCTCTGCTGCACTTTGCCCTCTCAGCGGTGTGGTTTGGTGCATGGAGTCACAGTGCAGCGGGGTAGAGGTGCATGTGGTGCTGAGTAGTTCTTGCTGGAGCCCGGTTTCCCCATTAAACATTATGGACAGCTCCCAGTTCAGTGGCTGGGAGGGAAGCCTGTCACTAATCCCTTCTGTGCCCCTGGCCCCACCCTTCTATCTCTGTCCTTGTGAACATCCCAGAAACACTCCAGCCTTGTCTTCAGAGAGGCCGTTAGCCTCTGACCTGTCTTTTATACACACAGCTGCAAAGGATCCTTTTCCTAGAGGGTCAGGGCAGAGTGCAGAGGGTAACCCCTGGGCCTCTGGGCCCAGTGCTGTGCTGCCTGGGCTGAGCTCTGGGGAAGGAGGATACGAAAATGCCTGGGGCTGCTGGGATGGGGTGTGTTTTGTTTCGATTCCTCCTGCTGGATCTCGCTTGCTGACCAGGGAGCAATAGGTGGAATTTGAAGTCACCCCTAAGTAGCTTTGGGGCTCCAATTTTGAGGACTGAGAGTGGGGAACCTAGCACAGAGGCCAGGAGAGGTCCTGCAGGTTTCTGGCAGGGAACTGTCCTCCCAGGTAATAAGAACAGTAGACTGAAGGAGCTGGAGACGGTGAACTGTGCTTGTTACAGGGGAACTTAATAACCTAATGATACTGTGTTTCCTGCCTTGGCATTAGTCAAGCTCCCTGAGGTGGGTGGCAGGGGGAGGCCTCTACAACTGGGTGGAAGAGGGGCTCCTGACGTGGGAACGGGGGTGAAGTAGTCCCTGCAAGGGTGGTAGCGATGGAGCAAATTTCCTATGCTGGGGGAGCATGGAGCTGGGGCTAGACCTTCATATTGCTTCCTAACAATCGGTGCCCTGGCTGATCCGTGTGGATGTCTGTGGTTATGGGTATTCTGTGCAGAGCAGTACCTGGTTCCTCCTCCTCTGGGCTGCTTCTCTGCAGGACTCTGGGGTCCTGGGTACGGGGGGTCCATCCCAAGGGCGACCCTCAGGACCCTGAGACTGTGCTATACTGCAAGGAGCCACAGCATGTAAATGCCCATGCCCTGCTCCAGCCCACTCCATCCCCACCCTGTAAAAGCTGGATCCCTGTAGGGACCTGGACAGAGGTACACACCTCATATACAGGGAGCTTGGGGCCTGGGGACTGCTTCTTCCTCTCCTGGGAGAGAGGGACAGTGGTTTGCTGGCATGGGAGTAGAATAGGGCATAGGACAGAGGTGCCAGCCTGGCAGGAGCCCTGTGAGGCTGTGGAGGAGCCTTTAGAAACTGGGGTTTCTCGGTGACGTAATGGATGGAGCCTGGGACCCCTGTCAGCAGCACTGGTAGCTCATGGAGGCATGGTGGGATTTGTTGTTCAGTGCCACCATCACTCTCTGGCATTTGGCATGGGATGGTCCCTGCCCGTCCCTCTTCCCAGCGTCCTCTCGCCCTCTCCGTATTGTCACTGCCATACTGGTCCCCAGGGCCACTTTAACCCTTTCCAGTACAGATCAAATGGGATAGCTTGCCTGCTGAAGACTTGCCTGTGTGGAGTATGTGAGACAAAACCAGTCCTTTTTGGCTCCCTTAACCTTGGCAGCACCCCAGCCAGAGAGAGAAGGGGCCTCTGCCCCTTGTGGCCCTGTGGGTGGGAGGGTTTCCTTCTTTCGGATTGCCAGACTGGCAGCGCCCAGTGTTGGAGTTCTCCTGACCTGAGCCCTGTCTTTGTGGCTGGGAGGGGGGCTGAGCATCTGCACTAATAGGGTTTGGAGCAGGTTCTCCATGGGCTGTCCGCTTGGGGGCTGTGTTGGGATGGGAGGTGGGTTGCCATCTTGCCCTATGCTGCAAGGCTGGAATTAGCCTGAGGGGCTGGTGCAGGTGTGAGCTAGCTCAGTCTGGGCTAGAGGAGGGACAGGTGCTGTCACATCTAGCTTATTCCTTTCAGGTGTGAAATTGAGCCCAGTGCCAGGCAGCAGCTCTAGGCATGATCTACAGTGCTGAGCAGGCAGGACTTGAGAGGCCTTTCCTCCCTCAGCTCTACTGATGCCCTTCAGGCCTAACCTGCCAAATCCTCCTGCTCCAGCCCTGCCTCAGGGCATCCCAGCACCCTGCTTTTTAAGGCTGCATCCCGCAGGAGCCTCAAGCCCTTCCTGTAGCAGTCATTGTAGCATCTGGTGTCATGGAAAGGGAGTGGATGTCTTCTGAGAGCTAGGCTGAGTCCCACCAAAGTCATCCCATGTATGACACCTCCTCGTCTCCCCTAATAGGACTTGAATCCAGAGCTGAAATGTAGGTGAATCATGGCCCTTTGCCCTGCCTCCTCTGGGTGCCCTTCCTCTCACATGAAGAACTTGCCGTGCAGAGTGGTCCTAGAGACAGGTGTGGGGAAGTCCCCCTCTGCTCGGCGTGGCCTTGGGGGCTGTGTCCCCTGGAGGCCTAGAGCAGGGCTCAGCAGTAGGAGAGTCCCAGCTAGGTTTGCCCTTGTGGTCAGCCTGGCTGAAGCATTAAATCCCCCCAGGAGGCAGGGCTGGGTCTGAGATCTGGTATGTGGGGAGCACAGCGACCTGTGAGCAGCCAGAGGTGGCAGGGCTCCAGGGCAGCTGAGAATGTGACCCCATGTCATGTCAAGGCTCCTTTGATTGAGGCTGCCCCAGGTGGAGACGTTCTCCGGCACCGCCTGTTCTCCCTTGTTGCAGAGCTGCATGTCCCGAGACGAGCAGGACCCGGGTGCCTTGCCTTTACATCTGGCAGGTCCCTTGGGGAAGGCTAGTTACTTCAGGCCACCTGTGTGTGCTCCTGACTGGCCCTGGGGAACATGACTGCGACTGGCTGAAGTGCCAGGCAGGGGCAGGGATCATCTCCTAGTGGCCCTGAGCCAGGGGCCTCAATACTTAACTTCACAACCTTGGCAAGAGCAGCCAGGCAATTGATGCTGGCCGGTCTGTTCTCCAGCTGGGAGTGCAATGGGGCAGTGACCAACTCCAGGCCCCATCTGTCTGCACTGCCCTGACACTGCTGCTGGCCCCAGAAACTCATAGCTGCCTGCTTTTCATAGCTCCTCCACCCTGGCCCCTGGCTCCCTTAGTGGCTAAATAGCTTCTTGTTTTCCTTTTGGGTTTGTTAAACCAAATCATGGAACAGCATGCAAACGAGAAAATCCACCCAGGGAAAACCTGCCTTGGGCTCCTCACGTTGCTCTTGAAGCTTCCAAAAATAGACCTAGGTCTCAGCCAGGGTGCCAGAGCTGGAACTGGCCTTGGAAAAGGGCTGTAGTTGCAGGAGGCTTGCTCACAGAGCGCCATTCAGGACAGGCCCCGCTGCCAGGGAAGGGGTTTGGGAGTTAGCCTCCCTTATGTGTGAAAACAGACAGGTGGGTGGTGGGGGGAGACCAGACCAGCAGAGCTCCCCCGTCCTTCTCAGGAGCCCGCGAAGATTCAGCCTAGTGGGACCTGCATGTTGTGTGGGTGGAGAGGGGTAGGGAGCATGCCCTGTGCCTTGTTTGTCCCTTTTGTCTTGATATGCTCCCTTGCCCAGTCAGCACCTTGGTGTGATTTGGGGGCTTGGCCATGGGACAGGTTGGAGAGTGCTGGGAGAAGTGAGTGGTACAGAGAAGAGAAGCTGTGCAAGGAGGATGTCTGTGGGAGATGCAAGGGGGATTCTTCTGTTCTTAGGACCCTGAGCTACTTGAGGGACCCAGCCCACGCAGGTGGCTGCAAGGGACTTACTCTCTGCAGGGGTTGGGGACTTTGGAGCCTGATGTTCTCCTTAGTCAAAGCTGATGGTCCAGGAGGTGGGGGCATGAGGTGTGGAGGTTCAGGCCAGGAGCTGCCTTTCTGGCTGTTGATGCTGTTGGGTAGGTTAGCAACTCTTTCAGGAAGCATCCTCAACCCCCATGATAGTCCTGCTGGGTCCAAGATAGCACCCAGCAACCTCCCAGCCTGGGCTAAAATGCAGGACCCTGTAGCAGTGTGTTTTGGAGAGTTTGGCATGAGGGGCAAGCTCTCGACAAGCTGGGGTATGCACCAATTCCAGCATTTTGGAGGCTGGGAGTCCCCTCAGGGCTGAAGCAGCTATGCCCTCTTGCAATCTGCCCACAGCACAGTGCCAGTGCTGTTGACCCACAGAGCATCTGAGGCTGGCTGCAGTGCCCTACACTTCCCTTTGCCTGGCGTCACTTGTGGGTTCTTTCTGGGCATGGGGCTGCTCTGCCCGGCCCAGGCCCTTACAATTTGGGGCCCCTCAATGATGTGGGAGGGAGGTGGGAGATGAATCAGGCCCCAGGCAGCTCTTACCTGTGGTTGCACTGCCAGGGTGGTTGTAGTGCTTGCAGGTAGCGTGAGGGCCTCCCGAGATGGCTCCTCTTGGTATTTCTTGCGAGTCACTTGGCGGTTCTAGCTCAAAGCACTGATGTCCCCTGCCCTGGTCTGTTGATCTTAGGCTGCTCCTCCATCCACATGGCATGTGACTGGGGTCATAGCTGCTTGGCTACCACACCCTTTGGTGGCATGATTTGGACTCTGGTTCTGTATGTGGCTCCTCTTTGCTCAGCCTCTCTCTCCCCACCCAAGCACCTGTTCTGTAACACAGAACCAGTTGTAGAGCAACACCACTGCAGAGCACAAGATCATCCTTGTTGTGATGTGGGTCTGATGTGCCACTGTCCCTGGCTTCCCCAGGCAACTGCAGCGGCTGGGGTGGG
>NW_005841885.1:1744413-1774301 GCF_000455745.1 Alligator sinensis
TCCTCCAGATGCTTTTCAGCTTGCTGCTGGGGCCAGCCGCAGCTGCGGCAACTGGCTCTTGGGGCAGAGCCGTGCCGCTGGGGGCTGTATGGGGGGAGCTGCTTCCAGGATGGAGGTTGTAAGACAAGCTAACCTGCCTAACTGAGAAGATGCTGTAATTCCCTAGCTTACACTAAGGCCCCCGGATGGCTGGGAGCTTCCCAAATGGAGCGGAGGGTTCATTTCCCTGGGGCCAGCCGCAGCTGCGGCAACTGGCTCTTGGGGCAGAGCCGTGCCGCTGGGGGCTGTATGGGGGGAGCTGCTTCCAGGATGGAGGTTGTAAGACAAGCTAACCTGCCTAACTGAGAAGATGCTGTAATTCCCTAGCTTACACTAAGGCCCCCGGATGGCTGGGAGCTTCCCAAATGGAGCGGAGGGTTCATTTCCCTGGTGCTGCGCTGTGTCAGTCTCTGTTATGTGTATGAGCCCCTAGAGGAGTGTTTTTATACTCAGTATTTAAATGGAAGGCCTGGTTCTTTTCTAGCAGGTGAGGACTTAGCCCCCGCTCCCCCTTGGCTGGGGGTGGTTCATCTCATTTAAACCTGTGTGTGTGGGGGAGGACAAGCTAGTGGTTAGAGCAAATGGGATGAAGCCAGACTCTGTGAGGAGACTGGACAGAACCTAGAGCCAAACTGGGCTTCAGGGCTCCTGGGCTCTATGTATGGGGCTGGTCACGTAACTTGAGCATGTGACTGCACCACTCCAGCTTCTTGCGTGTTCAACAGGGAAAAAATCATGCCCTCTGCTGTGGAAGCGGGACACGAGGGCTGTGACACTGCTGTTACAAATACAGCTGGAGCTCTTGAGCCCTTGCTCCTCACTGGGGTGGGCGAGTGTGTAGAGAGCAGTGTGAAAGAGCCTCAGGCTTTTGAGGTTCCTTGGCCCCATCAGATTCCCAGCACTGTGCTTCACCTGGCTGGTCAGGGGCTCATACAGCTGGTCTCTCAAAGAGCTACCTATTACACATTTGGGCTTTCAAGTCTTTTGTGATTGCAAGTGACTGCACAGGCTCTGAGTCCAGAGTGGCAGGGGCTGCTGGGGTAGGTGGTGAGACCCCCCCACCCCCTTGTTCACAGGTCTCAAATGAACCATAGCATGTATCCATTGGGCCCATCAGCATTTTGGCTGTAGGTCTCCAAACACTTGATGAAGTTGGTAAGTCACATCGCCTCCTTTCCATGCTGAGAAACTGTGGCATAGAGGAACAAAGGGGCTGGCTTCAGGCCTGTGTAGAGACCTGGTTTCCTGAGCCCTTGTTCATGGCTCTCCCTATGGTTCTTTGCTGTCTCCCAAATCTTTCTGGCTCACTTCCAGCAAGGACTGTTTTCATAGGTGACTGTACTGTGCCTACCACCCCCTGGCATCATCTGGAATGATATACTAACGCATCATGTATAATGATCTATTGATAATCCATTATAATGACCTATAACCTATTATAAGCAATCATTTTAACAATCTATCAATATTCCATTCTAATAATCACTTACAAACTATGGAATAAATAATGAGTTATCTTTGAAACAACACAAGTTCCCTCCAGAAGCAGTTTTGATTGAAGTGGAAAGAATCTCGCGCACCTGAATCAACTCCTGTTCTCTCCAGGTGTTTTGTTACCATCGATGCTATTTCTCCCTTCTTACAGCCCTCTTCTGGGCAGCCTTGCTCCATCTCTGCTCAGCTTTATTTTCCAGCCCTTCTGCATGTCGTCCAGCCCGTGCTTTGATTAGTTCCAGCTCAGGAAGGTCTGAGTGTGAACTGAGCTCCAGTCCCTGAAGCTTAGTTTGCTCAGCGTCTAATGTGTCTGACAGTTCATTTATAAGCTGCTCCTAAACATGGACCCTGAGTTGAGTAAGACGCATGTACAGTGTGCAAAATAGCAGTGTCTTGGTGAGATGTAGGGCTGATAGGGCTTTGATTGCCTCTGAGTTGCCTTTTGCACATCCTTGAGGTTGGCTGCTCTGTGTGGGAATGGGGAGAGGCGGGTAGCATTCTTTTCTTGATAAAGGTCTCTTGTTCTTAAAAGAAACCCCAAGATACATGTGTGTGGGGGGTGGAGGTTGTATGAGGCAAGCTATTCAATTTTTCTGGGCTTTGTAATTTTGGGGCATCATTTTTAATCCCATTTTGTGTAGAAAACATTCTCCACACGGTCACTGTAGCCTTTCATTTCCTGGAAAAAAGGAGGGGGTTAAAAGCACCATTAAACAGTGAGTATTGGTTGTAGCTGTGTTGGTCTAAGGATGTAGGTAGGCAAGGTTCTTTGGGTAAATGTGATATCTCTTATTAGACCAACTAAATAGTTGGAAAAATTGTTCTTTGCAAGCCTTTGGGCACAAGCACCCTTCTAAACCATGAGTTTAAACACTCATGCATGTGACCAAAAGCCAGTCCTGACTCAGCCCTTGCCCCAAGGAAAGAGCCTTCTGTGTTATTTTCTGTGACCATTAAACACTTTTTTCCCCACCCTGCCGTCAGCAGAAGTCTGTGGGCCTGGGCTGGGGCCCATAAACCTGGGCATGTCCACGGCAGCGTGGGCCTGTGGGCACGGTGGGAGAAGGGACACACAATTATGGCAGAGGTGTGGGTGACAGGAGACTGGGCCTTGTGGTGGATTCTGGATCTAAGCCTGGCAGGCTGCCTCCCCTCTTTGGGCCGCGGTCTGGGGTGTGGTGGGGGAGCACACCTGGGCAGGTGGAGGGGTCATTTGTTAGCGTGTGCACAGTGACTAACAAGCTGCAGCGTTACCGAAGGACCAGCCTTTCTTCTCTCCTGCTCATCCCAGGCAGCTCCTGTTCATAGGTGTCTTCCCCAGGCCCCCAAGACTTGCTCCTTATAAGCTGATGATACCCACTCTGATACCCACTCGCTTTGCCCTTCCGAATGCCAGGCAGAGGGTGGGGCTGGGCTGGTACAAAGAGCCCTTTGCCTTGAGGGAGGACAGCAGGAAACAGCCGTTCTCTGCCCCTCATGGGGTCCTGGCTCTGGTTGTGGGGCTTTTGCTTGAGTGGGATAAGTGCCTCCCCCAGCTTCCTCCCGTTGCAGCGAGGCAGGAGTGCTGGCACAGGCTGGGGGGCATGGGGCTGCCTTGTTCTCCGGGCTCTTCACTGCACACAGGATGTTTCTGTTTATTCAAAAAATGAAATCATACAAACAGCCCTCCTCCAATTCGGCTTTTGCTGAGCGGTAGCTTTGTGGAGCCAGGGAAGCTCTTCCTCCCTGCTGCGCCGCAGATTCCTGCCCCCAGACCCAGGGCAGGCCCGAAGGGCAGGAGACCTATTGCACGTTTTGGGGATGACCTGCGGAGCTTGTCACCACCACCCAGCAGGGGTTGCTGGGTCGTGATGAGCTGAGGGCTGGAATTCAGGCTTTGATGGGCCAGTCCCCCAAATTTTTCAGGGTCTCCCCTTGCACACCCATGCTCAGGCCAGCAAAAAGCTGCCCAGCTGTCCAGTACCAACCTGCCAGCCAGCACCTAGGCCAGTAGGGGCTCGGTTCTGAAGGCATCTCTGCCAGTGTCACCCTAGAAATGCAAGTGCCCAGCCTGGCGATGCGGGCTCGGACCCTCCTCTGGGCCCCCAAAGCTGTCCTGGCTCAGGGGAAGGATCTGGAGACATGGATCTGTTCCTGGGGAATGAATGTCTTTAAGGATCACAAGCAGGAAGTGCCAGGCCCCAGGTCTGGGGTGCGTGGGACTGTGGCTGTGCCACGCAGGTTGGCACCCTGGCATCACCTCCCTCCTTGGGCCTTGCCCCTCAGGCAGTGACAGGAGGGTGGACAGGGAGGGTCCACAACTGGTTGAAACACAATCTTGGCTCTTCCCAGGCCTGCCGCACGCATCCAGCCCCTGGCACTGGTTACCATGGCAAAGCACCCAGTGCACAAAACCCGCCTCTCGCTCCTGAAGAGTTTGGAGGAGCAAGACTCCGTGGAGATGATCAGAATAATTTACCAAGCTGTTAACGAGAGCTGGGAAGACGGCGGCAGATTTTGGTGGGGGGAGGGGGGCTGTGTTTTGGCAGGGAGTGGGTCACGTTGGCACCCTGCTCCTCCTGCCTGGATGCATGCTGGAGTTGGGGAGGCGGCTGGAGCAGCGGCTGGGGAGTGGTGGCGAGCCAGCCGGGCCCCAGGCCAGCTTGCAGGCAAACATGTTGTTGTGTAAAAATTGTAGTCAATTAATTTAAAACCTGCCAGTTTCAACTGCAAAGTGCTGCGAGGCTCTGTCGAGTTTGCAGGGGGATGAGAAGAGGGAGGGGGAAAGACGCAGTTCCCTGCGCTTGGTGAGCGGAGCTGGGATTTGGGGCCGATCCTGCAGCGTGCCTGGCACCCTCAGTTTCTAGGGCA
This sequence comes from Alligator sinensis, assembly GCF_000455745.1. Lineage (NCBI taxonomy): Eukaryota > Metazoa > Chordata > Crocodylia > Alligatoridae > Alligator > Alligator sinensis. Next base: position 1,748,797 of record NW_005841885.1, read on the forward strand.
TCAGCAGGGCCTGATCCTGCGAGGGGAGCTAGGGGAGGCCTGGCAGGAAACGGGGAGCCCTTTGTCCTCCTGGGAGGGCTTGGCCCATTTGTCTGGTGTGGGGAAGCCCAGGGAGTGAGGAAGACTTCGTACTTGGCACACCGGTTTCCCAGCTGTGGTTCTGGAGTTTTCCCTAGCAGCTGGCAAGCGTCCGACTCTCCCAGCCCTGGTGGGATCCCCACGTGCTCTGCTGTCCCAGAGGGCTTGCCCTGTCCCCTCACTGCCGCGCCCAGGGGAGCTGGTGGCTGGCCTGCCTGGCTTCCCAAAGCAGGTGGGGGGTCTGGGTCACCTCTCCTTCCTCACCTGCTGTCCTGAGTAGGAGTCAGCTCCTTTCACTCCCAGCTCCTGAGTCACCCTGTTGGTTTGGGTTATGGCTGTACTAGCCCGAGTCCTGGACTAGGGCTGTTGTGTGTTCAGGCTTCCCATCCTGCCCCACACCCGTCACTTCTTTTGGCCCAAGTGACCTGGACCCTCTTCCCATCCTGCCCCTGGCTGGACGCAATCACCAGCGGCTCCACGTGCCAGCTGGTCCCTCTGTCGGTCAGTGAGTGAGGGTCATTGTAGACAACTGGCGCCTTAATTGGGGGGCATTGGGGCAGGGTGGAATTGCATGTCCCTGCAGCACCCAGTATAATGGGACCAAGACCGTGGGTCCTTAGTTTGCTCAGGGTAGGGAGCAGTATCCTGGGGTGTAGGAGGGGAAGGGGGCCAGGCAGGTCAGACCAGGCCATGCAGCCTGGTGCCCAGCCTCCTCTGCAGCAGAAGCTGCGGCTGTTGTTTTTCATGCGTTTTTTGGAGCCCTTGAGTTTTTATTGGAGACTAGTTTCCTGGGGTTTGCGCGTGTGAGGTTTTGTGTGTGTGTTTTTTTTAACAGTTTAATGAAACTGCAGCTCTGTCTGTGAGTAACAGTCATAAGACTTGTGGAACAAGCTCTGTTTGATTGTGCCCTGCAGGCCGTTCTGAGCTAACTTTGTAGGGATCAGCTCCAGCCCTGCTGCAAAAGAAAGGGAATTTGTTCTGCCCGGGGCCTGCGTGTCTCTCTGCTGGCTCACTCCTCTCCCTGCTTTTCCTGGTTTATTTTTCAGCACTAAAAACACCTTGGCTGAAGTGCATTGTCTGTCCTTCCATCCATCTCTCTGTGATCAGCACTGGGCTTTTCACTGGCCTCTGCAATAATGGTATGTGTTCTGCATCAGGATTGTGGCCACTTTCTGTCTTGGATCCCTGCATTATTGCATAAGTGGCCCCTATAGTTAAATGACCAGTGGTCCCAGATCCTCCAAGACGGTGCTGAGTTTCACGGTTGTGTCTCTGAGGACCGCCTGAATTGGGAATTTCCATCTCCTAAGGTTGGTGCCAGGCAGCCACCAGATCAGGGCCAATATCTGCACACTGTGCAATTCCCTGGGGTCCTGAGCTGGGCATGGCTTCCCTGCTGGAGCTGCGAAACTGCCCAGCCAAGTTCAGGGCAGCTTCTAGCTGTCTGTAGAGTTCTCAGAGTTGTTCAGGGATTTTTTTTTTCTCCTTGAAAGTTGATGGCTTTGTGCTCAGCGGTGTACAAGTGTGTGGAAGTGCCTGCATGCTCCAGCGCCAGCTGTCTGAAGAAGCAGAGCACAGAGATCTGTTTTTGGTCAGAGGAAGCTCAGTCTGGGGTGTTACTACTGTTGCCCCCTTTACATTTCTCTTGCAGTTTTAGTAGAAATCTCTTGTGTCCTTTCCCAAACAGGGCTGAGGTCTGACCATGCCTGTCACATAGCTGCCCGGTGCCACCCCCTGTGGTGGTTGCAGCTTGGTGATTTCCAAGAGATTCCCGCAGAGTGGTTTAGCACTCCTTTGAGAGGAAGAGGCAGAGGAGTAGAAGGTGGTGCTATTTAATACCCACATGGGGCTGAAAACTGACTGCCACTCGGGTCCCCATCTGCTGGGAGAAGGGAGCTGTCAGGATGGGCTTTAGCACACAGGTCACCGTTCGGGAGCCTGGTTGCCTCCTCCATCAGGAGATACTTAATATTTCACTGGCACAGGGGAGATGGCTATGAGGCGTTCCCTTCAGAGGAGGGCAGCTGCCAGCCGTGGCTGGGGTCAGGCAGGAGCTTTTGCAGTAACTCAGTTTTCCCCAGCTGGTGCCGCTCCATTACCCCGCATCTTCCTTTGTGCTGACCTGGCTTGCAGAGGCAGCTGCTCCCTCCTGAGCTGGGGCAGGCCAGCCACGAGAGGAGGCAGGTGCTCTGTGTTCGGGAAGTGCCAGGCCTGCGCTGTCAGCTGTGCAGACCAGAGGGTGAATCAGCTGTTGGCTTTTTCTAGCTGTCCAGTCTGGATCTGGGCTGCCGGCGGGGCTGTGCAAGCAGGGGCTTGTTTGTGTTAGCTTCCATGCCAGGCCCTGAGCAGGTTAGGGGCAGTGCAGGGACTTGCTTGAAAATCATCGTGGGAAATAGTCAGTGGTGACCCTCTCCATTCAGTCTGCACTTGCCTTTAAGAAATGGTGACCACCCGAGCAGAGCTGTGGGAGCTGGCGAGTGCTACAGTGACCTGATCCCACGTGACCTGCATGGCTCTGAGTTAATGACGGGTGTGGGATGTCCAAAGCCTGGTGCTCCCCAGAACACTAACCCGTTCCTCCTACCAACACGCTTGGAAGTCTTTCAGGGACTCATGGCTAACCTGGCCTCTCGCTGCTCTGATCTCAGCCTTCCCACCCATCCATCAGAGGTATGTGCTGGTAGTGTGCACGTGTGTGCACTGATTTCACGTCCCAGCACTTTGGAAAGGGCCCGGATTGGCCCGTCAGGACCAATAATGCAAGAATTACCGCATTGCATGGGCGTCTTTATGTGTTTTTTAAACTGTGCTTCCTAATTATAAATAATGGCCGCGATATGAGATGTGATTATGATGAATGGGGATTCTGTATTCCACGCGTATTAGCGGCTTTAACCTTGCCGAGGTAATTATGTCTCATTTAGAATTCTGATAGTATTTATTTGAGGTAGGGGACTGGGAATTTAATTTCTGGCGCTTTGTCTTTTAGGATTATTATGATTTGAAAAGGATACCTTTGCAAAATTGTTTTTTAATAATTCCCTCCAGTGGCTGCACAAGTTCATTAATATTTTAGGGGCCTGCATGGAGCTGTTTTAAAGATGTTCTTAAAGGTACAGGGGGCACGAGGTATGTAAAACAAGGCTAACAGATGAGAGTGGGAAGCCATGGGTGGGAGCAGGGAGCACCTGTGCCTGTCTCTCTCCTGGTCTCTTACACTGCAGCGTACCAGTCCAAGCGTGTAACAGTCGTTGCTTGTGCTTTATCTTGCAATGAAGTCTCTCGCTCTGGAGAGAGCCTGGAGCTGGTTGAGGCTCTTGGAGGTTGTGAGTGAGCTCCTAAAGGGTTCTCCACTTCCTGCCCCTCTTGGTGCCTCATGCCAGCCACAGGTGAGATCCAGAGAAGTGCTAGAGTCTGGTAAGCACCTACTGATTGTGTTTTTAAGCCCCGAATCCTTCATGACCTCGTGCCACCCCAGCCCCAGCGGGTGTAGTAGGCCAGAGGAGTGCTCTTGCTTCCAAGATGGCTGATGTTTGTGCTAGTGCTGGGCATCGTCCCTCTAAATGGTACTCCAGGCTCCTGCCTCCCCGTGAGCTGCTTGGGCCAGGCACTTTGCCATTGAGGCTGTGAAGTGCTGAGGACGTTGACACTGATTCCACTGTGTTGTCCTTGTACCCGGGGTGATGGGGTTGCACTCGTAGCCAAGCAGGAGAGCCCAGCGGGCTGAAGCTGAGCACAGGGTCTGCAAGCACTGGGCTTGAGTGGAAAACTCAGCAGAACCTGGAGGGGAAGGGACTAGTTTTGTTTTCTTCCAGGGGAGGAGAAAAAAACCATTGCAACTTTTACTGCCAAGTCACAGCTGCCCATGAGAGTCAGGGGACTCTGAGGCCTGAGTCTGCATATGTAGTCATTGCCTACACCAGGGGTGGGCAGCACGTGCCATAAGTGGCATGGGCAGCCTCTGCATATGGCACATAGCAGATCAGGGAAGGGGCAGGCAGCACAGCAGCACGTATGGCAGGAAGTAGAAAGCGAAGCAGAAGATTGGGCAGGGAGCAGCAGACCAGACAAAGAGCACAGGGCAGAGAACAGAAAGGAGAGCAACAGATTGGACAGGAAGCACAGGGTAGGGAGCAGAAAGCAGAGCGACAAATCAAGCAGGGGAAGGGGATTGGAGTGGAACTCAGGGAGAGCAAAGGGCTTAACTTAATGCTTGTCAAAGAGGTTGGGTCCCAATGGCCTACACAGGCTCACATACTGTTTCCCAAGACACTCTCATGGTGTACACAGACATGCACACACACTTTTCTTTGCAGCCCTCGTCACACTGGTGGGCGTATGGGACAGTTGGGCTGCAGTCTGAGGTGTCATGGGACTGTACCTACTGCCCTGCCTGCCCCCCACCCTCTCTGATGGCACATTTAATTAAAAATCAGATCAGCCTCCAGTTTGTGCACGTGATCTGTCATCAGGTGAAGTCTCTGGGAGAATAAAGTAATTATCCTCATCGTTTGGTTACAGTAATTAAAACTTTAATTAACATCCTCTCCCACCCCTTGGCCTCCAGAAACGGCACGGATATCCGAGCACTGCCGTGTGAGCACCCTTAGGCTCCGCTTGGGCCTGTGTCCGCCCTGCGCTGAGCTCCAGAGAAAATCAACTTTCTGTTTGGAAGCTGGGGTTTTTCCCCCTCTTTTGACCCGAAGTCACAAGGCAGCTTAAAGGCACAGCAAACACATCCGCTGCACCTAGTGCCAGCCCCCTCCCCTCCTCTGGTCTGTTCATAACCGCTGCGTAGCCTAATCCCTGTGTAGTCGGTCAGTCTGTAGGGACAGAGTAGAGTAGAGTCGACTGTATTTCATCTCTTTTCTGCTCCTTTCCACATGGACCTCCCCGCCCCCAATCACACATTCCTAGGGGCTAACTTGAGAAGTCTTCTACCATCTTGTCTCACACAGGGAAGAGGAATTGATGAGGAAGTGGGAGACTGATCCAGGGTGGGACAGAGAGAGCGAAGCTCTGGTGCGTGAAAGAGAAAGGGAAGAGCTGACTGGTGCAGGTTGGGTGTTTGCTTGGGGGAGTTGTGCTGCGTAGAGGAAGGTGCCGCATATCAACTCAGTGATTCTTCAGGTTGGTCTTGCTGCTGCTTTGCATGCCCATGCTGATCCACCTTCCTTGTGTCTCATCCGTGACACTCAATCTTCTGGGAATGAATAGCAAATGTCAGCTCCCATTTGAGATACCCTGGCAGCCCTGGAATATGGGGAGAGATGAAGACAGCGGCAGGTGTTCCTCAAGCTGTGCATAGCTCATGATGTGGTCCTAGCTAGACCTACCCTCCACAATTCAGCACCCAAATGCACTTCCACAGCTGGGGGACCATAAGGCTGGAGCTAGGCACGCAGATGATGCTTTGAGCATCCTGTTGGACTCTTAGGACGCATCCAGATGAGCGCGGATGTTTGGTTCCCCGGGGACAAGTAACAGTGACACACCTTGCACCGCTGCTACTTGTCCCTGAGAATGCCTATGTCGTGCGCACTTTGGTGTGTGGCAAGTTACCCTGGGGGTGGTAGGGGAGGCTGGGGCCAGCACTGGGCTGGCCCCAGCAGGTTTACCTGGGGTCCTGTGGGCCTCCTGGGGCTGTAGCTGTGGTGATCCTGCCGGGCAGAGCCTGGCCAGCAGCCTCAACATGGCTCTGGGTGCCCCGGCTTCGCTTTTCAGCAGCATGCGCTGCCTAAGCATGCGCTGCTCCATTTTTTTTTCTGTGGATTTTTTTGACCCCTGGATATCCTTCCTTGAAGCCTAGATAGTCTGTGTGTTTGTGCTGGTGCAAGAATGGACAGATCGTTTTTGTCCTCTGCTCTACTGGAGTAACTTTGCCCAGGGATAAAACTCCATCGGTGTGAGCTACACTGGTAAAGGTCCCGTCTGTCCACAGCGTATCCCAGGGTGGTTACTTGCTTAAGGCAGTGGTGCCCAAACTTCTGGCCCCACAGGCTAGATGAGTGGTGGGGTTGGTCCATGGGCCAAATCCCATACCAGCTTGGTGCCTGGGGTTGGTCTTTGAGGATGATCCCGCCTGTCGGATGTGGGTACAGAGTGTGCCAGCAGCCTGCTTTAGTGTGCGGGGTCACATTATCCAGACTGCAGGGCTCCCCACAGGTCTGGAAATTTGGCAGCAGAGAAGCGGCAATTCATGCTGCCTTTTCTGTCCCACCACCAAGTTTCAGGCCTGTGGGAAGACCCATGGGCCAGATGATATGACTCTGGGACGGATCAGAGGATGAGTGCCACTGACTTAGGGCAAACAGGTGGTTAACTGCTCCTGTGCCCCTAGTGTTGGGGTGCAATATTGGTAGCTGACAGACTGAGCTAGCTCAGTCCAGTTGCACATCTCTCTTACAGGCCGCAGTATACAACAGCTTGGCACACTGCTGTGTAAGTTATACTGGTGCAAGTGTGCCATCCATCCAGGCGTTTAGCTGTATTGGTAGAGGAGGTAACACTGGGTCGGTTTCATTAGCGCCAGTGGCAAGCCGATGCATCAGCTGCAGGTATGGTGCTTCTGCTGTAGGAAACTTGAGCTCTTAACCAGCTCCCACTTTGAGATGTAGGGAAGAAAAGGCTTTTTCCTCTCCTCCCAGTTTCTGTGGTGTGTGGGTCATCCAAGGGCTGCATCCAAAACCAGTGGGATTTGCCTTGGATTGGGGGCACTGTGGAATGGGAGATGCGACTTTCCTGGGGATATTTCAGACTGTGAATGTGACAAAGATTGGACGTTTGAGACCCAAGAGGATTGCGTGGAGCTGCCAGAAAGCTCCCAAAAGCAAAGGAAGCACAAAAACAATGAAACGCATCACACGATGGAGAGTTGGTGTTAGAGGCAGGTGGGGAGGAGAGGGGGGTGCTGCATGTGGGGTGCTGGGAACCAAAATGCTGGCAAGTTTGCTTACCTCTTGCACTGAGGCATCACCTGTTCTCAGTGAGAGCTGACAGTGCATGCTGATGGTTTTTTTTAGAGGTGCATATGTTTAGGATCCCAAGCTCTTTCAGGAGAAGAGGCAGACCTCTGGTTTTGGTGTGTAAACAGAGGCAGCACTAATTCCTGAATAGATTTGTCCATGTAGCTTCACCCTGCCTCCTCCCATGCTGGATTCTTTCCCCTTGCAAGTGTAGGACTTTCTCTGGGGAGTTTCTAGTTGGGCCTTTGAAGCCATCACGGATGTTATGCAGGCAACTCTGCAGCTCTGTGCTGGGCATTCATGCACTGTACTGCTGATGGGACACCCCTCCCCTGTTGTTATCAGCTTCTTCCACATCAGCTGGATGCAATTTGTCAGTCAAGATCAAACGCAGGGCAGCACAGATCGGTACCCACAAGAGGCCTGTTCTGGATAAAAGGATCACAGCTGCTGTTAAATAGCTGGAGTCGGATCCTGCTTGCCCAGACTGTGCTGCCGTTTCCCCCGACAGACCTGAATGGGACGTGGATTTAGTTCATATTGTATAACGTCGGCTGTAATACATGGCTGCAGCAAATGGCATTTGGATTGTACGTAGCGGAAATAATGACCATTACACTTGCATGGCAGGAGCTGAATAAACTGGTAGCTGCCAGAACAGGCTGAGATGGAGTTGCAAACTACCTGCTTGGAAGGCTTCAGTGTCCATGGGGTGATGTTGGCTTTGAATGAAAGATCTGATGGATGAGTAAACTGAGATGCAGCCTGCGGTTATCCGAGAGATAAGGATCATCTCTGCTGGCAGAGCCATGTTGGAGGGACTGTGGTTTAGGAATATGTTCGATGTTTTGGGTGTAAAACAATTGTTTCTTTGATGTGCCCAGGTTTATACCCCTCCTGGGACAAGGCTGAAACCAGCTCCTAAGGTGGAGTAAATGTGTCTCTGAGAAGGCTGTGACCAAGGCAAAGGGAATTTCGCATAAAATACTTCACAGATCTTGGAGTCTGAGCAGGTCCGGGCAGCAAAGTGTTAAGCTGGAGCTTGTTTCAGCTTTGGGAGGGGGAAGGTGGAGCTGGGCTTGAGAGCATGTCTGGAAGGCAGCCCCTAAGAGGGGACAGGGTCCACATCTGGCTGGGAGCTCTCCACCTGGTTTCAATTGGGGAAGTGCTTGGTTTCTATCCCCTGTGTCAGCCGCTCTGGGACTCGGCCTGGGGCCCAAGCCCCTCCTCTGCTTTGCTCAGGATGTGCAATGGGAAGGGGCCGGGGGGTGGGGGTCAAACAAAGAGGGTTGGGGGGGTCCCTGTCTTGGCAGGGGCTCTGGACTCTGGGGTGCTGAACAAGCCTGGCTTCTCCCTGCCCCAAGGAGCTGCAGGCCGTGGTGACCGAGGTGCACAAGGCAGTGATGCCCAGCCCTTAGTCAGGCTGATGTTTAAACAAGGACTGATCGGAGGCGGCGCCTGCACTGGCCCCCAGCAGGAACACGGGGCTGGGGTCTGCTGCAGCCACCACCCTCTCTGCAGGAAACCCTGGGGCAATAGCCTGTAGGGGCCCATTTGCCTCAGGCTCCCAGGGTGCTGCTTGGGGTTTCCCTGCCTCTAACTCTGTGACACCCCTCCCTGCTCTCTGGCCATGCCCGCTGTGTTGTTTTGGGGAAGGAAACAACTTTTTCTTTTCCTGCAGATTGTGGTGGAGGGGAGCTCATCTGCCCAGGCATGTCCACTGGCTCTTCCCGCTTCCATGCAGAGCAGAGCATAACAATGTCTTCTGGCTTGCTGTTTTGCTGGAGGTTGATCTAGTGGCATGAACAGGGCAACCCCCTTGACCTTTAGCTGAAGGTGTCAGGCATTGAATCATTAGCAAGGACTTTCTTCCCAGGGGCATACTCGGGCATTTTTGGATCCTGACACAGTGTCCAGCAGCCCAAATGTTGATTCCTTGCAGCCTGGCTCTTTGGGTCTGATGTCATGATACTGTCATTGTTCCCATCAGTCCAGGGTTTTCCTGACTGTGACTTTGTAGCTGCCTGATTAGGGCACTGAGCTGGGGGTGTGGGGGGAAATCCTGAGTGTTTTGGTCCTTGCTTCCAGGATTGTACCTGTTTCCTAGGAGAAGAGACTTAGAGACTGGGTTTGGCCTAGCAAGCGGCACCGTTGTGTATACAGACATTGGGAGGAAGTTGCCAAGGGAGGGGAAGGAACTATGCAAGCAGTGTTGGCCCCAAAACAAATGAGCATGAATTATCCGGGAATAAAATTAGAAGATGACATCCACCCATGGGGGCAGGGAGGTCTGGCAGAAGCTTTCCAGCAGGGGTAGCAGGGTGGGGGCAAAACCCCCAGCTGTTTTCAAAATGGCTCTTGCTGCCTTGAGGAAAGGGGTGATATGATGTAGTGCCTGTGAAAACAGGGACCCAAGCCATTCCTTCCAGCCCTGGGATCCTATGAAAAACACAGCAGCTGGGACATGAATTTCCAATAAAAATAAAGAGCAGAGAGAGCCTTTACTGAAGAAAATTGCTTTCCCATGCCATGCACCTTCCCACACTTAAAAGCAGCAAAAAAGGCACCATGTTTTAGTTCCTGGTAGGCTACCACGATGAGCAGTGCCAAGCCCTGGACCTGTGGGCGAGTGTACCTATTCTGTTCTGTTCTATGCAGTGTTACAGGTTCTTGTACCTCTGTGTTACCGTGGTATCTGGGTGCCTTCCCGGCATGCTGTAAGCAGTGTGACTAATGCTTCTCACATGGTGGCTCTCTCAGCCTCTCCTTGTGCACTTGCAGCATGCGGAGTTGCTAGGGCTGTTTTGGTTGGGTTCCTGGTACCCATGTTGCTGGCAAAGGCCCTGGCAAAGGAGCATGCTGCACTCAGAGGGGAAGGTTGTGAACTTTGTGAGCTTTTCTTCATTCACTCCATGCTCCAGTATTGGTTCCTGGGAAATTTTTGATGAGCTGTGCCCTTGCTGTTGAGAGGCCAGCAGTATCAGCAGCCTTTGGCCTGGGGCTGGATCAGGCTTTTCGGTGCCCTGGAGTCCCTTGAGTATACAGCCCAAGACCCTGAACTGGATTAGAGTCCTGAGGGTCATCTGGCTGGAGCTCAGGGAGCAGGTCTGATGCTCCATTTGCAGGCACTGTGCCCAGGACCGTTATAGTCCCACTGAGCAGCAACAAAGGTGAGAATAGCATCTTGTGCCAGAGGTCCTGGGACTGCACTACCCTGCTGGGGTTACAGCTTTGTGCAGAAGCGGCTGGCGTACAACAGCAATATCCTCCTTCCCTGACCCCTGAACTTGGGGAGTTGCCTCCTGTTGGGTGTCCTGCAGCTTCTTGACTCGGTGACACAGGGTGATGACTGCACATTGATTTCCTTGTCAGGAGCCCCCCCACCACCTGAATCAGCCCCGAGCAATGCTGATTGGGAAATAATTGCAATAATAATAGAGATATTTTGCTCCTGAGTAAATAGACGATACAAACCGGGCATGGAGCCAGGAGAGTTTTGAAGGGCAAAGCTGAGAAATCAATGGCTTGAGACCACTGGAGCAGCTGTCGAGCTGGGGAGAAGGGGATGGAGTGAGGAACGGTGAGGGGAGCTGAGATGAAGTTGCTAAGCGGGGACAGCAATGGTGGGCCAGGATCAGAGTGAAGGTGAGGGATGGGCTCTTGGTTCCCCTTTCCCTGCCGTTGTCAGGCAGAGCAGATCCCAAGTAGCGGATTCCCAGTCACACATCTGCCCTTTCTTGCTTCTCATTTTCTGGGACATGGCTTAATCTAAGTAGTGACTTCAGGGCATCTGCTCTCTGAAGGAATCCTGCTGTCACCTGCGCTCAAAACAGGACCAGCTTCTGCAGGTGGAGACCATCCCTTTGATATATGGGAAACTGCATCTTCGAGCAGGGCCTCCTACAGAGTGGGGTTGGGACAGGGCACTTGGTGTTGCCAGCTCCTGTTTCCTGTTGTTTCCAACTGCTCAACCTGCGTTAAAAGACATGAAAATATTTTCCTAATGCATATGTTCCCTGAAGGCATTTGCTGTGGTCCCTGCAGCATTGCCATAGCAAACGGCATGGGGCGATGGTGAAGGAGGGGCAGTGGTTTGTGGGCTAGGTGATGATGGACTGGAGGGTGAGGCACAAATGGAGTTCCCCATTGAGTTGTTGTCCCTGGATAAAGGGTTCGAATGGGCCCTGCTTGTGGTGTCACCCATCTGAATACATCACTGATTTAAGTGATCCATCCAACTGGTATTCCTGATAAGATTTTCAAGTCTGATTCTCCCAGCCCCATCCTTGTCTCACCATGTGGCTTCTCACCCCCTTGTACTTCTAATGAGGCAGCTCACCTGTGATCAGACAAGGACTGATAATTATCCTCTGTCATCCCTTTCATTGGAAGGCACTTTGCCAAGGTGGATACACTGCATGATCCTCCTCCCTGATTCTGAGGTGAGGAAACTGTGGCACACATGGGTGAAGTGGCCTTCCCAAGTTGTGTGGCACGTCAAAAAGAAAGACCACAACAGAACTGGTCTCCTCACTCCTGGGGTCCATTGGCACTAAGAAAAAGAGGCACATGATAGCTGGCATCAGGTAACCAACACATGGCAAGAGAACAGCCTGGTATGGTCAAAGCACTTTGAAGGTGTCGCATGTCTTTGCAGGTGGGGAGCTCACAGTTCATCTCAACTGACTAACTCTTGCACAAACCACAACTGCCACGCCTGTATGAGGTTATCGCACGTTAGTTAACCCTTCTCTTAATGAAGATGAGGTCACGGCTCCTTGATTTAACCACAGGACCGTACTTCCTCTGGGTGGATGAGTGGATCCCAGGTGTCCTGGCTCTGCCCTTAACCTAACAGTGTGACTGGACCATAGGACTAGAAACACCACCTGGGCCATAAGCCTGGTCTTTTGGGTTTCACAGACAGCATTTGTCCAAAAGCATGCACAGCAATGTCCACTCCAATCTCTCTCCATCCTCACAGCCACAAAGCATCAGGTTTTTCGTCTCATTGCTCCAGGTGAGGAGAGCTCACATGCTGTCCCTGGGGAGTTCCCAGTGGCTTTCCACAGCAGCTGTTCTGTGCTTCAGCTCTTCCCCCTGCTCCAGGTAAAAGCATGTTTCCTGCCACCCCGGTCTGCCTCCACTGCAGCCCCTGCTAGCACACTCAGGCTCCAGGCAGCTCGCGTTGGAACAGCCGGAGCCGCAGGTTGGGTTGCAGACATGCCCACGCTGCTGCTGCATGCAGATCTGCTGACGCAGCGTCCCTGCTTAATGCCGGGTCATGTTCTGAGCCCACAAACACGCTCACATGGGGTTCCTTCAGGGCTTGGAGAAACGGCTTGACTTTGTTGCAGTCTGGCCCCAGGCCAGCTTTGCCCTCCCCTGCAGAGAGATTAATAACCTCACGCAGCAGCCGCGGCGCGGGAAGAAAGGGGCCTTTGTCCTGGATCTCCTTCCCTCGGACGGGATAGGGGTGAAAGCGATTAGCCGTGAGCGAGTGGGCTCCTGGAGCTTGCTGCCAACGTTTCTGTAATGCAGGAGGCTCATGCCTGGCCTCGTGCCTGGCACTGAGTAGGGGGGTAAAGGGGGGGCTTGAAGTGCTAGATCAGCTGTCTGCATTGCCTTCCCCCAGCTGAGAGCCCAAAGCCGGAAGAAATTGCTCTTAACTCTCGCTGTGCTGGAGTGACTTGCTCTCCCTTGGGCTTTTGGCAGATATCTTGGGTGGAAGGGTTTGGCCTCCTGGGGAGGGTTGGCCAGCCTGGCAGGGTGAGATCTGCCAGGCCCGAGTTGGGATATTCTGGGTTGGGGCCTGTTCCAAACTCCTCTGAAGCCTGAGCCGCAGGCCAGCCGGGCTTCGAGTGGCTGTGCCCAGCCAGTTTGGCTTGGGGAAGCTTTCTGCCAGTGAGTTAAGTAAGAGTTTTTCATAAGGAAAGAGGCAACATTAAAACAATGCAGGTTGAGCTAATCGGAAAATGGGTAGTGTGCTTCAGGGAAAGAGCCCTAGGGGCTTTGTTGGTTTTTGCGGTTTTGCTGGGGACCTGCGTCTCTGGCCTGCTTTGCCCCTGGAGCTTTCTGCTCTGTCCCTTCCTCACTCTGCTTCTCCATCGGTCTCCATCAGATTCCCTTCCCTCTCCTCCTGCAAGTCCTGCAGTGTTCTTGCTGGGGTCGGACCTGACCCTGTGGTGCTCGTGTGGTGCCATGAGCTTGTACATCTTTCACTCATGTGCCGGAGGTCTTGTTTTCTCCCAGTCATATCCTTTGTCTGCGGGAGCTGGGCCTGGGGGACCTGCAGCCCCAGAGGGGGAAGAAGATACCCCTGCTCCATACAGCAGGCCCTGTTCCTTCCAGTCCCTGCACTGGTGGTCTCTGTTGCAAGGGGTGGACATGTCCTGTGGGTTAGGCTTCTAATGGAACTGAAGCATGAGGGGCTGAGCTTGACAATACCTCCCCCCCCCCCCCCCCCCCCCCCCAAAACAACCCAACAACAACAAAAAAACAACAAAAAACAAACCCCAGCTAAATCCCCGTGAGCGTGAGGTGGAGCTGGAGGTAGCAGCTTGGGAGATGGTAACAGATGGGCTTTTGGGTTCCTGTTTGGGGCTTGGAAGAGACCTCTGGGCTGAGCATGTGGCCAGCAGTGCAGCAAGGAGTGAGAGCCCAGCCATGGGACCAGCATGGTGACCTCCATGCAGGGGGCTCTGACTTCCTGTTCTCACAGCCCCCAATGCACTGCCAGGCCTTGCTGTATGTCTGCATACCACGTTCCCCTCTGCTCTTTTCTGGAGAGAGCTGTGCCCTGCTCTGGGGTGAAACACGAGTGCTTCCTCCCACAGCTGTGGGCTTTGTGGCTGACCAGGGATGGGTGTGAGAAGCTGACACTCAGGCCCAAGTGTCAGGCTTTGCACGAAGGGGCTGAGGGGCTCTGCATACCGATGCCTGCCTGTGGGTGTGTGGTGCTGGGTCACTGGGTGGGGAGCTTGAGCGTGCGAGTAGGGGGCTGTTAGTGTGGGGGTGGGTGAGGAGGGTAAACCTGGGTGAGGGGGTGTGGGGTGACACTGAGTGAGCCTGCAGGTGGGGGAGGCTGTGCATGCCCGGGCGACTCTGTGAACAGTGATGTTGCAAGTGGTTTGGTGCTGAGGCTGTGTGTGTGCTAGGGGCTGGGGTGCCGTGTGTTGGGGGTGATGCTGTATAAGTACTGATGTCTGAGCTGTGCCTGGAGCTCTGGGGTGCAGGACTGTGGGAGGTGCGTGCGTGCTGGGGTACAGCTCTTGCAGTTTGGAGCAGACCTCAGGCCCAGGTCCCAGGCTTTGTGTGAGGCTGAGGCTGGCGCAGGGCACTGTGTATGCAGGGGGGGTGCTCTGCCCACCTGGCACGTGCATGTACGTGAGGCAGTGACCCTGCACCTATCTGCACTTGGCAGCCAGCCTGGCTTCTCTGCTGGAGGGCTGGGCACCTGGAGGTGAGGGTGCTCTACCGTTGACATGCCTAATGGGCACACATGCACAGCAGGCCCATTAATAATTCCCGCTGAATCCGGTCAGATTAACCGGTGTCATATCTGTCAGCGTCGGCAGGTCGTTAGAGTTTGTTGCTGTTATGAACATTGATTTAGATTAAGTATCTCCCTGTTTTTTGCTTTATTATGCTGATATAATTAAAGTTCCAATACTCGCTGGCTGGCGGTGGTGCAGGGTCTGGGACAGCAACCTTGCTTGTATTAATCTTTATTAAATGGGAATTATTGCGCTGAATGAAAGTCGGCAGCTTATCTCCCCCTTCCCCAAATATATTATGGATGAGGAATGAGGGCTTCGGTTGTGAAAGAGCAGGGAGCATTGTGGATGGGCGGCTGGGACGTCCAGCCAGGAAGGATATAAGGGATTTCTTTCTTCTCTCACCCTGTGTGTATGGGGGGCATGTGTGCACGTGTGTGTGTAGGGGATGAGTCAGCATCTCCCCATTGTCTCCTGGGTAGTTGTGTAACAGGGAATGTTTAACAGAAGCCTGGAAATATTTGGTTTTCCAAAGGTCGTCAGGAGCTGTTTGCCTCTGCATCCCAGGAGAGCCTCCAAGGGGCTGAGTGTCTGGGGCATCAGGCTGAGCCTCAGAAATGCGGGTTGTCAGCTCAACTTTGCCATCGCTTGGGCAGATGATGTTGTTTCTCTGTGCTGCCTGCTGAATGAGGGGCATGGTCCTGCCCTGCCTGTGGCTGCAGGGATCTGGGGTGCAGTTATTGTTGTGAACTAGAGAGGAAGCAGAAGTAATGGTTGAAGTATAGAGGCAGCTGCATTACAGAACCCAGTTTCTAGTCTCTCTGGTTCGAGTTACTTGGGGCCAGTGCTTCATAGATACCCTCACTATGGAGTAGTCGCATTATTTAATGGGTTGAGTGTAGCAGGGGGGTGCCAGGAACCCTCCGTTCTGATCCCAGTCCTGACCCATTTTGCTGTGAGTGGAGTTTGCTCTCCTTTTCCCCACCCCGGATTTGGCCGCTGGAAAATGAGCTTAATGAGACAATGAGTGTGCCCCATTTGGGATTGGGTGGATTAACTAGTGTGTGTGTCCAGTGCTTTGAATTGGGTAACTTGCCCTGGGAAGCGGCCTGTCTCTTCAGCAGTGTCAGATCAGTAGATAATTCCTCTCTGGACTGTGTAAATGCTGTGACATCTCAGGGCTAGATGGGCAAGGGGGAGACCAGGGCTGTCAGCACTTGTCAGTGCCATATCTAGCTGCCCCTTGCCATTAGGCTTCCAGGTACCCTGGAGGCACCCTCATGGAGGTAGGAGAGCAGAATTGGTAAGAACAGACGAGATTGTTAATATGGGGGAAGAAACCAGGGCTTGTCGCCAGTGGGGCATGGCCCAGAATAGCCCTTCTGTCCTTGCTCCCTGCACTGCCCGGGGAGCGCCTTGATGTGGGTTAGCTGGGTCTGCTTCAGAAGAGCTCTTCTGCTTGGAATTCGCACACAAACTTATTCCCCAGCAATGTCCTCCGGGTAAAGCCAGCGCTGTCTGCCATCCCACCCACCGTATTGCAGCCTGGGGAGTGGGCTGGTGGGCATGGGGAGGGCGAGTGCCTTTGAGTCTCTCTTATTGTGAGAGGGAAGTGTGAGAGACTGGGAGTCCCCTCCACAACTGCTGAAGGCAGAGGCTGGCTGGGCTGGGAGTGCAGTGAGCTTGCAGGGCAGGCCTCAGTGGGCCAGGCCTGGCAGACAGAGAGGATGTCCCATCTGCTCCCAGAGTCAACTGCAGAAGTTTAGCCCACAGGCATCTCTGACATAGGAAGGCTGTGATGGGGCTTGGTGGTGGTTATGGCACCGCTGGTTACCCAGCTGGGTGGTACCAGGCTTTGCTGTTGGCCTAGGTCCTTTTTCCCGAGGAGGCAGACACCTCATGCCCCCCTGTGCTATCCACCCCAGGGACCCCTAGGCTGCCTTGTGTCACTGGGCTATGAGGGTCCCCCCTCAGCAAGGTGCACGTTGCCTGGGGCTAGCAGGTACTGTTGGGAGGGCTGGGAGCCTGCTTGCTCCTCTGCCCATACCGCCCTCCTCGCTGCTGTCTGGCGCAGACTTTACTGCAACTCTGCATTGACCTCCTGGGGAAAAAAAGTCAGGCTGTGGTGTTGTCTCCTGGCATTGGGGTGCTCGCAGCAACATGATGTGCAGAGCCACCATCATTTTTAACACATGATGCAAACTCAGCCACATGCCCATCACCTCTGGGTGCCCACCCTGACCTGGGCTGCGCTGTTGAGCGGGTGCGGGTCTCAGGGGGTGTTGGGGTGGATAGCCACCCTCAGCTAGCACTAGAGTGTATTCTCCCCCAGTGTGGTGCCCACCGCTCTACAGATGCATGCTTGTTGCCTTGTGGTACCAGGGGGTTATGCCCATTGTGGTGTAGGCACAGGATGGGGGGAGATGTATGCTCCTTCTCTGCACCGTGCCTGGAAATCACACAGATAAATCAGTCTCGCCTCCGAAATGTCAGCTAATCCTGTAATTCCGTGTAACAAGCCGGGGCATGTTCCACCAGAGACCCCCGGCAGCAGATGCGGGTCATGAGGCCCCGTCCTGCCAATGGGGCGCCAGCTGCTTGTCTGGAAAGAGACGCATCTAATCCAGCCCGAGAAGAATAAATTCCTTTGAACGGCAGCTGTTGGAAAACGCAGCCAGGGCCAGGAGGGGCGAAGAGGTAGCCTGGGTCTGTTCTCACCTCCCGCTGCAGGGAGTGCTGGGTCTAGCACATGCTTTGCTCCACATAGTTGGGATTCCTGTGTGCCTTGGAGGGGGCTGGGAGCCTCTCTGCAGAGCAGGCTTGCCTTCTCCCATGTAGGCTGGCAGGGGAGCTGGGGCACATCGGTCACGGGCATTGAGTGCCGTTCAGGACCTGGCTGGGGTGCTCCCATGCTGGCTTCCTTCACTGGGAGGCTCTCTTGGATTGCTCCCCTGTCGAGGGTGCCCCCTCTTTGGACGCTCCCCCTGCCGAGTCTCTTACAGGCTTAGCCTGGCGGCTGAGGGGTCCCCCTGCCACAGGTAGAGAGCGGTTGCCACAGGCTGCTTTGCCTGCACCTCTCCCCAGAGGCAAAGCCAGGCCTCTGGATGCCCTGAGATCATTGGGAGTAGTTTTCTGTGCCCTGGGAGCCTGGGCACATGCATCTCCTCAGCTCCTTCTGTTCCTTAGGCTAAGTTGGGGTAGATTCCTGTGGCCTGAGAGCCCCTGACTAGTTGGGGCTAGGGTGGGCAGAGGACACTTAGTCCCATTCACACAGCATCCCACTCCCAGCCTGCAGCCCCTTGCCCCTCCAGGCCTGAGTCCCCCTCCCAGCTCAGTCAGTGTACCTCCCTCCTTGCCAGTGCCCCCCCCTCCCCACCCCAGGCCAGCTACTGCACTACCCTGCTGAGCTGAGGATGCTTGATTTCTGACTCACGTCGGCACCTGTGCCCCACACTTGTGCACTTGCACGAGCCTCAGCTGCTCATCTGTCTGACACAGTGTGACAGATGGGCACTGATGTGGTTGGAGTGCAAAGAGGGGTGGGGGACACTGCCCTCTCCTCTGGGCAGTGCCTGCACTGGTGTCCTCTGGGGCCTTCTCACCATTGCTGCCCTCAGTGCAGTTTCATGCTGTGACCCAGACACCCAGGAAACTATTAGTGTGGGCTTGGCTTGAGAGTCCCAGGGAGAGCAGCCCCTTCCCCCAGCCCTGGCCCCCCTGCTCTGCATGCCTTGCTGGCACTTAGCAGCGGAGCATTCCAGTCCTTCCCCGGCATCAAAGGAGGAAAAATACGTGGCTTGGTGACCCAGCGATGGCTGCAGCGGGGAGCTCTGCATGGCCCTACCCAGTGTGGCGGGAGCTTGTTGCCTGCCCAGCCCTCCCAGTGTGGGCCTAGAGGTGTATCCCATGGTAAGGGATTTGATGAGATGGGTGAGCACGGAGCTGAGCAAGGCAGCCTCTGGGCATCGCTGGTCTCCCAGGGCATGGAATATGTATAGAGAGTGGGGGATGCCCACCCGGGTCCTCCAAATGTTATCCATGTAGAGTCTGAGTGGGAGAGGACCCACGAGCTTGCTGTCACCCCAGCCTTTTGTGGATAAGGGGCAGCTCATCCCTATGCATGCATGGTCATTCAGAGCCCCCTGACTCTTTTTCCTCCAGCAGGGCCAGTAAATCTGGGTGCCTTGGATGGATCCCAAGGGGTTTCATTCCACTTGACGTCGCCAGATCCCCTTGCACCCAGGAGCTTTCACTTCCTGTCCTAAGCTCTTGTGTGCAGCGTTGTTGTGTGTTATTAAATCTCTGCCACATTCTACCCCAGAGGTGGCTGCATTTCAGCAGTGGGCCAAGCAGGTCTGACAGGTGGTCTGCAAGTGTATAAAAAACAGTCCCTGCCTGTAACCTTTCATATCCTCTGAAACCCCAGGCATCGCTGCGAGTCTCAAGGCTATGCGGAGTCAGCTCAGCCTGGCTATAAAACTCCTGCTGCAGCTGCTGCAGGGTTGTTCAGCCTCTGCTCTTCCCACCTGCTTTGTCTGTGCTGGGAATCGGAGCAGAAACCAAAGCAAAATGCTTCCGCTGTTATTAAAAACGATCCCACAAGTGCCTGGAGCCTGAAGTGTACAGCAGAAGGAGTGTGCCCGCACCTCTCCCTGGGAAGGGAGCAGGAGCCCTCTGGCTCATGGCTCTTCCTGGTTCGTGTTTCTGCTCCTCCTTTGCTCAGCCATCTATGCTAGCTGTGTAGAGAGGGAAGGGGGAGATTCCCTGGGTGACTGCACAGTGTACGTGTGTCCTGTGTTTGTGTGCGCTCATGTGTCGTGGGCAGTAGAAAGCCTTGTGGTGGGGAGGAGCTTTCCCACCTCCCTTTCTACCAGTGGCACATTCGGGGCCAGTGATGGGGCAGGAAACCTTTTACCTTGGTAATGGGCAAAGCTCGTTCCTACATGGGAGTAGGACTATTGCCAATGGGTTGAACTCTGCCTGGGTCACCACAGACGCATCCCAAGAATGGCTCATGGCATTGGATGTCCCACAAGTGTGGGTTCTTGTGCCCTAGCAGGGAGCTGTGAGGACATTTGTGGGCAACGCCCTGGGATGGCCATTTATTTGCCTCTGTCCTTTGGCATACCAGAGGTCTGATGTCTCTGGGTCTCTTGTCACTGTCGGTTACATCAGTGCAAACCCTCCTGGAGGGTAGCCCTGTGTCTGGAGCACCCCTGCTGCATGCCTGCTACCTTGGCCCTCCCCTGTTTCTGTGGCTGCCACTAAGTGGTATGGGGTTGGTTCAGGAGTGGCACGGGATGCTGTAACTCCAGCTCTCCTCTAGCCTAGCTCTGGCATGTGCATGTGTGCGAATGCAGGGGAGGGGGGACTAGGCGAAGGAAGGAGAGGGCGCCTTGAAACATGACACCATAAATAAGCCCGCCTTTCGCATTGCCTGTCAGCCATGTGAGCCCTGTGGAACTGGAAAGGGTCCCCATGAAAAGGCTGCAAAGTGTGTTTCAGGCTGATAAGTCCTTGCCTTTGAAGTATGGCAGCGGGTAAAAGCGCCCCCCTCTTGTAGCTGCTGCCAGCCACTGAGAATTAATCACAGCCGTGTACAGATAAGAGTACAAAGCGCTGAGTGCTGTGCCCGTGGGGGGGGGCCTTTGGGGAGGGGCAGGGAACGGGACTGGGGTGGGATAGAGGGATGGGGGAGAGATGAGGGGCCATGATGGAGCCAGAGAATGAAGGGCAGGAGAGAGCTGGAGAGCCTGGCCCAAGCTGGGGGTGCTGGAGGGGGCAGGGAGTTGGCTGGGCTGGCTGTAGTTATGGGTGGATACTGGCACTTTTGGGAGTGAAGACTGGGACGGTTGGGGGCAAGGGTCAGGAGTGGCTGAGAGCTGCTGCCCGCTGACACCAGTGTGATGACTTGGTAGGTCTCAGCACACTCTCCAGAGGCTGAAAGGGCTCTCCCCATTCCTGAGGCCCAGTGCGGAGAGCTTTCCCTGCTTTGCTGATAGGGGGGGGCTTCAAATTCCAGAGCTGTCCCCCAGCAGGAGAAATGTGCCCGTGGCTGTGGGATTACATTTGCACTCTGCCTATCCCCTCAAGCAGCCCTATGTTTCCTACCACCCAGCTGGCTTGCCCCATGCCAACCCGCACAGCCCCACACTCCATTGCCTTTTTCCTACAGCCCGGTTGTTGCTTGGGGCTGCCAGCTAGGGGAAAGGGGAGCAGAGGCTGCAGATATCATTTAGATATCATCAGGCAGGAACCTTTTAACAGAATTATACCCTCTGAGTCATGCCCTCTGCTAATGCATGTTCAGCACATTCTTATTGCTGCTCTGTCCCACTGCCCTCCAAGTGTTTGACGCACCTGCCTGTTGCAGCTTGCCTTCATATATGTGGGAATTCCTCATGACAGAGGTTGTTCACCTGAGTCTGTGTACAGTGCCTGATGTAGTGAGAACTAACTCCCAATTCATGCCTTTGGGGACTCCAGTAATGTGCATAACTCTGCAGGGAATAGGAAAAGAAAGAACCTGTGTTAAAAAATAGCAAAGGATGCAAATCCAACACTAGAAAGAAAAGAAATACCAGTGGTAAGGCTGCCTGTATAACCATAACTCAGCCCCTTGTGCATGTGCACTGTGATAACCGTGGCCAATGTTGCAAAACATCTTTGGAGCAGAGCTGGAAACTGAGCCCAGCCCAGCACCTTCCTCTTCCCTCCTGCAACCTTCTCTGCCCTGGGCACTGAATGAGGTTGGGGGTCTCATAAGACAAACAGGTGGTCATGTCATTAAGGAGTAGATCTCAAAATGCATGGTGCTTCTGCCACGGGTGTAGTCATCCTGTTGCAACTCAACGTCATCTTGCCATGGCCCAGGCTCATTCTGGGATGAACTGAAGTAATGTGAGAATACCGACAGTGGTCCCACATGGATGGAGGGGGTTGCCCACAAAAATGGGGATGGTTGGCAGCTTGGCCAGTGTTCCCCTGGGTCTCACTGAAAAACTTCAGACCCAGCTGTGTGGGGGTCTGAATCCTTGGGAGTTTCTGAAAGCTGCTTGTGCAATTCATGATTGATGGCCCTGTGTCCATACTGGGTAGATGGGATGGGGTTGCAGGTGGGTGGGGAGCAGCATCTGGGAGCGGGATGGGAGGGCAGGATTGGACCTGGGCTGAGATTGCAAGGTGGTGATGGCACAGGGCCAGGGCCCCGGGCACAGCTGTGATCTGCTGCCCACACGCCCCTGCCTGTGGAACCGGTGCCCATCGCAGGGACCTGTGAGAAATGGATTGCAGCTCTGCCCTGGGCCCTGGCCCCACATTGTCACCACCCCACAATGCTGGCCCAGTCCTGCCCACCCGTCCCACTCCTGGACGCTGCTACCTGCCGTTTGACGGCTGCATCCCATCTGCCTGGCTGAGCATGCCTTAAGCATATGGGTTCCAGGCCAGTCTTTATGGAGATCCACCTGTCTGCTCTGTCCGCTGTCCCTGTGCTGGGTGTGGGCAGATTAGCAGTGGCAGCTGGGCAGAGTGAGCTGCTGCTTCAGGGGCTGCGAGGAAGCCGAGTCAGGCCACCGCACCATGCTTTCCCTGCCCTGTGGTGTGCCTGGGGGCACTGGGATCAGCCACACGAGCCACAGCCCAGGTTGGCTCCATGCACCTCAGCCAGGTAGAACTGAGGGACCCACTGTGGGCTGGATAAAATCCCTTGGCAGGCTGAATTCAGCCCATGGACTGTATTTAGCCCACCCTTGGCTCAAGTCATCGCATCACAATGCAGCCCATCTGCACCCTAAGGTGATTCAGTGTCTGTTTCTCCATGCAAGGACCTTCCTTGGGAGTGCAGAGGTGAGGAAGTGGCTGAGTGCGTGCTGTGGCCATGCCCCCATCCCATTCCTCTCTCTGCTACGCCTTTCTGGAGATGCCACTGGCAGCCCTTCCTTCCCCATAACTCATGTTTTTATTGGGATTGGACATGTTGCGAACAGCTGCAGACAAGTCAATTATGATGATAAAACCAACTGCTTGATTCATAGCCATCGTTAGGGATGTCGCCTTCAAGTGGAGCTGATGCAAACTCCAAGTGAGGCTGCAGTTGGACTGCGTGGGGCAGGTGGGAAGGGCTGGGAGCTGTCTTAATCTCAGGTAGAGGCAGCAAGGCTGCAAGGTGGGCTGCAAGCTGGACTCTGCTGCCTTGCCGGCAGATTTGGATTGACTTGTCTCCAGCACCTACTGGTCCTGGAGCTAGTGTCCAGGTACCAGCAGTTTGGAGAACTTTCTTCCCTTGCCAAATTGGGGCTAGGGCAGCCATCATCCGTGCTCTGTTCTGTCCCATTCCATAGCCTGGAGCAGGAAAATGACCTGCAGCCACAGATCCAGTAAGGAATGGAGCAAGTGCTAGAGCCTGGGTCCAAAGTCCAGTGGGTTGAGTTGCATCCTTCTGCCAAAGTATTGCCTCACTGCTCTGTCTAGTTTGGCATCCCAGCTCTAGCAGTGGCTGCCATTGGAGAGACTGGAGGAAGTCTCCAATGCAGTTGCAGCTGCCATCTGTGTGACTGTTGAGGAGAACGAGAGCCTCACCTTTCTAAGCGTTGGGCATACACCAAAGAACAGGAGATCTGGCTCCTCTGAGTAACTCTTGCTGCAGATGTTATAACAGTTCTTCCAGATCTCCAGCCACAGCACTGGACCCTGATCTTTGCTGGCAGTGAGTTACCTGAAGATGATTTAACACACCCTGAGAGACTGCACCTCTCCTTGCTCTTTTGCTTTTGAGAAGTATTAGCCCATCCCTGTGTTGGGTTTGTATCTGTCTGACACATCTCCCAGAGATGGGGGAGGAAGGACACCCCTGGAGTTGAGGGATGGGGCAGTTTGGAGCATTTGCACGTCTTAAGGGAGCAGGAATTCCCAGGGTGGGGGGCAGAGAGAGCACTCCCATCTTGAGTTTAGTGCTCTTTCATTGCCACAGCCATGTCTCCCTGCCATGCCACACCATTGCAGACCTGACCCAGCTCTTTCCACAGAGCTCCTTGTACAGCTAGAGTTCACCTCGGGGCAGTCTTTGAAACACCCCTGTTCTGAGCACGTGTTTCCCTGGGTGCTCCAGTGTCTGAGTGGGGCCTTGCGAGCTTTCATCTGCAAAAGTGCAGTCCCTGTAACTACAAAAGAAAAACCTGCTGATGTACTTGCACACGTATCGGTCCTAATCAGCCAGTGAGTTGTGCAGATCCTTTTGCACACCGGTTTCAGAGACCTCGGGGCTTTTCAAGTTGATCCCTTAAGTAACTTGTAGTGGCAAGTCTCGCGCATTGAGGCTCTGCCCTCTTGAGACGGTAGCACAGCGGCTGTGGTAGCAGCTGGAAGCATGGTCCGATCCATATGAGATATTGCAGTGCCCAGCAGGGAAGCAGTTATGTTAAAGGTGTGCGTGCATTGATGCTGGAATAGACCAGGGGACCAGCCCCCTTACTGCAGACACTCCTGACTTGCCTAGGATTCCAGCTGCATGGGAGGATGGAGCTGGAAAGGCAAAGGAAGAGCTCTGGGCATATTCCAGGGCTGTGCTGGCAGAGGGAAGGGGAGGGTGAGGGATCTGCTTAGATCTAAGGGATGGGACATCTGACGTGCACCCCGTGAGTTGGGGGGCCTGGAGCATGGCGAGCCTTGGGATCACCCTGATGTCAGTTGGGGGACACTGGTCAGTGCGACTCCTGGCTGGCGTTAGTTCACTCAGGCACCACTTAAATCCTCTGTATTTAGCTTAGAGCACTGGTTCCCAACCCTTTTGGACTTGAGGAGCCCCTCACTGGACTTGAGGCTCCCCTCCATAACCTCTGTGAACAAAATGGCACCCATTTCAAACATGAGCATATAGATTACAGTGCTTCCTTCCATGCAGAGTAGGGATGGAGGATCATCCAGGTACGCACAAGCCTGAGCCTGCACTTATCCGCTTAGTTGATCTGCTCATCTCCTGACACCTCCCTTATCTCCTCATACTTCCCAGTACCCTTCAAAAGACCTGGCAACACCCCAGGGTACCCCCGCACCCTGGTTGAGAATCACTGGCTTAGAGATCTTCACTTGGCAGGGTAAATCAGCCTGGCTTTCCTCAAGTCTCCTGACTGCTTGCAGACTTTGTGCTGGGTGCTGGTTCTGCTCCTTTCCAGTGAGCCGCTCCGAAGATTGTGTTTGCGATGGCATCATTCCTGATGAGATGACTGGCCTGCTGGGTGAAGCACCAGGCAAGCAACAGCCTGTGAATAAGAGGTTTTCTGGATGACTCTGCTCCCTTCACCCTTGGGATTACTCTCTAAAGCTGGGTGGAGTGAGAGCATGGGCCTGCTTCTCCAAACTTGGAAGGCCCCTCAGAGGCCTGAAGTCTCATCCTCACCCAAAGGTATCCTCCCAGCCTCCCCTTTGCCTCTTCTGCCTTTGATGCCGTGTATTCAGGTGGCTGCTTGAAGCAGCCCTGTGTCTCCCGGCTGCGGGCTCAGCTCAGCTCCGCTCACACGAGACAGGCAGAATGAGGGCAGGAATTCTGAATGAGAAATTAGCGTGAGTAATTATTAGTATTAGGTAATTATCAGCATCAGGATGAGCAGAAAGGTTAATAGATTTTTTTTTGGTAAATGTCTATTCCCATGAGTGGAAAGGGAGAGGGGTGGGCAGGAAGAAACCGCTTTTGTAAGGGGGTTGTTCTAATTAACCTGCATCCTCTCTTCCCCCTTCCTCAAATACCCCATTGCTGGGGAGGGGAGCTGGAGGGACCTGGATGGAACTAGGTTCTCTGAGCTGTTGGTGGCACAGCTCTGTGTTTGGAGCTGGCACCTTTCCGTGTATGTTCTGCATTTGACGCATCAGAGCAATGAACAGAGCTCCCCCCCCCAAGCAGTGGGGCTGGATGAGACCACCCCATCATGGTCCAGGAAGCCCCATTTCATCCACATGACCCACGGCAGAG
>NW_005841885.1:1774332-1806590 GCF_000455745.1 Alligator sinensis
GTTTAATGCCCCAAGGTCTGAGGCTCCAACTCTGTCTTGCAAGGAGATTTCTCCAGGCCCTGTGTTCTTCCTTCCCCATCTCTTTTCCGAATTCAGAATGAAAGGGAAGGACCTGGGAAGGAAATGAAACCCAAGTGGACGTGGAGGTTTGGAGGGTCAGTGAAGGCCTGGGGAGCATAAGGTTGCACCATGGAAAAGCTTTGCCCCTGAGTATGGGGATGGTCAAGTGCACCATGGATATATCCCCCAGCTTCTGGACTGGTGCCTTTCCCAAGCTTCTTTAAGTGACCCATGGAGGACTTTTAAGTGAAACTTCTGTGCCTTTAAAAGCCCTCTGCTCCACCACCTCCTAGCATTTGGGCCACTCCAGAAACAGTTTAGTGTTTCCCACTTCCCTGAACCCAAAGCTGCTTTGGGCTCAGACAGTTCACTCCCTGCACCAGCTTCTTCCTCTGCAGAATTGATGCCCGGAGCCGTGTGTGTATGCGTGCACGTGTCCCTCTGCACACCGCTCCCTCCTCATGTCCCCTGAGTCGTTAGGGGCTCGGCTCCATCCCTCGTTGACTGGAGCAATTATTTTTTAGGCTTTTCCTGGAGCCTCAAATTAACTGGAAGTGCTTAACGTCTGTTATTTTTTTAATATGTCTCTTTCTATTTCCCAGCACTGCGCAGTGCAATAATGTAATGGGGAAATTACCCCGCTAGTTAAAAATTACTGCCAGAGCGACATCAGCCCATAGATCTATTTTAAAACCAGGGTAAAACTATATTGATTCTTCTGTGCCGCAACTCCGGCCCGTAAAAGGCTTGGAGAGGTGCGTTTGTCACGTTGCCATGGTGCGGGCATGGCGCGGGTGGGAGCCCTGGTCTCCCTGCAGGGGAGAGCAGAGACTCCTCCGTGGAGTGCCCGTGGCTCCGATGCTCTGTATGTGGGCGTGCGTGCTGCACAGTCCGCTCCAGCCTGCCCATCAGGGCTGCCAACCTGCTGAGAGCCGCGTGCATAACGAGCAGGATGTGCTCGGTGGAGTTGCTGAGGATGAGCCCCCGTTGGTTGCTATCGCTGCAGCAGGAACTAGGAGCCCTGCAAGTGAGCCGCCAGCCTCAGTGCCAGGTGCTGTACAAGTGCAGAACCATATGGACGTGGACAATATGGGTCATGCTCCTATCAGGTCAGGGTAGGGGAGCCCCCCACATTGGGAGGAAACCATGCTTGCCCCTTTAAAGCACCTCATTAGAGCCCCCCACCCCAGGGGCTCGCTGACACAGCCTGCAGTAGACCCTAGGTTTGGGTTGTAAGTTGGAGAGGACCATGGCAGGGCAGTGCTGGGGGTAGGAGCTGAACTCAGCAGTGTGGATTCCCTACGTCCTCTGTGAGGCTGTGCATGAGTGCAGAAGCTGGGGCTCTTTTTTAGGGTTTGCTGCAGAGGGAGGATTGAATGTGAGGTCCTGCATCCAAGCAGAGGGGCTCCTGGAAAGGGGCAAAGTTGTTCTACACGAGCATCAGGCCATGTGGTAACATCAGGAGGGGTGTCTTCTGCCCCCTCTCTTGGGGAGGGGAGAGTGACCCCTGTTAGCAGTTGCAGGAGATGTAGAGGTCTAGGCAGGGAGCAATAGGACCGGGGAGGGGAGTACAAG
Source organism: Alligator sinensis (assembly GCF_000455745.1). NCBI lineage: Eukaryota > Metazoa > Chordata > Crocodylia > Alligatoridae > Alligator > Alligator sinensis. The sequence goes on from NW_005841885.1 coordinate 1,775,968, forward strand.
GCAGTGCTTGCAGGGGAGATCAACCGTCCTGCCTGGGCAGTTGTCAGCGCTGCTTTCGGCTTCTAAGAGTTGTGCCCCACAGCCCCTGCAGCCTGTCTCCTTGCTGAGGCAGAGGCCCCACGCTCTCTAGTAGCTCAGGGGTCTCTTTCTTAATTAAATACATTTGTTTTGTAAAACTGACTAAAAATAATCCGGGGCTGGTGCGCGCGGGAGGCTGGCAGTGAATCAAAGGCGCCGCTCTAATTAAACGGGCCCCGGTTTGTTTGTGAGCCGCATACATTTCCATGCTAATCAGCCGCACACCGGGATCCTGCCTTCCCAGCCCCGTATCCTCCGCCTGATTGGGAACTATGCAAATGCCGGAGTCTATTTATTGCAGCAGGGAAACCGAGCTGCAAAGCTGTCTGTGGGGGTACGGGGAGGTGGGCGGGAGGGGAACTTGGCAGGATACTGGGGTGGGGAGTGGGTAGCTTGCCCTCTGGAGGGCCTGGGGGAGTGGAGGAGGGAAAGGTGGGTGCTTGCTGCAGGGGCTTTGGGGTGCTGCTTGAGGGGACAGGGAGAGAATCACTTGGCTCTCCCAGTGGGGCATGGGTCCTGCTGGGATCCAGCACTCCTTGTGCTGAGAGCTCCTGCCTCCCTCTCATTGCTTGGAGCATCCATGGTGCTTGGAGCACGCTTGTGTAATTGCAGTCACCAGTGGGGTGAGCTGTGTGTGCTCTGCCCATCACTGGGCCGTCTTCTTGCATATGAGTGACTTGGAGCAACAATTATAAGACCAGTTTAAGGGTAGTTAACCAGTCTAATGCTCTCGAGGAAAGGGAATGTATCTCTGCAATGTCACTATCAAATTTGCATAAAGGGCAGAGTGTTATTATATGGTCCATAGTTTGATCAGGATTGCCACAGTCGCATTTTGCAGAACTCCTAACGCACCATTTGTGCATCAAGTAACCGCAGCACCCGTGGCCAGTTCAGATCTGATTTAGAGCTTTGCATGTTTTTCGTGGAAAGTCAAACCCAGGAGGGCTTTATCGTTGGGTTGGAAATTAGAAGTTTATTCCGAATGGGCCTCACTGGCCCTGACTTTAATCAACAGCCACTTTTTTGGGTGCTGACACTATTCAAAATGGCCCTTCCTTTTCTTTGAGGCACATGCCTGAGCCCGAGTGAGCTTCAGAGTCAGGGGCCAGCGGCTGTGGTGGGCTTGTGATGGAGAGCCCTTGTGCCCCAGGTCTCCGGGCCCAGTTCATAGCCATCTTTTTCTGTCTGTTAAGCAGTAGCTTCCAAACTTTTCCCTCTCAGGACCCCACTGACAGCCCTGAACACCCTGTTACCACCTACCCGCACATGTCTTTATTGTGCTGAAGCTTTATTGTGCTACCTGCTATTGTGCCTGTAATTACCAGAAGTTAAACCAGGGCAATTTAGCCTTTTCCACTTAGGTGTAAGCTGTTTCAGTTTAGCTCTCACCTCGGGGTATCTGAGAGGGCAGTTACTTTAGAGCAGCAGAGGCATGGTTATGCTCTGCCTCCCATTATTAGGGACACTTGGTATAATTGCAGGCTCAGAGGAATTAGGGGCTTGTAACTCCATGTTGTTTGGATTCACGACCTGGTTTGGGCACCCCTGCTCCAGAGGCTGCCTGAGGAGCAATGGAGAAACTGAGGCACAGGGCAAGGATGCACATTGCTGGGAGCTGGAGGCGACTGTCATTAGCATAGGGTGGCAATGGACTCTGGGAATTAGCTGTGCTGAGCCAAGTCCCCACATCACGGTGGCTCTGTCCCTGTAAAGCCTCCTAGCGTGGTTACCTCCTGTTTGGTGTGACACCAATGTGCTTAGGAAGAGCTGTAATGTGATTGTGTGTGTAAAGGGATTACTGTGTTTGCCTTGTCCCTGACACTGCTCTGCGGGGCAAGGGTGCTTTCTGCCCCTCTGCTGCCCCTCACTTCTAAGTCTCTTATAAAGACTTCCCCAGGCCTGGCTCTGAGCAATGCCCTGTGCCTTGAATCTCAAGGAAGACTGAGGCAGGGTGGTGAGAGCCCCATCTGGTAGGTCCAGTCTCTGTTGGGCAGCTGTGGTCCAGTTGCTCCATGCTAAAGGGGGAGGGTGCACAAGCTCTTTTGTGGCTCATGTGGGTCAGAGCATGGTTTGTTGCATCAAGTACTGGGCTTCTCATTTGCCAAAGGCAAACTGGAGGGGACTTTGGGAAGAGCAGAATACCTGGGTGGCTGCAGGGCTCTGGTGATGGGGGGAGAGGAGTGGCCTGGGGACACGCTGGTGAGCAGGGATGTGGTTACTGTGTGCACAGATCTGAAGGGGCAGATGCTAGAGGAGGTCCGTGGGGGTGAAGGTAACCAAAGGGTTGAGCAGATGGAGGTGCAGCCACTTGCTGTCCCAGAGGGGACATTCCCTCTTCTCTGGGGGTACTCTGCCCTAGCCTGTGTGGAGTGAAGCCCTTGGAGATTAAGCCACAACCTAGCCCTGGGAGGAAGGGGTAGTGGGCTGGAAGGGACTTGTCTGTTTTCACCCCTAACTCTTTCTGGAAGCTGTGCAGGGTGGAGCCCTGTCAGAGGAGACAAGGGCTGTGCAGGGTGAAGCAGGGAGGCGATATGGGCTTCAGGGCAGAGTCTGGGTGTATGTGTGAAGCCTCTCAGCCCTTGTCCTCGGGAAGCTCTCTCCACAGTGGTGCATTGCCCCTGTGCCTCCAGCTCCTGGCAGGACTGCAGCATGGCTGGGCCACAACAGAGTACTAACCCACTCCCCTCTTTCTGCAGATCCTGGTGAACTTATCCAGCACCGGTGGGCACCCAGCATTGCAGTACGAGAATGTTGTGGCCCATGAAGGCAGCTCCATCCTGCGTGACCTGGTGCTCAGCCCCGACCGCCAGCACATCTACGCCATGACTGAAAAACAGGTAACGGCCCAGGTGGGGAGGTAGTGTTTAGGGGAGAGGTGGGGGGGTATGAACACGGTGTTGCTGGCAAGACTGGGATGATGCTGGCAGATGAGGGGAGCTGCTTGTGTGAAGGGGTGGCAGCCATCTCACCTTGGTTGTACACAGCAGGGGACCCCAGCATGTGCCTACCACTGCATGCCTGAGTGAAAGCAGCCTTGCTGCTGCAGCCCCTTTTCCAGAGCTTTGTCATTGTCCTTTTGCCTCTCCTCAGGGCTGGAGGCCAGCACGGTTTTGCTGGTTGACGGTACCATCTTCAGGTACTTTGGAAGGTGTTCCCAGGGAGCCTGTGAGATTGAGGTGCTGGCTCCTTAAAGTGCAGTGGGCCTTGGGTGCCCAACTCCCTTCCTCTTCCCTGTGAGACTTTGGCTGTTGGCTCTGGTCACTTCCTCTGGACTCATAGACTATCCTGGAGGAAGCAGAGGCAGGAGCTGATCAGAGAAGGGCTCCTTCCACCTTCTTGTCTTGCAGGACAATTGGGCCATTGCCGTGGTTTGATATGAGAACTCGGCAGTGCTGCACGTGGTCATGAGAGCCCAAGATCACCAGCACGTCTTCATGAGGCACATGCCTGCGCACGCATGTGGACCTGGCTCCTTCAGGGGGTAGTGTGCTCTCCTCACTTTTGCACTTCCCCTGGGAGGTGCTGATATCACCTCTTGGCAGCCCCCTACTCTGCAAAAAGAAGTTGCCTGAGGCTGGCTAGTGTAGAAGGCATGGGTCTGTCTGTCAGTTCTGGGTTTGGTGGCCATGAACCTGTGGCACAGTCACTGTTTGGTCCTTCTTTCAACAGCTTAAGCAAAAGGCAGGGCTGGAGTGCCCCTTGGAGACTGGGAGACCCTCTGGCAGGGCAGACGCACTGTGCTAGGGGTACTGGGACAGCTGCTGCCACATTGGGATCATTGGAGTCTTAGCACATTGCTCGGGGGGTCAGGAGGGAGCAGCCCTGTTCTGTGTGGGGATGTCCCCTGGCAGCTGCCTTGCTGCACGTCCCTGTCACCTTTTCCCTGGCTTGCTGCAGGCTCCCTCTGCTGCTGTCTTTGCCTTGTCACCCATCACTGCAGTGTCTGCTTTCTCCTTCGTAGGACAGTGACTTGTTGGGTGTTTCACTGTCCCCTTCTGCCCCTTTTCTATCTCCCCCCAGCCTTGGGAACAGGCATCCCCTACAGGGCTCAACCCTGTCAGAAGGGCAGTGGTGCGCTGGCGCCTAATGCTTGTGAAAGATAGCCGAGATGCTGAGATCACTGGGTTCCTGCAGCCCAGCGGGACTGCCTCGCACCCAGAGATGCCTGCCTTGGGCCCCCTTCGCTTTGGCTGGGACAGCAGTGCAGGCTGAGAGCAGAGCCTGGAGGGGGCTGGCTGGTACAGGGGCTGTGCTGCAGAGTGCTCAGCCCCGTGGCACAGGCAATCCTGTCCTGGCTTTAGTCCCTTGCCCCAGGTAGTAGTGATTGTTGGCAGCTGCTGGACTCCCCCTTCCACGTCTTTTCCTTAGGGGTCCAGGCCTGCCTGCCCCTTGAAGGGTCACACGCTGTCCTGATAATGTTGGATGGAGGGGTGAGGTAAGGGGGTGGGCAGATGTGAGAAAGGCACCAGTCCCCTGCAAGCTTTCCCAGGCAAGCTCCATTCCCACATGTGCATCCACCTGCCTCACCAGGTACGTGGACAAGCGCTGTCTGAAGTCACTGGCTCTGAAGGGCTTCTCGTTATCTGTCCCGGACATTTTTTTTAACCTGCTGGCCCTGGGGGTGAGGAGAGCGTAGTGGCGTCTGGCTGCAGTTGCTAGGCAGGCTGGATGCAGCATACGCTGTTTCAAGTAGGGTGTGTGAGAGGTAGATAGCAGGATGGCCTCCGGTGGTCTTGCTTTGGCAGAGAGTGAGGACGAGTCCCGCAGTGCACTTAACCGTTTGGGAGCCATGGGCAGGCTTCTGAGCTGCTGGGTTCCCCATCACAGCCCGTCAACTCTGGCTCTGCTGGGCTTGGAGCAGTTGCAGGGCTACAAAAGGGGACTCAGCCTGCTCACTTCTTCCCACCAAAGGTCCCCAAGCTGCTAGCTGCATGGGACTTGTTATGCTGAGGCCAGAGCCTTGGCTTCGCACTGCGAAGAGGAGCTTTCCCCATCTATGCTGTCTGGTGTTCCCATGCTTTCGCTTCCTGAGAGCTCTGTTCCCCTCACAGTGCCGTTAACCGTGGCTGCAGCTGTCCTCTGAGTGGGGCTGGAGCCTGGAGCAGAGGTGTGGGGGAAACCAGGATGCAGTAGGCCCTTGCCACTCCTGGCCCCATGGAACGGACCTTTTGGCTGGCGGTGTCAGGGCCCTGCGTCTGGGCTGTGCAACTGCGGGTGTGTCTCCATCTTCGAGTCTCCCTCCGGGTTGGAGCCTGCGAGGGTGGAACCACAGTTGTACTTGGACTAGAGGAGGCGGCTTGGCCGGTCTCCCAGGTGGGGGATGCTGGACCAGGGCCTTTGGCTTGTCTAGACAACCCCGGGGGATGGAGCAGGCCGTTCCCTCCTCCTCCTCTTTCCAGTTCCTGTTTCTAGTTTATAGGCCACCAGAGGCTTGGAGAAAACCTTGGGCTTTCCAGGTGGCACTGCAGGGCTTGGTGCAAAGAAGCTTTGAAATTCAGCAGAGTCAAGTCCACCAGCACTGGTACCTCCAAGGGTCGGGGAAGTGGCTCCATGGAGAATCTCTCTGCACCAAGCCCCTTGCTACCTCCTCTATTTGCCCTCTCTTCCAGCAGGTCAGTGGGATTTTAAATGCTTTGTAACTCATCCATCATGGAGCAGCCACTCCTGTTGGCCTGATGCTGAGCTGGAGCTAGCCAGGGGTTCCCGGGGCCAGGCTGTCCTGTCTGTGATGGACAGGGGTTGTGCCTGGGCCAGTAACAGCTGGGAGCTAGGAAGGGCTGATGGAATTGGGGCCAGGTCCAAGCTGCTGCCTCCTGTGGAAACATTTGAAGAAGCCAGAGGATGGTGCTGTTTCTGGTACTACAGAGCCAGTTACGTGCTGGGGCCTCCCTGTTACTGAGGGCTGGAGAGGGAAGGCTACATGCCTGGGTCTGCCGGCTGTCCTCAGATAGCTCCCCCTTTCCTGAGGCCCTGCTGCCCCAGTGCCATCCAGCTGTGTCTAGGCATGAGGTGACTGGAAGGGGCTGGTGCAGGTGTCACTTGGGCAGAGTTGCTGGGTTATGCAGGAGTGTCCATGAGATGGTACCTTTCAGACTGAAAGTTTGTAGACTTCAGTTAAAGGGGCAACAGGAAGTGTGCTGCTTCCCAGGAGGTCTAGGGAGAGAGATTGGAGGAAAGACGGTATTGGAGGAGGGAGGACAGGTATTGTGGAGAAGTTGCCTAGAGGCTGGGGAAGTTCTGGGAGGGAAATGTCACTGAAATGTAGCTGCTCCTGGCTGCCTCCCTGCTGTCACCTGGTTGCAGAGCTGAGGGCAGGAGTGAGAGAGAGCGGGGTGCCATGGCAAGGAGAGGGGCTTGCTCAGTGAACCCTGGGGGCGGAGGTGGGGATAGAGAGGGATGCTCTGTTTTGTTTTTGCTGTTGCTATCACCAAGAGTAGCAGGAGACGAAGGCTGAGCACCAGCCAGCACCCCGTCTGGGTGCAGAAGGGTTGGGGAAGGACACGTGACATTTCCGAGGAAGGGATAAGTGCTGTGGTTGGGGGGATGGAGCCCCCACCCTCTTCCTCCTCCTCTCCTGGCTGATGTTTGCTTTTGGGCCCAGGGCAATGGAAGGGACAAACAAAAACTGGAGCGCTACAGGTGTTCTCATTAGTATGCAAACCAGAAGATTCTGATTGGCCAGCCTTATCTGAGCCTTGCAGCTATCACACGCTCCGGAGTCTGTGTGCTCAGCATCTGGATGAGCCTCTTTTCCCTGCTGGCCTGGCAGCATAGAGCAGCGGGGTGGGTGTTGCTGCCTGGGTGGGGTGTGCCTACCTTATTTTCTGTGGCTGAAATAAATGTTAGGTTCTGCAGCCACCAGCAAATGCATCCTCTTCCCTTCCTCGCACATTGTCACCCCCTTCTACCAGTGGGGAAACTGAGGCACAGGGCCTCAGTGCAGGATGGCCTTGCTTGTGCCTCAGTGCAGGATGTGACCAAGCTAAGTCTGGCGACTTCAGATTGGTGAAACCATGTCCTGGATTAAAGAGCCCTTAGGGCTCCCTCAGCTTCCGAGCTTCACACAGCTCCTTGAGAGCACTCTTCTGCCAACCTCAAGCAGGTGCGGGTTGCAGCTAGGCTGGAGGCTGCTGTGTACTGCACAGGACCAGCCTGGCTAGGGGGAGCAGGCTTTGCTTGCATGCTACCCCAGGCAATGGTGCCCAGTCACTTGGAGAGACTGGGGGAGGTGGGTTCTCCCCCTATGACTCTTTCAAACCATGGGGTAGCTTCCGTGTGTGCCAACCTGGGGGCCAGTCATGTGGCGATGGTTTTCTTTTTTGGGTATCGGTTCTACTGGGGAGTGGGCTGAGATCTGCCAGGCTCCTTCTGTGTAGGCCTTCACTGTGTGTCATTCCTATTGAGGCATCACCGAGTTGTGGACGTGTGCAGCGCCTAACACAACAAGCATGGCACACACAGAGACGGTGCTCTGGTGGCTTTTCATTCAATCTTTCCGTCTCCTGGCTGGCAAGCAAAAAGCTTTCCCATCTTGAGAAACCTCTCCCTACCCCAGCCCTCTCCTTAATAAAAATGAGCTCTTCCACCGCGGCCTGGCATTATCAGGGTGTTGGCGGAAAGTAATTAAACGAACAGTTGTAACAGAGCTCGGAGGGCCAGAGGAACAAGGGGATTTTAATCAAATCTAGAGGAGCAATTAATAAAGAGCACGTAACCCTTTCAGGCCTGCTTCTGCAGTTATATTAAAGTATTGGCAAGTATTGGGGTCTGGTGGGCATCAAGGACAGGGATTGGCCAAACGGCAGCCTATTTTCCTTCTCTCTCTTGAACCCAACTAATGCAGAGGCTGGCACGAGCTCCAGAACCTAAGGTCAGTTGGGCAGCAGGGGAGTGATGCCCCCCTTTACCACATCTGCCAGTGCCCTAGCTCTGATATGGAATATCTGTTGGGCTCAGTTTGGGGAGCTGCCTTGCTGAGGCTCATGGATGGCTGGGTGGGGACCAACACCTGGAATAGCCGGGGCAGGAGCTGGAGGTCAGAGCTGAGGCTGCCTGTCACACTGTGTAGGCTGCTGAGGCCCAGAATAGCAGAAGAAGCTGGAGGTTAGGCTGGAGGTACCTCAACAGAACTGGAGGAGGGGTGGGATTGGTGTGGGAGTGTAGGGAGCTGCATGTCATGGGTGAGGGGAGCGCATCTGGGGGGAGCATTGTGCACGCACGTAGCCCTGTGACCTTTCCAGGGTGGTCCCCAGGCATGAGAAGGGGCTGCCTTGTTGCTGGCACCTTGGCTTTCTCTATGTCACTCATGAGATACTTTATCCTCCCAAGGTTCAATCATTCTTGATAGATGTCATCTAGATTTCCCTGGCTTTAAGTGAATATCTGCCCTTCCCTCATGTAGAGCCTCCAGGGGAGCTGAGAGACATGGGGGACCTATTGAGGAAGAGGAATCCTCACGGGGCTCTTGCTTTCTTCCCGTTGTCAGTCCCCTTGGGGAGCTCAGACTTTGCTGGTCTCCCTAAGGCAGGACTCTGGAACACCCTTTGTCCTGGGAGGTGACCTCAAGATCTTGGATGATTGGGTTAACCTGGGGTGGGCAGAAGATATGACCTGATCCAGTTCCTTTTAACATCTCTCCCTTTCCCATGGGCTGAGGGTCAGGGTCTGGCAGTTGATGTCCTTTGCCAACACTATCATGGGTGGTCACAGTGGCTAATCGTGATGTTCCAGGCTAGGGGCAAGGCGCTGCATGTAAGAAGAGAGTGAAAAGCAGAGCCATGTGCTTTGGGAAGGAGCAAGGTGTGCGCAGTTCCCTTAAAGCTGGAAGGCAGAGGGGGAGTTTTCCTGTGGCTCCGCAGTCAGGTCCCATGTGTCCCCATGCCTGAGATGCAGCCCTGGTGTCTCTGCATCGGTAGTTATGTTCATGCCTGTGTGAGCTTTTCCAGAGCTGAGCAGGGAGCTGTTTATGGGGCTGGAACAACCCGAGTGTAGTGGGCTCAGGGGGCTTCTGCTCCTGGAGACCAGATTTTTTATTTGACCCCAGAAAGACTCATAGGGTAATGAGGCATATACAACGTCACATATCCCTGGTCCTGCTGCTCCCTGCCTGGTGCTGAGGGAGGGCACAAGGGCTTTGTATGAAGACTGGGTGTCTGAACAGGGCTCCTCCAGACACATCAATGTGCCCATCACTGAAAATCCTGCCGTATGTGTGGACGCTGCCAACCTGTGTCTGTCCTAGTGGCAGGGCCAAGCAGTGGGAGGGAGGGCAGAGCTCCTTTGCCAAGCTCCATACTTACCCTGGGGCTTATTGCCACAGTGTTTTCCAGGCTGTCTGTCCTGAAAGAGGCAGCTTGGTCCTGTCCCAGGGGTGACTCTGTGTAGCAGACCCCGCTACTCTGGGAGCTCTTGGAGACCTTCCGGTGGCGGCACATCAAGGCCTTCCCTTCCCTGGGTTAGTGAGGCATGTGTCTGGAAGCTGTGAGCGGGGCAGGGAGGCAGGGCAGTCAGCTGGCAAACGTGGGGCCCTGGTGCCCAGGTTCTTATCACAGCTGGGCGTCTCTGGCTGTCCTGGCATGGCAGAGAGAGCCTGGGCTGCCCAAGCTGCATGAGCGAGCAGGTCTGTGCTGCCTGGGCTCTCAGTTGTTAGCCTGGCCCTTTGATTTCCTGAGCCTGGGGCAAAGGATGAGATGAAAGCACAGGAAGGGGCCCTCTGCCTGCCCCTCCTGATCTCCAGAGCCTGGGCCCTGGGCTTTTGTTTTATATCTGTTAACTACTTCATACCCAAGAGCAGGGCTCTTCACCCAGTATGCTGCAGGGTCCAGCGCCAGGTGGGGAGAGTCCCAGTTCATTTTCCTCCTCAACCATGGTGTTTGTCTTGTGGGATCCTTGTGTCCTTCCCAGTCCCTTCCTTCCCTTCTCCGTCCAGACACTGTTGCCATCTGCCCCCCAAGGGAGGTGCTGCCTTCTTCTGGCCAAGCCTGGGTGCCCTTTTCTTTGTCCCTCTCTCCTGAGTGTGGGACTCCCCAGGGAGATGACTGGGTCAGAGCTGGCTGTCCTGCAGCTTCTTGATGGCAGGCGAGGTCATCATCCCCCTGTCTCTCCCTCCAGGTGACGCGGGTGCCCGTGGAGAGCTGTGAGCAGTACAAGAGCTGTGCGCTGTGCCTGGGCTCCAGGGATCCCCACTGTGGCTGGTGTGTCCTTCATAACGTGTAAGTACACTATCTGGCACGTCCGACCCACCCTGCACCCCTCCTGCCTGGCTCCCCTCAGGCTGCCTGTAATGCATCTTCCCTGTGACCAGTACCCGGAGCCAGGGTGCAGCGGGGCTCTGAGCCAGCTGTTGTGGTTCTGTCCAAGGTGTATACTTAGACCCATCGCTGTGGCCTCTGAGTGCCTTCCTCATTAAGCAAATGAGTTATGTGGGTAGTTGTCTTTGGCTCTTTGCTAAAGCTTGGGGCTGTGCTGGTGTCTCTTGCTTCTGGCTCCTTGCTCCCTGCTGTCACAGGCCTGAGCCCTCATTGACAGTCCTGATGTTTCCCTTTTCTGCTGGCCCACAGCTCTCCCCTTCAGATCTGCATCCTCCTTGTTCTCCCCCCTGGGGAGTCCTCACGTGCTCAGGGTGCACTGTCTGCACTTCCTGACTGCATGCTTAGCCCCATGAGCCCTGGTGATGGGAACAGAAGAGCCCAACTCAGCAGATTTTCCTCCGATCTTCCCATGACAAGTGGCTCCAGCCACTGCTGCTGGTGTGGCACTCGCTGGCTCCACTAAGCATGCAGGGGCAGCAGGGAACCCGTTGGAGAGAGGCACTGGCTGTAGGCTGGGGAGGTGGGGGGGGCATTTGGCTTGAGCTGTTGCTCTCTGGCTGACTCCACCAGCTGTGCTGCATGCCTTGGAGTGACATGGCCCAGTGCGGAAAGGGCGCTGGATAGTAGCCTGCTGGGGTCATGCAGCACGTGGAGGATGTGCCGGGTGGCTGAGGATTAGACAGCAGCTGCCCAGAGTCTGGGCAGGAGGTCTCCCCCGCCATACGGATCCGATGCCAGCCCCATGGCAACTGGAGGCCCTCACCCCATGACCCTTGTGCAGCTGCTCTAATGCCCTCTGGCAGCTGCCAGGGATGAGCATCAGAGACCTGACTGGCCTGTTAACTCTTTGGATCCTAGGGTGTTTTATCCCTGCAGTACCATAAACTTTCTTGGCCTGGACTGGCTGTTTCCAGATGCTGGTGGGAGAAGCCAAGCCTCATGGAGCATGGCTTAAGGGCTTGAAAGAGAACTGGGGTCTCCAGCCACCCCTCTGGTGCTTGTCAGGTTGCAATCTGTGCTCTAGAGGGAGGAGTATGAATGTGAGGGAGGTTCTGGTAGGTGTTGACTGGGGCCTTCTCCAGAGCCTGCCTTTCTCCTGTGCTTCCCATGCAGCAGAAGCAGAAGTCACTGTCTTTCCCCCGGAGGGTAGGTTTCAGGTCAGAACCAAAGAGCCCAGGAACAGGTGCTCTAGCAGTGGGATACCACATTGCGGTGCTCATCCAACCAGCTGCAGACAGCTGTGGTTGAGTGGTGAGGCTGGCACAGCTGCAGGGATAGACTGAGAGGCTAAACCATTCGGGCCCTTCGTGCTGCCCTTCCTCCCCTCTTGTGTCTGACTGGAAGTGGCTGTGTCATTTCACAGATAAACCATGGGCAGGCAGCTCCTTCTCGCTTGTGCTTCAAGCAGCGGGCCACTCGTACTGGCTGTAATTTGCTGAGATGAAGACCCTGTCCCCTGACAGTGGGGCTCAGGGCTCAGCTCCCCCTGGCAAAGAGGGAGGGGAAACACAGTGTTGAAAAATGGAAAAACAGATGACAAATCTGTTTTCAGCACGGGGAAGACTTTATTCCAAGGGATGACATTTGAGTGCCTCATTGGAAGTCCATCTCTCCTGCCATGCAAAGCATTTTAATTAAAGCTTCCAGCCTTGACCTCCTTCCACAAGTCCTTTGGGGGCTGGGGAGGGGCAGGCCAGAGTGTGTCTGGGGCATGGTATGATGCTAGTGCCTACTCAGGAGATAAATGGCTCAGATTCTAGCCAGGACTTTGAAACTCTCTCTTTTTCTTTTTCTTTCTCTCTCTTTTTCTTTTTCCTCTTTGCACTTAATTAAATGCTTCTTGTAATGAAATAATGTTAGCACAGATTCAGGGAGAGCTAGCCGAGGGATGTGGTTGGAGCTCATTAAGGGAAAGCACTTTGACAGAGCTGGGTTCAGGGGTTGGGGAGCAACTCCAGTATGGAGGTAGTGTGAAAAGCCTGAGCTGTGCTCTGAAGCCTCTGGAAATGTATAGTATGGGGGTGCAAGAAAGCAGCACTGGGAGCAAAGAAGAGAGGTCAGGGGACTTCAGCAGGGAGGGGCTGTGAGATTGTGTACTGCTCTCTCCTCTCTGAAGAGCTGGTCCATAGCATGGGGAAGGACCCTTGTGGAGAAGGACTGCTCAAGCCAGCACATGGCTGGTACCGAGTGGCTTCAGCAGACCTAAAGGGGGAGAGGATTAGGCTCTTCTGGGGTGCTGCAGTGCTTTGGGACTGGAATACAGATGGTGCCTTGGTTCTGGGGTGTGGTAGATGGATAGAAAACTGCGGGTGGGCAGTGCTGTGTGTTGTGGGCATTGGTGGGTGCAGAACCTGCCTGTCCAAACACATGCTGTTGAGTGTCTGCAGTTGTGCTGGAGCTACAGAGCGTTTCAGAGCCTGCCTGCCATGTCACATTCATTCTGTATTCCATCCTGGGAGACATCTGTCCTTGGTCCTCAAGCCTTGCCTCATCCCTGAACCCTGCCTAGGGCCCTATGCAGCAGTAAGTCCCAGGCTTTCCCAGACGCATAGTAGTGCTTAGCTCTGAGGCTGAGGAATAACTCTTTGATCAGGGGATTCTCTTTCTCATTGTGCCTGTTTGATCCCTCTCCAGTTGCTCACGGAAGGACCGGTGCGAGAGGGCTGACGAGCCTCAACGCTTTGCCTCTGACCTGCGCCAGTGTGTTGAGCTCACCGTCCAGCCCAAGAACATATCGGTTACCATGTCTGAGGTCCCGGTAAGACACTCACCTCGCTGGTACCCTCGCCAGCTACCTCCTGCCTCAGGGGTAAAGCAAAGGCAGCATTTAGAGATAAGTAAGCAAGTCTACAAGTGGAGATTAGATAGCCATTAATATACATTAGATGTTATGAAGTTCAGGACATTGATACGGGACATATGAGGAAATTCTTCACTGGGAAGCTAAGGTTAATCAGGAAAAGATTGAGTGAGTTTATTAGGATGAAAAGGAATCCTAACAGTGATAGAACCTGTAGCCTGGAGATGGTAAAATGGTTAACCCTGACTCAGAAAAGGCAGAAAGGTTTGTGGGATATGTCTGCCCTGCATTTGGAAAGAAGCAGGGTGTCCTTGTAGTGTGTGAGGTTGATGAAACAACTTTTAGTAACTAAAGAGGAGATCAGATGACATTTGCTAGTGATAGACCTGTTTAAATCCTCACAGGCCTGGGTAACTTGCATGTTAGAATTCTAAAAGAATGGGCTGAGGAGATCTTTAGCCTTCCGATGTCAATTTTTAATAAATCAGGTTGATTCCAAGGGAGTAGGGAGCTTCCAGGAGACTAGAAGGGGACTTATGTTGGGCTCATATTCAGAAAGGGCAGTTGAGATGACCTAGGTAACTTTAGGCTGGTGGTCTGTTATCTGTCTTGGACAAATGAAGGCAGAAGCTAATTTGGGATTTAACTGATACAAAATTAAAGGCTGAGATTATAATTAATGTTAGCCACCATGGTTTGATGACCACAGGTCTTGTCAGACAAACCCGATTTCACCTCGGATGAGATTACATGATAGGTTGCTAAAAACGACTGTGCCAGTACAATATACTTTGCCTTTTACAGGGCATTTAACTCAATGCCTCTCAACAAGGTGGCCAGCAATGAGCATTAAGTAGGAAAGCCTATATTAAATGGATGGCTACCAGAAAGATCTCACACCACAGTTATCAGTGTGGAATTGCCATCCCGTAGGGTTTTTCTGGAGGGGTTTTGCAAAGATGGGTGCAAGGCCTGATTCTGTTCAGCATTTGATCTGGAAGTAAATGTAAGTGTTACCATCTGGTGATAATATGTGCAGATGGCACAAAGATGGTTTAGAGTGGTCAGTACCAGTGAAGGAGGGGGCAGTTGTAAAAAGTGATCGGGGCTGTTTAGGAAACGGGGCCCTTTCAAATGAAATGTGTATTAATGTAACCAGACATCTAAGAATGCAGGCCAGGCCTACAGAATGGGGATTTGCACCCTGGCAAGCTAAGGCTTGAGAGAGGATTTGGGGTCTGGTGGAACATGAGCTCTTAAGTGTGACATATGGGCCTGGGGTGGAGGGGGAAGACTAATGCAAGTCTTGGCTGTATGAGCAGTTTGTACTGTTGGCTACAAATGTCCAACTCAGGATCCTTAAAATTCTGGTTTATTAGGCGGATTGAAACACTGTAATGAGTTAAATCATAAACCTTGGGGCTGGTCCTTCCACCCACCCACCCCCACACCCACACTAGCAAGCTACAAGAGTCAGGTATACCTATCCCACAGGCGCTGGAGTCTGTCGTTGAGGCTTCTTTCATCGTAGTGTTATCTTCCAGAAGGGGGTCGCCGGCTGGTCCTTCTGGCTGGACAGGTCGGGTGCTGGTCAAGTTGGAGATCAAGAGGGTGCCACTGAGGGTCACTTTTCACTGCTTTTTATCTGTTCTTGGCGGACTTTGGTGACTCCCCAGTGTTCAGGTTTGCCCAATCCAGGGGTCGTTGACCCTTGTGGGACTTCCCCCCCTCGGTGGCTACTGGATGGCATCTGTCAGCCCCAGGGGTCGTCCGCATGTACGTGCAGGTTTGGGAGTCCATTGATGAATTTTGAATAGGGCTCTGGGAGCGGTCGATCTGGAGATATTCAGCCCAAAAGTTGATCCCCGGCGTTGATTAACTCAGGGCTTCTAGCCCTTGATCAGTGACGTTTAGAGATTTCCCGGTTGTTATGTTGTCTTCTATTGAATTCTTCTGTTGGTTGATCTGCAGTTTCCTTAGGTGTTAATTGCTGCCTGCTACTGTGTTACACATTCAATCACTGATTCACTCGCTCTTTCAGGGGCCAGCCTGATACAGGGAAGGGCAGTTTGATTCCTGCCCTTGTTAACATTGTTACAATGTATAACTTACTTATGAAACTAAACACATTTAGTTGAAAGTTGAAAGGTGAGGTGTATAAAATATAAGCTATAAAAGTAATGCCATGGCACACAAATAGATAAAAATACCAAAATACAAGGGGAGATACAAAATGCACACGTACAAATTTCAAAACACAATTCCTTATCTTAAAGTGAAAGAAAGAGGAAGGAAGAAAAGGTAGAAGAGGAAAAACATATCCAAGGAGGGGAGAGCAACTGCAGGCAAGAGGAAAAGGGGCTGTCTGCTACAGTATTGAGGACTAGGGAGGTGACTTCATTTTTGTGTGTGACTGGATGAAGCTGATGTCTTGAACACTGCACTGTCCTGGTGCTCCCAGTCTAGAACAGGCTGTTGGAAAAACCAGAGACCTTGCAGAAAAGAACAATCTTGACTGATTCAAGGGCTGAAGAGACTAAAAGAGCTCAATCTGTTTAGCTTATCAGAAAGAAGATGGAGAGGTGAGTTGATTACAGCGTATAAGTGCCTTTGTGAGGAGCAAATGCTGGGTGCTGAAGGGCTCTTTAACTCTTCAGAGAAAGGTGTAACAGGAACTGGTGTTTGGAAGCTGAAGCCATAGACATCCAAGAGAGCAATAAGGCACTGAGTTTTTGCTTTGAGAGTGGCTGACAGTGGGACAAACTCTCAGGGAAAGTGGTAGGTTCTCCTTTTCTTGATGTCTTCAAGCTTAGATGCATTCTTGCAAGATATTCTTTAATCAACCCAAAGCCATTGGGCTCAATCGAAGGAAAGCCAGGTGGGATGTAGTGGTCTGTAGTGGAATGTGGAGGTCAGACTTGAGGGGTTAGTGGTTCTTTCTGCTCTTACACTCTAAATTTCACCTCCCGCCCTGTCCTGTGCATTTCCCCAAGGGGGCAGGGGTGCTTGTTTCTGGGTTGATGGCAGGTTTTCTGCTAGATTTGAGGAAGGGAAGTGGGACCGTTTTTAGCCTTTCCTCTGGACTGGGGCTGTTCATGATTCAAGAGCTCCTTTCATTAGCTGATTCACCTGGTGACGATTCTTCCTCTTGACCCCAGCTGGTGCTGCAGGCCTGGAATGTCCCAGACCTCTCGGCTGGGGTGAACTGCTCCTTTGAAGACTTCACTGAGTCCGAGAGCCGCATCGAAGATGGGAGGATCTACTGCAGCTCTCCCTCTGCAAAGGACGTCATCCCCATTACCAGGGGCCGGGGTGAGTTTGGGTAACCATGCATAGCCCCTGACATCAGTGTCCCCAGAGGCTGGGAGAGAATCCCTTTACAATTACATATACACACATATGTTCTTTTGTATTTATCTTGCACAAATATATGCTCTTGTCTGCTCCCAACTATCATGCATATGTAATCCTGGGACCCAGGTGATTTTGGCAGTGTAGTAGTCCTCTCAGGGCCAGGGCAAAGAGGCTCCATAATCCAAAGCTAGACAGGAAAAACCATAGAGAAAGGTGTGTGGGGCTGAGCCCTGCTTGGGCCTGAGGAGGATGAGCTGGAGGAGCTAGCATGTCTTCTTCATGTCCCTTTGGGAGAGGCTGGCCTAGCTGAAGGGCACTGCTGGCTGCACCTCCCCCAGTGGAGGACCTGAATGGCTTATAAAGGACCCAGGGCTCTGCATGGACCCCAAAGCAGGAGCTTGGGGTGCAACATGGGTAAACATGAAACACAATTCTTCTGCAGAAGGATGTGCCTTTAGGGATCAGTCTCTGGAGTGTGGGAAAGCAGTCTTGGAAGGAAGGAGGATTGAACTCCAGATAGGAAAGGCAGAGTACAATGGTCCCGTATCTGGGAAGGAGTAGATGTTTGACTGTGATCTATCCTATCTTCTCCCACTCTTTAAGCTCGACTGCATACTGAGTGCCTGTGGCTGTATCCTATTGAGGGCTTTTGTGGTGGCCCAGCTCCCTAGCATGGGAGCATCCTTCGATGAGGCTTGTGATTTCATAGTGAACTCCTTAGGACACTGCCTGAGGCTGTAACAGGGGGATTTCAGTCCTCTCCTTTGCCATAAACCCTTGCCCAGGCCTGTGCTCCTCCACTCCTACTCGCCACTACCTCACAAAGTAGAGGCATAGTGCTGAGTGACCTCACCTGGCCTCTGAACTCTGCCAGCTGGTTGGAAGGCTGCATGGTGAAGTGCTCCCCTTCTGCTTGGCTCAGGAGTTGGGCCATTGTCCTAGCTAATTGGGGTTAATTGGGATCTCTGCTCTGCTTCACCACAGGCTTCACTTGCTCAGTGCTGAGCTGTGCACTGGGTTTCCTCAGTCCCTTTCTGGTGTGTGACCTCCCCTGCCAGCACACCTTTCTGAATGGCACGTACACCTGGTTCTCTTTCAGGCGATAAGCGAGTGGTAAAGCTCTACCTGAAATCCAAGGAGACTGGAAAGAAGTTTGCCTCTGTGGATTTTGTCTTCTACAACTGCAGTGTCCACCAGTCGTAAGTCACTTGGGCGTGTTCTGGGAAAGGGGCCAGTTGGGACAGACATGGTGGGGGGCACAGACTAAGACAGGTGGAGGCCAAGGGTGTCAGCCGTTTTTCTACATCTTACTGGGATTTGGTGGAGGGGGACTGGGGAGCCAAGTCATCTTGTTCTCCTCTCAAACTTGTGTATGGTGAAAAGGGGTCAGGCCCCTGAGAATGTGGAGGAAGTTTCTAAACACCTGTGCTTTATAATTCATCCCAGCCCAAAAGGCCTGATCCAGCTCTAACATGAGGGAGGTGGACTTCTTTCCAATGGCTTAATCAGTAGAACTGTTTGCTAAGCTCCAATCAGCTGCGCCCTTGCAAATGCCCTGCCAGCTGTTGTGTTGTGCAGATGTGCATAGCAGAGTGTTAGTGAAGGCATCTCCTGGCTTGCGGAGCCTTGAGGGCTGGGTTGAAGGGCCACAAAAGCTTAGAAACCCCCACGTCTCCTTACTGGATGCCAAATACTTTGATCTGGAAGTGAGAGCAAGGCAACCAACCTGAAGCCAATGCTGTGGCTTTGCCAGAGTCGCTGCTTCCAGCAGAATCTCATTTGCACAATTGACTTCTTTTTGCAAAGCCTTGGAAGGAACAGGCTGTTTGTTGGAGTGCAGATGCTGTAGCGATCACTTGGACTTCACGTGCTGGACCTCTTGTTATTCATGGAAACTGTTAACATACAGGGTGAAGGACTTGGCTGGGGAAAAGCCGTAAAGTCCTACATTTTCTTACCAAGGTACTTGCCTCCCAGGGCTGCTGGATGGCAGGCTGGAAAGTCACAGCAAGGCTTAGTGGAACATTTTGCACATTATGCAGCATTTGCCCAAGAGTTTTCTAAGTAGAAGGAACTGTGCCTTTGCTTTCTCTCCCAGCTGTGCTGAAACCTACTTTAAACATTGGCCTTTGGGATGTCTGAGCTGTGCTTGTACTAAAACAAGGCATGGGAAATGTGAATTATCAGGATATCCAATTATGAGTTAGGCAGTCTGGCAGTTGGGGCAGGATGTTAACCTTAGGGAAGAGATTGGCGTGGATGTGAGCCTACAATTCAGAGGTAGTGACTGTGAGTGGTTCTCTTGGCTTGCCTGATACTCTCTGGTGATGGTAATGTTCAGGCTGGTCCGTGGAACAGAGCGATAGATAATTCCAGGAGAGGGGCTGTATAGTGATCTGGGTTGGACTGTTTTCTGCCAACGGCTCTAGTCCTTCAGAGGGCTGACCCAGAGCTCTGCTACAAACAACTTCAAAGCTGATTCTTCAAACAGGCTGCACTTTCCACTTTGATCAAGGAAACAGCAGTTGAGAAGCAGTGTCTTGGGGTGCCTCCAGGACACCTGCAGTGAATGTTCATGCATCAGCATCTGGGGCTGCTGGCAAAGAGAAGAGCCTGTGGGGACCTGGCTGTACCTGTCTGCCCAGGACATGTCCACGTGCAAAAGGAAATGTTAAGAGGCCCTGGGGCATAGTGTCTGGACAGCAGAATGGAGCAGTCAGGACTGTGATAAGGGCTGCGGACAGTGATATACAGCAGGGAATACACCTTCTAGACCACTCATGCTGGGGAGGTGAGGTTGGTCTCACAGCTGGGAATTCACTACCACCTGCTGCTTGTCAAGGAAACAGGAGAGAGAGGCAGGGGGGAGCATAAAACATGCCTCTCTCTCACACCTTGACTCACAAGTAGAGCTGTGTCTCCCATCTCCCTTCATGTCGTGTGGTTTCAATAACATTAGATCAGCTTTGGCTCAGGCAAGTTGCTTGTCATTAGTCTGCAAATCCAAAAGCAGATGTGTTTTGTTTTTTTAAATAAAAGAAACAAGACTTTTGACTATTAATGGTACCAGATATGGCCAGATCAGGGCCTCATCATCCTGCCAGCATGGAGGGGAGAGATGATGAGGGAAGTGACATTTTATTTTACGGGCTTGAGATAAACATCAAAAAACCCCCAAACCCACAAAAAAGCACTGACTGATTTATAACCACGTTGGTGTTTAATTTTGGATGCATTATTTAAAAAGGCTAATTACGGAGGCATTAATATTTATGGGCTCCGGTTGGAGCTGATAGAAGTGTCTCTGTTCAAGGCTGTTGAGCATTATTATTATTTTCTTTACGTCAAGGATTTTAGAGTTTGGAGGCAATTTTAATTGTGTGACCTGCAGTCAAGTCATAGCCAAAGAACATGACAATATCCAGGATGATGCAATACTTTTAAATACCATTTGCAGGTGGGAGTCTTTAATGGATCTCCTCAGAGTTAATAGCCTCTCAGATCCAGGTTTCATATTTTGCAGAGGAAAAATCTATAAGTCGGCCTGATAAATTCTGTATTAGGAACAATGCACTTTTCTACAAGGCTAATGTTTTTCCTGTGGAGTTTTCTGATCACCACGCATTCTGCGTTTCTTTCACGTTTGGGCAGCTTTTGCTTGGGCCGGGAGCCGAGGGCCTGAGTGTTAAATCATTTGTCTCCTTGAGGATGAAATGTTTTAGAAGAGATTTTCAAACCATTACAGAGAGACAGAAAAATGGCGAGCTGCTTCTCTGCTGGTGCAAATTGGAGCAGCAGCAGGGAAGCCAATGGGGCTCTGTAGACTGATGCTAGCAGATCTACCCCGACATGTTTGTATCTGGAAAGGTGCCTGTGATATTCACAGGCAAAACCCATGAGAGGATTTCGGTCCAATCCTGCCATGGTCTTGGCACCCTTGGTGCTCAGCGCCTTGCAAGAATGGGGCTCACTATGCTTATTTTAGAGGCCCCTGGGAACTTGGTCTGGGGGCTGAGGTGGCTTGGGCAGGCTTGTTTTTCCCCAAGGGAGCTCAGAAACACTCAGAAAGGGTCTGTTTGGCCCATCTCCTTAGGAGAGAAACTGGAGGGGCATAAGCAGGGTACAGCTCCCACTTCTTTCTGATCTGTCCTTGCAAGGCTTTGTAGGGTGATCCAACCCCATGCTGCCCAGGCTCATACCCTGCGTTGGATTAACAGCAGCTAGATCCCTGACGAATGTCACTGGCACCTTCCTCCTTCCCTGGGCTGAAGAGAGCATTGCTCGGGGGGGCTGTTAGAGTCCTCTGCCAGCCATACCGCTAATCACCAGCAGAAACAATTTTAAGTAGTCGCCTTTACTCCCCCCCAGTGCCAGGCCTTGCCCCTCCTCAGCTTGGGATGGGGCAGCCAGGCCAGTGACTTTCATTTTCTCTTTCTAGGCGGTTTTGCTTTCTGTTTCTCCAGCTGAGCGCTGCCGCAGCCTTGAGTTTTTGATAGCCCAGGGGAATGTCGAAATCAACAGCAGCAATAACAACAACAAAGCTGTTTATATTGAAACCTTTATAAAAGCAAGAATATGTTTCTGCTCCTGTTAGGGTTTTGTAAATTGCCTCGCCTCTCCCCAGCATCTCCCTTTCCGACATTTGGAGTCTAAATTGCTTGACGCCAGCAAAGACCATTGAGCGTGGCTAGTGTTGTGGAGTGCACAGCTTGAAGCACTGTAGATGGAGCTGATTTGCAGAGGATGAGCAAACATCAGGCCCCTTTAAGGTGTTTTAAGCTGGATCCCAAGGTACCCAGTAACTCTTGGAGTAAGTGTCTTTAAAGAGGATCTGAGACCTTCAGCCCAATTCTGGGTTGTACAGCCCCTTTACTGTGGCAGCATCTAGGTAGGCAGTCCATACTTGGCATAGAGTAGGTAGAATACCCTGGATCATCTTCCCCCTATGCCCTGTTATCGAGGGCAGTGTTTTCCAACCTTTTCCAGCCCAAGACACACTTACATTAATAAAATTTTTCTGCGGCACACCTGTTAAGGCATTCCCCATCCCCATATTTATGAGCTCATTGTAGCTCATTGCCCTGGCAAAATTCTGTGACATACCTGCTCGTTTCTGATGGCACACCATTGTGCCGTGGCACAGTGGTTGGGAAACAGTGATCTAGGGACACACAAGGGAGAGCTTGGGGTGGGAAAAGGGGCATCAGATCCCACGGACTTGTGGGGTTACCCAGATATTCTCTGCAGAAAGTTACTATAAGGGAAAGCAGCCATTAGAGTAGTCATAATGAGGCCTTGGTGTGGGGATTTGGAAGGGCAAGTGTACCTGGAAGCCACCTTATGGCCACTTGCCTGCATCGATCTCAAGTTGGGCTTCCCCAGAAATGCAGCCCTGAATCGGGGCTTGTTTCCAGTGACTGCTTTACTCTGTAGAAGCACAAACAGGGAGGCAGACCTTGTCCTGAGCCTTGAAGAGCTATCAAGGTTTGTTCAGGATGAAAACAAATCATTTGGTGTTAACAACAAAGGGATTGTGCCTAGTACCTGATTTCTATAGTAACCACTTGAAAGGGAAGGGTATTGGCAAGGAGACAGGCGGGGAGTGCTCGCTGATAGCACCTTTCTGGAAATGATGGGTCTCCTTGCTTCAATTAGCCAGGAGGAATTTGGGGAGCCTTGGAGTTCTCCTGGTAAATCAGGGCTGGGCTGAGGAAGGGGTTATGATTCTTGTTTCGAGATGCCCCAGTGAGTTAATGCGTTTAGACCTTGTCAATATTTTCCGTGCTGCTTTGAGATGGGGCATCGGGACTGGTGTCTTGGAATGTCGCTCTCTTCTGGCTCTGCTTTTCCAAGAGAGGAATCGCCGTGACACGAGGCACCAGAGTCCTGTAGCACCTCTCAATACGGATTATCCCGTTCTTGCCAGAGTGGTGTTGACTGTTGACAAGGTTGCCACACTGCTTATTTTTCAAGGCCAGCCCCGCGCACTGTCTAGGAGACTCGTGGAGAAGAATGCCGCTTGTATTCTTTTTGGGAAAGCTGCCTCCCAGCTTTCCCAGATAAACGGGGCTGCGGTTTGTTAAACCTCGATTAGCACAAAGTGTTTGACGGAGTCCTTTGTGAGGACCTGGTCCATGTAATGGGGGTGTGCACAGTTCTATGTGCCTTGACTAGGAAGGGCTGAACTTCCCTCTGCATTCCTAGGGGAGATATTTGGTTAAGGGCTAGTTGCTTTGTGCAGAGCCTGCAGGCCATGCTCAGGCTGCTCGGAGACCATTGTTCAGAGCATTTGCAATAGCTGTCCTGCTAAGGGGCGTGCAGTGTAGCACAGCCCCTCATTCATATCCTCTGGTGCTATACAGACTTCTGCATCAGAAAGGGGATTAGCTAGCTCTGGGACAGCATTTTCCCTTCCCTTTCCCTGGATCACATGGAGGTCTCTTTTGGGGCAGTGAGATGAGTGTATGGTGAAGCGATGGGCTAGAGGGGGGTACACCTCACTTCCCTGCCAGCTTTGGGGAGCAAAGGGGGACCAAATAGGCAGCACTCTCTATGCTATCTGTATAGGAAGGTAGGCGGGAGGAGTCCCTGGAGCAGTCATCAGCTGTGAGAGCCCTGTCAGCTTACCTGTGTTTGAGCCATGCTGCATGGAGAACGGGCTCCCACAAGCTCAGACAGAGGCATGAACCTGCAGAAGGCCAGCCCTGGTATGTCCCTGACTATGGGACTCATCCACTGGGCTTAGTGAGCTGGTCATGCAGGCTGGTCTTTTCAGTCAGGGCTGCAAACTCTGCCCCACAAGGGGATGGCTGGATAGAAATCTCCATGGGGAACTCTTTGTGCTTTCCCTCCCGATGAGCCCCTCCCCTCGGGGGCTTTCCCACAGCAGGCCTTGATCAGACACGCATTCTTTAAAGTTCACTTCAGGAGCTTTGATAATCCACTTAATCACCCCATGTCCAAAATCTGCGTATGCAGATGATGTGATGCCTCTGTGCACATTAAGCTGCCTCTTAAAGGTGTTCTCCAGGAAATTGAGTTCCTCCTTAGACATAAAGGTATAACACAAGGTTCCATTATTGCTTTCAGTAGGGGCTGCAGTCTCTGACTAGGAAGATGAGTGAGAAATAGGTCTTGAAAGAGAGTCGGGGATTCCAGAGGGGTGGGGAGAGAGATGGAGCAATGCAGGGGCTCATCTCAGATGACTAGGTTTGGAGAGGGGGAAATACTGGACCTGAGAGCTGAAGGTTGTGGGGGGGCAGGCGCATAGAGATGCAGGGTCTGGCCCTCACCAAGTGCTTCATGGGACTGTCCAACTATATTTTTTCCCAGCCTTTGTGGTGTGGGTTTCATTTGGAGCTTCCATTATGGTTTCTGCAGTCTTGTTCCTAGGCAGAAAGGGTACGAGGGGAGGGGAAGGGAGAGGTGTTCGTGAGGATGTGGGGCTTGATTCTGCCATTTCTTCATTTCAGTCGGTAAATTATGCAGAACTTTTGACTTTTAATATTGCAGCATGTCAGCACATTCCCAAGTTCCCATATGGCCTGTGCAGAGAGAACCCATCACAAAGCAGCAGCTCTGCCAGATTTGGAAACCACAGCCATCCCATTGACAGAAGGCAGCAGGTGGGACAGCAGTAGACCACCCGGCCTGATCCAGGAGGGTGAAAGAGACGTGGGGATCCTGGCAGATGGGACTGGGAGGGGGACTCTGAACTTGAACAGTTGCCATGGGCTGCTCGATGTCCATCCTCTCTGAGTTTCACACAAGGATGTAGTACTGTTCACATGCCAATGCAGGAAACACGGAAGCCCAGAATGCTGCCTCCATGTGGTGACAGCGATGGCAGCTGAATGCTGCCCTGTGGGTGAGGGTTGAAACTCTCCCTCACCTCCCATTAAAGCCGTTGTTGCTAAGAGCATCATCTCCTTGCCTTATGAGCTCCCCAGCCTGCCCTGGTGGTGGCCACCCTCCAGTAAAACCCCTCCCAGGATAGCGACTGCCTCTGGGATCACTTTGGTGCACAAAGAGGGGAGGTGTACAAAAGCAGCTGTGTTGGCCGCTTCTGCATGATGTAGGGGAGACGGTAGAGCCTGAGTGTCAGGCCAGGGGGATGTAGTTTATTTTTAAAGCCTTGTGAGGGCATTGCAGAACAATGGGGAAATGGCTGTAGTGGCTGTAACACTACTGCAGCTGAAGCCAGACGTTTCTCTAACTCTAGGGAGGCGAGTGCTGCCGCCTTTGAATAGAGCAGCCCTATCTCACAGGTCAGGCTTTCGTTATAAGTCTCCATTAGGCAAATGGGATTTTAATGCATTGCTTCAGGGGGTGAGAGCTGTGTGGCACTGCAAAGAAGGCAGGGGCTGGGCTCACTGCTAGCATGTGAATCACTTTCCTGAGAATCTCTATCTCCACATAATTTTGATTCTCTGGAAGCAGGAAGGGTGTGTTGGTGCCTGCTAGAGCCAGGGGGAGTGCAAGTGCTGCACACTCTTAGAGCTCTCCTAGTACCCCTCAGTCCATACTTTGCTAATCTAAATCTGGGGCTCCCCACTCTGTCTTGCTGGTACCCCTCAGTCCGGATCTGTAGCATGCCCTGCCACTGAGATACACCTCATTCCCCCTTAAATGCTGAGTCCTTGTCCCAGTGGTTTTGCAACAGACAGACTTTGCAACTTGTACTCTCCTGGATCAGTTCTGGTGTTGCATTTGCTTAGGTGAGCTATCCTATGGTCTCCAGTGGGACTGGCCAGAGGATGTACTACTCGGCGTGAGTAAGGCCTTAAGGCCAACCAAGAAGAGCATAGGAGATAGTGAGACACACCAGGCTGTAGGGAGGGCTGGGGTATGGACAGTAGGGCAGTGTGGTTTCTTGAGGCAATAGCATGCATGTTTGGAGGTGTCTAGGTCTCCCTCAGACAGTGATGTTTCAGGGCAAATTGTGGTGGGCAGGTAGGTGGCAGGGTGGAGAGGTGGGCATAAGGAGATGTCCATGCAAGACCTTGGGTGAGGTGGAATAAAAGAACATGGGCGCTGGCCTGTACACCCAGCGTTTCTAGTGCCAGGGGCTAGCAGAGAACTGCTCGCACTCCTCTGGGGTGAGTGGCATCAACCCACTCCTGACTCCCCCTTGCCTCTTGCTGCTCTCCCACCTCCCCCAGCCTGTTCTGCAAATGTAATGGAAGTGGAGCTCAAATCACTTGCATTGCAATTCCTCCCCTCCCCTCCCCTCCCCTCCCCCAGCTGCCACTCCAAACGCAGGCTCTAATAGAATCTAATATTCACTAAGGACATATCTCTCTTACTGAGATAAGGTCTTAAAAGTAGCTTGGAGGATCTGAGGAAGTCAGAGGGAGGTGCTGCAT
Source organism: Alligator sinensis (assembly GCF_000455745.1). Classification (NCBI taxonomy): domain Eukaryota; kingdom Metazoa; phylum Chordata; order Crocodylia; family Alligatoridae; genus Alligator; species Alligator sinensis. Next base: position 1,801,878 of record NW_005841885.1, read on the forward strand.
GTATGCAGATGCTGTTTCCATCAGCATGAATCGCATATGTCATTTTCCCTTCCAGTTGAACCTCTCTTGTTCTGCATATGCCCTTAGTAGAAGTCGCCCTCTCCTTTCCTCCTCCTTCCTTTGTGGAAATGCATGGCTCCAGGCTAAGATCCCCCATGGTGCGGGTCTGTCCTGCCACTTGCTGTGATGGTGCCTGGCCTGCTTGTGTCAAGCACCCAGATAATGCTCCCTGCCTCCTGCTTTCTGGTTTGTTCTCTAAAGGCAGCTTTTGGGGAGCAAAGATAGCCACCTTCTTCCTCCATTTTCCTTTCCTCTCTCCTCTTCTCTCTCTGTCTCTCTCCTCCTTGTTTCCCTGCTCAGGCTTATCTCCCTCCACCCCGTGGGTGCCTGTTTTGTTCTCTGCCTTCCCCTCTCTGCACAGAGTGCTGAAGAGCTCTCAGCTCTTTTAAGCCAGAGATAAGAGAAGCGAGTGGACTTGTTTCCCAGACCATGCGAATACCAATATAATAGCGAGGCGCGCACCATGCCTGAGGATAAGAGTGAGTGAAGGTGAATGAGGAATGAGGTCTGATCCGCAGCACATTGAAGTTGATGAGAAGTTCTTAGGGTATGGACATGAGAACAATTTATTGCAGAATAAGCGGGCTGGACTTTATCACGTGTCAGCTGCTCTGCGGTAGCTGCCCGTATCCCTGCTTTTACTCCATGTGAAAGAGGGCTAAGCTACCATGGTTAAGCTTCCACTGACTATGGGGTAAGAGCATGTACTCGGTTATCATGGAGCAGCTGATGTGCGATAAAGCCCGTGTTCCCTGGGGTGAATTGTTCCTGTGTCCCTAAGCTTTCCTTCAGTTTGGATCAGGCAGGAGGGATAAGAACAACAGTGCTGTGGTAATTTGAGCTGCCTAGTTCTTAACTTCAGGAGATGTTTTCCTGAAACCACTATCCACTGGTTCTGGGACTCAGCTCCATGGAGCTGGTGTAGTCCCAGTTGGGATCTCAGGAGTGACACTTCCTGAGCCCACTCCATTTGACTCTCCTGTGGTTTCCAGAGACGTTCTTGACCCACTGGTCTCAAAATCAAGCACTTCTTTGCTTCTTCACGTCTCCTTCCCACACATTGCTGTTTTGGGCATCCCATGTCTCTGATGTACACTTAACTCTGAGCAAGTTCATGGCTGACCTCCTCTCCAGCGGGGAGCAAGATAAAGACACCAGGGTTGGGTTGGCACAGGGACCTAGATGGGATGGCAGTGGGGGCTGCAGGCTGCAAAAGTACATTTTATCCCGGTACACCTGAGCCAATGCAGCTCCAAGGCAGCTTTCTCTATCTGAGGTTTTTTGCTTTAGAGCCGCTGTTGTCTGCAGTCCTGAACACTTTCTCTGGGTAGGAGCCCTGGAGTCATGATGGGTCTCAGTCTATTGTAGCCCCACGGTAATGGACAATATGTACCGTTCCTAGTACAGCAATCCATGACCAGGGCTTTCTCTGGTAGTTGTGGCCTTGGATGAACCCCATGTGGGTTTTCTTTGCCTAATGTGAAATCACTATTGAGTTTCTCTCCAGTCACACGGTTCTGGAAAAGAGGAAACAGGCAATGCTGCAGCTCAACTCCCTGTGGACACCTCAGCAGCAGAGCCAGTCCAGGGTGCCTCATCTGCATCCGAACCTGTGCTTTGGCATCAAATTGTTTCCATCGCGGCTTGGCTGCTGGTGGAAACTGGCCTTTTGGGAGAGGATGTTCCTGCTGCAGGGTCCGATATACAAGGGAGGATGTGAGTGTGACTTCCTCTAATTATCTGAAATGGTGAAAGCCTTTTAGGCAGTAAGTGCTGAGGGAAGAATGCCTGGCCGTGGGAAGGAGAGAGACGGCACAGATGGCATCATGCTGCCGAGCAACCTGCTACTGCATCAGGAACCGGCAGGAGTGACAAATGGACACACTAGGGATGAAACCCCGGACACGAAGTAGAGCCCGACCTTGGCAGGATGTGCCAAGACCAGAGAGCTTCAGCTTGCTCTTCTGCTTTGGCAGCCAGGGTAGTCTGACTGGACCAGTCTGCAGAAACACTTGGAGAAGCCTCTCATGCTTCAAAATCTCAGCTTTGACTTTTCATACTGAGTTGGTCTGGGGCTGGTCATTAAGATGAAAAGCCTTTGGAGCATGACACAGGCATGTGCCAGGGCACTAGTGTCTGTTTGTGCCCACAGCAGCTTGCAAGGATTGAGGGGGCTGGTGCAAAAGTGTCAGAATCATGGCACTCTCAGAGCTGTTCTGTGTTTCAGTGCTGAACAAAGCATGCAGGAAAAGGGGAGTGGCGGGGGAAGGTGGTGCGGCCTCATAGCAGTGCTGGGCTTGACCAACAGCCTTAAACCCTAATATGGTTTGTACAATTCAGGCTTCACTTTGGTGTCACCAGTGGGAAGAGCTCAGGCTGCTGTTGCAGGATGGAAGAGTAGAGCCATTTAGATGTCTCCCTACTCTGAGTTGCAGGGTCTTAGCAACTCAGCTTCAGTTCAAAGCCCGCTCTGCTTGGCAGCATTCACTAGCTAAGGTGAGCATGTCTAAACCTTTGAGGACAACACATTAGAATCTCTAAAAGTAGGTTTATCTCCTGGCAGGTGACAGCAAAGGTAAGAAATCAGCTAGAGCCTAGTGTGGTTAAATGGTAAAGTACATGAGTTCAGTTGGGCCAAACTTACAGCCTTGGGACTGCTGCAGAGTTAGCCCACTTAGGCTAGTAGGAGATATTTAGGTGCAATATAACATCATGCTAAGCTGGACTTCCTACAGGGTACCAAGCAGGAGCTGATGCTACTCAGCATCTCTTTAGGATCAAGCCCTTGGTGTGGGACCCATCACACTCAATACAGGGGAACACTAGAATAGGCTGGGGGTATTGGTCCACAGATGCAAAGAGCTACAAATCAAAAACTGGTTAGGTTGGAAGGTAACATGGGGAAGGGCTGGATTGAAGGTTGCCTGTTGGATCTCCCAGGGGGAGGAGGCCTCTTTGGTCCCATCTGGGACTGCCCTCTACTGCATGTTCTCCTCAGCTTTATTGAGTCTTGGTTCAAGTGCCCCAGTTGTTGGGGACTGGAGAGTCTGCTCCATATCCTGAAAGATCAGTAGGAATTATTTCCTGCTGTTCAGGCTGTATTTGCTTTAGCTCAGTTTCATTCTAGTCTCCTTAAATTATGCTGATCTCTGTGACCCAAAACAATCTGCCCCGCCGTGCATGTTCACCCCATCAGACACTGCTACCCAGGCACTTATCTGAGCTGTCCTTTCCATGGTTGCTGTTTTTCTATTTGCTGGTTTTTGGCCAGTGTCCACCACTTTGGTAGCTGAATTATTTGCTTCCCAGTCCTGGCTTGAGCCCTCAGCGGAGGGATGGAGAATAGACACAATCCTTTTGCTTTGTTGTTTATTTGGTGGAGTTTTTTTCCCCCTCTCTGCACCTCCCTCCATCAAAGCTACTGGAGATAGGAGACCACGGCTGTGCTTTTAAGTTGAATATCTGCAGTTGAAATAAAATTGCATATATTTGCATAAGGAGCATCTCAATTAACATATTTGTGGGTAAAGCTAAAAGGGCTGTTCATTTGGAAGTGAAAATGTGAGCGAAACATGGAAATGACTTCCAGCCCCTTTGCAAGCAGCTTAATTAAATATTTCCTTAGTGCGTACGCATGGATTTCAACAGCTCTCGCTGTATACGTAATGGCGTGTGAAGCTCCAGGGCAAGGAGTTTTGTCCCTGCAAAGCCCCAAGTGAAGGGTTGATACTGAGGCTTATCTGTACCTTGATTGTCTGTCCTGGCATCCGTATCACACTTGGCCTCCTTGCGCTATCCTAGCACCTCTGAAGTGACAACTCTCCAGGAGGGAAAGGAGTTCAGCACGATAGATCCCTGCATTTGAGACTGCTTCTTTCTCAGGAGCTCTTCTTTCTATTTCTTCTCATCGCAGACTGAGCTCTCCCTAACGCTGCCCTCCCTGAGAAGATCCCACAGGGTGTGTAGGCTGTCGTGTCTGGCTTGCTGGAAGCGTGACTCACTCAGCACTGGGGTTCGAGGGCAGCCTTTCCACTTATGCCAGTGGAAGGATGTTCCTTTATGCCAAGGCTGGAATTAGGCCCGGTATTTCTAAGGAGGTTGCCATGCTTTGGGGGTAATTCTGCTCTCTTTGAAGTCGACGGGGACAGGATTGAGCTTTTATTGGGATAGTCACTCCTGCAGCTAAGATCTTTTGTCTTTTTTTTTCCCTTGTGTTTTTAATCCAGACAGCTATGTCCCCCACTTCATTTATGCCCCAGTGCCTGTGCTTGTTTTCCAGCTGCCAGGACAGGTTTGGTTTTGTGACAGTCTTTCGTCTTGTGAACCTGGCTTGTGACTGAGCTGAGGGCCTTGTAGACAGCCTCATGGACATGTATGAAGAGTCAGTTTTGTGGCATCACTACTGAACTCCTTCCTCCCACAAAGTGGCTGGACCCTGATTGTATCCCTCATGCAGAGGAGATGGGCCCCTAGATTCGTAGATGTTAGGGTCGGAAAGGACCTCAATAGATCATCGAGTCCGACCCCCTGCATAGGCAGAGTTGCTCCTAGTTAATGGAGCAACTGAGGTCCATGGTGCTGTGACCTGGAAAAGAAGGGTAGTTTCAGGGACATTTTGGTCGTGTACAGACCCCACTCATTTATTTAGATTCC
>NW_005841885.1:1806621-1824441 GCF_000455745.1 Alligator sinensis
TCATAATCACATTGATCCTCCAGTGCTGGACTTCTGTCAATGTAGAGCAGAGGTGCACAGTGCCCACTTTCTTGAGGGCCTCTGGCAAGGGACACTTTCCAGTGGGGAGCTGCTGTAGTGGGACTTGCCTGAATGGATGTGAGACCCCGCCCCCCCCCCGTGCCTTTGCAAGCAGGAAGCTGTCTCAGCTTTACAGGTGCACACACTGCTTAACGAAGACAGACAGGACTGTGCAGAGAGGACACAGGGCATGTTCTTTTGCTTTCTAACTGCTTTTACATACAGCTCATTGATGTGATCAAGGATTCTGGTGGGCCACTGGGATTGCCCAGGCTGGCTGCATGCATCTCTTGGGCCATATGTTGTGCCGCCTGCTGTAGAAGAACCAGGCCTCTTGTGATGGGACACTGCTATCCCTGCTAGCAGTTCTCTGGGTGTGCCAGTTCTGGACGTGAATCGGGGCCGTAGCACTTCAGATCAAGAGTGAGGAAAAGAACCACGGGTGAGATCAAGCTTGTTCATGTGTTACAGCACTGTACTGGCTTTGCCTCAACTAAGGGAAAGTGTGCTTCTGAGGAACCTGTTAGCTAGCAAGTTGTAACTCAGTGCTGTTACAGATGCATTGGTGCCTAACGTGGACAGGGTTTGGTACCTTCACAAGCTGGCCAGCTTGTCACAGTTGTTCCTAGACCACATGATTTTAGAGTAGGGCTGATGTACTGTTTAGGGTACTAGGATCGTTCCCAGGTGAATAAGCCCTTCGGTTGTTTGTGCTTGCGCTGAGGGAGTGTCACTAGGACAGCCTCAGGCCAGACTGACAAGCAGGTGGGCAGGATTGGTGGCTAAGATGACACCGGTGGAGACTGGGGCAGTGGGGTCCAGTGCGAGTGCATCTGTTTTCTCTTCCCTCTATGCTGGTCTGGCTGGTGTTTCTGCCATGGCTCCCTTTTCCCATCTTAGAGTCGGAAAGGACCTGGTGTAGACTAGGGCAGTCCCATTGCTATCATGGTTGGGTGGAAGGAGGCCCTCAGGCTTTTCTGGGGCTGTCTGCTGGGTAGCTGTGCTTGGTTTCATCAGGGCTTGCCTGACGGGCTGAGCTGACTCGGTATCTCCTTTCCACATCCAGCCCTAAGGAGGGTCCTTGGGAAAGGCTGCCCTTGTGCTTTCTCTGAGTGCAAGAAAGGCTTCTTGCCTGCCATGTTTGTTTCAAAGCTGTCCTTTGTGGGGCGGCTCTGACACGGGGACTTCAAAGTGCAGGAGTGCGGCTTGCAGAGCCAGACAATGGTTAAACATAGGCCCTGGGGAGATACAGAAGAGAGAGGAAGAGAATCAGGGGAGGGAGGGGCTGAGAGCCAGGCTTGCACACAACCGGGGAAGGGGGAAGCCAACACGCGCACAGCCCGGCTGCAGACTGAGGATGCAAGGGGAGCAGACAGAGGGGTCACACACGCGGCATTGTGAGGGAGTGAAAGGCACTACAGTCCCAAAATGTTAATCTGACCCAACCTTTGGCCAGTTATAATTTAGCTCTGAATGAGCATGCATTAATGCAGTGGGTTTTTTTTTCCTCCCTGCAATTGGAGGGTCCTTGTTCTGACTCCGTTTGCTAAAATTGCCTTTCATAAAACCAAAAATAAAGCTGACAAAGTCTGCGATTCAGCCCCCTCACAGGCAGGCAGGAAGGGAAGCGCCCAGGCCTGTCAAGTTAGGGAGAGGGGTCACAGGTCCCCTGCTTGTTACCACGTGGCAGGCGTCATGACGGGGAGCGGAGGAGGAGCGCGTGGCTAGGGCCAGGGGATGAGAGAGAGAGATGCCGCAAGCTTTGTAAAGGCTGTTTATGCAGGCTGCAGAGTGGGCGATTCAGCACAGAAGCTGTGATGTAGTATGGAGATTGAGGGAGAGGGGTGGATTTGATAACAGTCTTCAAATACCTGAAGGGTGGTTATATGGAGGATGGAGATAAACTATTTTCTGTGGCCACAGGGGACAGAACTAGGAACAGTGGTCTCAAATTGCAGCAAGAGAAATGGAGGTTGGATATTAGGAGGAACTTTCTCAGTCTGAGGGTGGTTACGCAGCAGAACAGGCTGCCCAGAGAGGCTGTAAAGTCTCCATCCTTGGACCCTTTTAAGAGCTGGTTAGACCAGAGGTACTCAACCCAGAGCCCATGGGGTGCACCTAGCCTGTAGAGCTGTGTCGTCCGGCGTGTGGGGCTTCCTACAGATCTGGACATTTGGTGGCAGTGTTATTTGCTGAGACTCAGGGAGCCAATTCACACTGCTTCTCTTTCCCCCTTACAAAGTTTCTGGACCAGTGGGCTGCCCCCAAATCCAAATGACTTGGCCCTGTGTACTGCATGGGGTTGCAGCCAGTCCAGTGTATGGGTTCCTGCATGGCCAGCCCTGGCACTGGGGCCAGGCCTGTGCACCAGGTTGCACCTGCGTGCTGACCCTGCGTGCAGGATTTGGCCCTGCACTGCTTATCCGGCCTGCAGAACTGGAAAGTTGAGCATCCCTGGGTTAGGCATTCCATCTAGGAAGAGCACACACCAACTGCTGAAGCTTCCTTAGCCTGACGAAGGGTTTTTGAACCCGAAAGCTTGCTTAATAACTATTCTCCAACCATTTGGGTTGGTCTAATAAAAGATATCAAATTCACCGAAGGAACCTTGTCTGGGTTAGGCAGACACTTGATTGGGTGGTTTAGTCAGGAGTGATCCTGCCTTCAGCAAGGACTAGATGACCTCCTGGGGTCCCTTCCAGTGCTTGTCTATGATTCTGAGTGGACGGGATGAGTCCATAGGAGCCACTGTCCACAGACTGAGTGCTGGGTGTTGCTATGTGCACTGTGCTCCGCCAGGCACAATCATGTGGCTGAGATGCGAAAGAGAGACTGACCTCGCTGCATGATTTAAGATCCTCTTGCATTGATGAGAAAATCGGGATGCGAGAAGCATTTGACTAAGATGCTGTTCACATCTCACCACGAGTAGTTCCATTCTCCCTCTCCATTGCCCTCTGTGATTTCAGTGGGATGCATATACCTTTTCACTTCACAGTCTGAATTATTCTGTTGTCTTCCACCCTGCGAGCAACTACGTGTCAGTGGTGGATGACTGATCCCTATGTACAGTCTGCGATGCGCTTGGGCACTGTAGGGGGTCACTGCCTCATCAGGTCTTAATACTTGATCATCTGCTCCCTTTTCCTGCAGCTGCCTCTCCTGCGTGAATGGCTCGTTCCCATGCCACTGGTGTAAATACCGTCACATCTGCACCCACAATGCTGCCGAGTGCTCCTTCCAGGAAGGACGTGTGAACATGTCTGAGGTAAGCTTCTGCAAAGCTGGCTCCCTTACTCCTCCATCTGCCTCTCTGCTCTGCACTGGGGTCTATGGCATGGGACTGTGTTCGGATTACCTGTTATTTTGGAGGGGAGAATACCAATGAACTGCAAGAGGGAGAAGGGCCCTTTCACAAGCTGTCCTCCCTGTCCTACTTGGTTGTGCTTCCATCTGAGAAAGGGGTCCTTGCACCTGGGCCCTGTGTTGGTGGGGCGGTGATGGCAGTGGAACTGCTGCGGGTTTTTGGCGAATGCCTTACTTGTTGGAAAATGCTGTGATGGGGATTGAAACCGTTTTGTGTGTTCAGATTGAATATGGCAACTACTCTGGCCTGAAAACAATAGAAAACTCAAACCCCAAAGCAAAAAAAAGCCTTCAGAAGTTGAAACGTTTTGTTTTGACATTTCCCAAATGAAGTGCTATGATTTTCCTTTCAGCATTGACACTTTCATTAAAAAATTGCTAACATTTAATTAAATCCCCCCCCAAACAGGGCAGTTGGGGGTGGGGGCAGGGCATTAAAAAACCCTTGAAAACCAAACAGTTCCCCCTTCTCCCTCCTTTTCTCCCCTTCTGGTTTGCCAGGAGATCCAGAAGATTTGCATTTCAGATCAATCCTGCATGCAATTTGTGTCTGCCAAACTGAGGAACCCATATGTGCACTGCTGTCCTTGTGGGGATTCTCTGGGTCCAAACAAGAGGGTGGCTTCCCTGCTTTTCCAGCCCTCAGTAGTGCCTTTACCTGTCCTGATGCTCAGTCACTGCATGAGCTATTTAAGAGCAAGGCCTTGGGAAAAGTAGGTTCATTATTAACCAGCTCACACGTGCTTCCTTTCCTCTCTCCCTGTCTCAGCCTATCAAGGTGGCTTCAAATCCTCTGTTAAGTCAGAGGGAACCTTAACCCTTCAGGCTCTGCATTCTCAAGGTCTCCCTGAGTAACTCAACAGCAATCACTTCCTGGAGTTGGAGACTTGTATACATTTTGCCTAAATTTCAATCAATCTGTAGAAACAGCACTTCTGGTGAGCACCGGCACAGATAGGAATCACCCCATATTTGTCTTAGTGCAGCCATGTCTGCAAATGGACCGGGGAGGTTTGTAGAAGCTGGTGAGGCATAGGTTTGTCAGACTGTTCTAGTCTGCTCCTGATGCTGGATTGGTCCTCCTGCAAAAAGCCAACGTTTTAAAAGCAGTGTGTGATTTTTGGGTGCCCAGTCTGAGATGCCTTTAAAGCAGCCAGATTTGCTGAATGAGGACTTGATCTCTCTCCAAACTAGGTCCCTTTAATGGGTCTTGGGTTGGGTACCCAACAACATGAATTGCTGCCTAGCATTTAGGCCAGGGCTCCTGCCATTCCTGGGGGTGGGGAGTATTCAAGCCTTGCCAGGGCTGAGGTGGTCACAGTGACGGGATGGCAGGCTCTACAGAACAGCATGATGTGAAACCCTGGCTCTGTTGAAGACTATATCCAAACTGCTCTTGATGTTAGTGGAACTGGGGTTTTGCTCATGCTAGCTGTGCTGCATACCTTCCCAGCAGGACTGACACCTGGTTTTACCTCAGCATTGGACCAGAGGCCCGCCTATGCCAACCACCAGCCCAGTGCATGCTGCCAGCCCTGAGTCCATATGGCCGTTTGTCCAACGTTACATTGACTGGGCTGAAGGGAATTTCCTTCCTGACACCCTCTGGCAGTCAGCTGGTGCCCTGAAGCAGGAGGATGAATTTCCCTTCTGATTGCGCCACAGGTGGCTGCTGCCCTTGTTATCCCAGCGCTGCGAGCTGCCTGGCATGCTGCTGTGAGCCTGGTGAGTAATGAGGACTTTGCGGCCCACAGGGGTGTTTGCATTCAGCAGAGCTCTGGGTTTCCCGTCACCCTCTGCTAAATTGGAAGAAAAGGGCTCTCTTGAAAAGCCGTGTGTTAGGAGTGCTCTGTTAGAACCTGCCGCTTGCCCTTCCATCCTTTCCCCCGCGCAGCTTGATTCTGGCACCGCTAACACTTTCCTCATCAGAACCTGTCCACATGGAGGCACCAAACAGCTGTGTGTCAGGAGCAGTGGCCTGGCCGAGATATGGGTGCAGGGGGGCAGTCTCCACGAGTGCTTTGGGGAATGGGTGGGTGATGCATTGCCTCCTGTTCTGCAGTGGCTAGTCACCTTCGTGCAGTGGTGCGTGGAGTCCAGAGAAGAGGCAGAGCTTGGCTGTGGCAACAGCTGGAGGTGGAGGTTCTGTTCTGCTGCCAGGCTGCGCATTGCTGCATGTGCAGATGATGGTTTCCTAAATTCTGCTTTGCTGACTACTCTGCAAGGAAAGGGCACTCAGTAAATACCTAAGGGAGAGATTTGCTCATGCTTTTAAACCACGAGTATCCCCATGGGGCTGAAAGGGCCGTAACCTCGCCCACTTCCCACAGCACACATATCCTCCCACTGCCAAGTTGTGCTGATCAGCTTAAAAATAACCTTGCACTGCAATTTGGGTGCTGTCTTTGGCCATCTCCTCCCCACTCCAGAGATCAGCCCCCCAGCTTGTAATTCTGTCTGATGGGCACGAACCGCTCAGAGCAGTAGTGGTCAACATTTTTGCCATGAGGGCTGGATGGGTGGTGTCCAGGTCCAGATGCCATGGCTCTACAGGCTGGGGTTGAGCACCCCTGGATCAGAATTAGCTGGGGAGAATAGTGCCTCACTCTGGGAGGTGGAAGTGTCTTTGAGGGGCCCTTGTGAATTAGGGAAGAAATTAGCAGCACACAAAAGTGAGTATTTCCCATTTGACTTCCCTTCCCCAGCAATTAACTGGGAGTGCTGGAGATGATGAGCCTTCCCTAGCACAATCCAGAGCCTCACTTGAGACAAGTGCTTGTTGCCGTCCTGATCCCCAGCCCTTGCTTGAGGCTCTGTGCACCAGTTCTCTCTACCTCATGTCTGGTAATAGGAAAGAAGTGACTGGACTCCCATATGGGGATTGTTCAGATGAGTTTCTCTTTGGAGAAAGCACTTGTCAGAGACATCTCAGGAAACCTCTTCCCAAGCAAACACCTTTAACAAGGGGGCTGACAGGTGACAGAACTCATGGCATATCAGGTCTCCCAGGGAGCAAAGGACAATGAGGATGGCTAGAACTTTCCTCCCTCTGTGAATCAATTTGCTTGTAAAGGAACAGGGGAAAAGTCTCCCTTTCCCTCTGTATGGTTAGGCAGTCCTGGCTGGGCCAGTGGTGCCCCCTCCCACAGCAGAGGGCACCTTTCCCAAAATCCTTTGCAGTCTTTGGGACGTGAGAGAAGGCTTGAGTTCCCTAAAGCGCTGCCATCCCTCGCAGCAGCAGCATCTCACCCTAGCCTCTCACACTCACCTGGCAGCCAGCCTCTCTTGTGAGTTGGGCCCCTCCCAGTCTTCTTTGCATCCAGGAGATGCTTTTTAAACATGCCCATGTGTCCCTGGATCATCCTGGCTCTCTGCAGACTTTGTATGCACTAATATCCCTTGCAGTTCTGTTCCCTGCGTAGCATAGGCAGCCTTTTCCTCTCCCCTTAGTGGGACCCTTTTTTCACCTCTATTGCTTTTGTCTCCCAAGTTCCCTATTATCACTGTTGGGGGTGGCACAGACCAGGGATCCCCCGAGGTGCTACTGGGTTGGCCCACCCCTGTCCACCTCCCACATGGCACCAGACAGATCCGACAGTGAGCGCCAGTGAGGCTGAGGTGCCCTTGGCAGTATTTTTCACTTCCTTCTCACTGTGTCATTTCCACTCTGGCTCCTGTTGCTGCTGCTGCTCCAGGCCGACGAGCGGCTGCTCTGCATTGAATAGGTTGAGCTTCCGGCAATGAACAATTAATTTTTCTTTCCCCACTCACCCTTTATCATCTCTGGGAGCCTGGCCCTCCAGGAAGGAGCCAGCAAGTTGGGCAATTACTCATCCAGAGCCCAGTCACTGGCCGCAGGATTATTCTTATAAAAGGGAGAGCATGTGCAAGGGAGTGACTTTATTTATGCCAGGCCAACTCCTGTGCACCTCAGTCATTTAAGTGGCTGTACTGAATTCAGAGGGCCTAATCCTACTCCCACCAAACTCAACTCATTTGAGCAAGGCAGGAAAACCTAACTTGGTGTAACCAGAACCCAGGCTTCCTAGTTCCTGTCTGTCTGGTTGTCTGATCTATCATGCAGTCTGGGGTAGCTGTACCTCCCGGGGTTGTCTCTGTAAGAAAAGGGACAATTTCTTGTCATCGTCTTGCATTCTTGACAGATCTGGCCAGGATTGGGTGTCTTAGTGGTGATACCTGATGTGTCGAGCTGTGCTAGTACCTCAGCCATTCACAACTCTGATTCCCACAATACTAGCAGAGATGGGCAGCTGTCATTTCCCCAGGGCTGTGGCAGATAGGGAAAATGAGATTCCACTTGGCAGTGCTGCCTGCCAGCCCCTCCCCTTGTCCCACAGCTCCTCACATATGTGGGTGCATGTGGGTTGTGTTGGGTCCCTTCTGCTGACTGCAGCGACTGACACAAGCTTTTGCTGCCCATTGATCCTCTGAGCTGGGCAGAGACCGGGGGAGCCGGTGAGAGACTGTTCTGCCTCAGACATCGATAATGGAAATAAGCTGAATTCCAGCTGGAGGGCTGGCTCTGCTCTCAGCCACTCCACGGTGTTGCTCAGGGCAGGAGGTGACATCTGCAGGGTTGCATGAGGATCTCCAATGCTAGGAGCTGCCCTGTAAAACTGTAATTACTGGTGAGGATGCACCAGCCAGAAACGAGCGCAGCTGGACTCTCGGATACTGGAAGAGCTTTGTTGTGTGCACAGAGAGACAGACGAGGTGTCTTCTTCTTTGTAAAGGAGTCCCAAGAGACATGGGGCCCCATGTCACCATTCCCTGAAAAGAGCTGCAGGTTAGGGGCCACAACTCAACTTAAATTTGTACTCATCGTAGGGATTTCCTAGGCCATTAGCCACCAAGCAGCTCCTACATGCCCACTAAGTGAGCGCATGCATGAATCTTTGCAGGCTGAGTTTTGGGACGCCCTCTGGGAATGCAATCCTGCCACTGCTGGGTACTGCCCTCAGTCGTACAGTGGCTGTTCAGTGACGTGCAGACTTCCCAGGAGGACAGTGCTTGAGAACTACGCACAGACTCCAGGCATGGGGGAGCTGGCCCTTTTGGTTCAGGCTCGAACTGGCCAGGAGCCTTGCGTGAGGTTTGGAACAGCTCAGCAAGGCTTGTTTTTACTCTTGTGTGGCTTAGTTAGTTCCTGGCAGGGGAGGTCAAGATATGATCAGAGCAGCTACTCTTGCAGGATGCACATCCTGGCAGGAGCTGGTGGGTCATGCTGCTGTCCCCAAAAAGCCTGTTCCCATGAAACCAAAGGAGTCCTGACAAACAGCCCAGTTAGCCCTTTGTATGTGTGGAGGCAGCTGGGTGCCAAACCATGGCAGGGTAGATGAAGGATGGAGACTCAGCACAGGCACTGAATTTCCAGCCTTTCGTGGGTGTAAGTCTAATGCTTTGAGGTATTTTAAGCTGTGCTTGGTCTGTCTGGGTTTCTGCTTATCTGACTGTGGCGGGAAGGCTGGCACAGAAATGGAAACCTCCCTCTGCACCCACTGAGACGTGCCCCCGGCTCCTGCTGGCTTTCCCCTCCTAGCACCTCCAGGGCAGCTGTTGCCCATTCAGCTCTCTCTGGAGTCGATGGAGCACTGCGGCATCCCTGGCACATCAGGTGTGTTCTACCTGGGCTCGTCTGGGGCACCAGAGAGCAGTGCAGGGCTCATTCTCCTGGGGCAGTGACTGGGGAGAGCAAGGTGGGGAGAGATCACGGATCAGTGGGAGTTGCTCATTCACTCACATCTGGGTGGCAGTGCCAGGGAACAGCCAGCATTTCCCTGAGGCCATTGGAGGGGTTTGATCCCCTGGACGTGGGAGGCTTGGTTTTCTAAGGGTTAACACCACATAGCTTTTTGCCCTCTTGACTTTGCCAGGGTGTGAGGAAAAACAGCTGCCGTCTCCTTCCTCCTTCCACCTTCCCGCTCCTGATTCCTGGCGGCTGGGGAATGCGATCAGCAATTAAAACTGAATTATCTTTTAATAAAAGGCTGTTCCACTGAGGGTGGATCCCGTGTGCCTGCAGGTGGAGGGGGCTGGATGTGGAAGGGAAGAGCACATTGGAAGTCTCCAGCTGTGACAATCTGTGGAGAATTGAATGTGTTCAGCTCTGGACTGGCTCTCTTCCTCTGGGCTGGAGAGTAGGTGCTGCTCTGAGCTGAGCCAGGAGACAAGGGCAGGGCTGAGGGGATCCCTGGGGAGCTGCCACCTGCCTACCTTCCCTGATGATAGAGCAGAGTTCCTGGGATGTGGTTGGTCACACTTTGGAGCCTGGTCAGATGGGAAGGGAGTTTGGGGAGTCAGAGGCCAGGGCTGACAGTCAGTCTTCCTTTCTCCTGTGTCCCACACAGGCAGAGCCCCAGCCACCAGACACCAAGCCTGGCCTAAACAACCCTGAGGAGCAAGAGGCCAAGAGCTGAACGTAGACTTTTCTCTGTGAAGATGCCCAGTTTCGCAAGACAGCACCCAGCCCTGATATCCCAACCATATCATCCACCCACCAGCTCCTGGCCAAGCCACCTCTGGATGTCCAAGCCAGGCCATATGTTGTGTTGCCCTTAGCTTGGTATCCTCTGGCTAGGAGGGGGAAAAAAGGGTGTCCAGAGGAAGTCAGAAGAGAGAAGAGGCAGAGAGAGAGAGAGGTGGTAACTGAAGGGGTGGAAGGGGAGTGGGAAAATGCACACACTTATGGAGGAGCCTGGGTAGAAGGACATGGGGAGGAGGTAATGGGCACCTGGGGTGAAGGGAGGAGAGACGGCAAACAAGAGCAAAGGCAGTGGGGGGACAGATGAAGAGGGGAGCTGGAGCAAGAGCCGAGGGACAGGGAGTGACAGACGGACAGAGGGGGAAGGAGATGGTCTGAATGACTGGGAGAGGAGGAGAGATGGATGGAGGAGAGTCAGGCCAAGGCTTGTCAAGGAGGGCAGTAAAGGCCAAAAAGGAGGGCCAAAAAGGCTCTGCCTTGTAGCTTGCGGTTGAAAGCCCTCTTACCCCTAGCTTTACCCCCACATGTTCAGGAGGCTCTTGTGGGATCGCTCACTACTGTTCTCCCAGTGACCTGGACCAACTTGCCTACGTCCCAGCATATACTGGGAACAACACAGCTGCGTGCTCACTGCTGATCAGGGCAGCCATGGATAAAGCAAAATGACCACTTTCCCACCTGTTCTTTACCCTCTGCCCAATGGAAAATCTCTAATTCAGAGGTGGGCACAGACATTTCCTTGAGTGAAAAGCCTAGTTACTCATCAGAGAGCAGTTGTAGCACAGAGAGCTTGAGACCAACTATATTGTCAGTGCAGATGTACCAGCATCAGGATGCAGCACCCTGCGCCCCCATGGTGAAGTCAGGGAGCTGCGGGAAATGGGGCTGACATTCCCTGAGTCAGCCGGGGCTGTGTGGAGGTGTCCCCTCTGCCAGCATGGAAGGAGCAAGCTGACATTTGTAAGGGGGAGAGGAGAGTGTCATCAGCTTGTGAAGCTGTTCTTGGGGATCACATCATTCAGATTCCTTCCACCCCTGCTGCAGGGGAGCGGGGAGGCTGGATGAGGTTGCAGGCATTTCCCCTGCGGTTTTCCCGGTCCTGCAGCCTGGGGCGTGGGGCCATGCGGCTCGCTGGGGAGAGGGGGCCTCCCAGCACCAGGTGCTTCCTGTTTTGTAGCCGCGTGAAATTTTTGCTGGATGAGACAGCTCTTCCCACAGATGCAGAACATGTGACGTCGCCAGAGGATTTGGCTCCGGCCCAAAGAGCAAGTCAGCAAAACGGGTGGGTGGGTGTGTGGATGCGTGTGCAAGCACCGTGTGCCTGTCATGCCATATGCCTGCGCGCACAAGTTATCTGTGGGCACAGTGGGGGCAGTTCACAGCACCCAGGGGTGACCCAGTGAGTGGTATTACAGAGCAGAGGGTGAGGCTGAGGGGGCATGGCACTCGGCTCCCACGTGGCCAAGGCTTCGTGGAACATGCACTGGTTCTTTTAAGGACCACTGAAAAGCAGCTGTTGTTGTGAGGGGGCAGGTTTGTCTTTAAGTCATGGGCCAGCCTGATGAGGCCCCAAGACCCATCAGCCAGTGCTGATACAAGGCAGGTGTGGCCCATATCCCCACGCATGGTGTAGGTTGCTGGGAGCCAACCCACAAGCTCCCAAACACACCAGCAAATACATGAAACATTGACTGCACCCACACTTGTGCTCAGGCAGAATTGCTGCCATTGCGGTCATGTCATTAAATGGCTCCCTATCCACTTTGTGCCCAGGGTCCCCAGAATCCGCATGCCAGCTCTCTGTGAGTATGGGAGAGAATATCC
Organism: Alligator sinensis; assembly: GCF_000455745.1. Lineage (NCBI taxonomy): Eukaryota > Metazoa > Chordata > Crocodylia > Alligatoridae > Alligator > Alligator sinensis. The sequence goes on from NW_005841885.1 coordinate 1,818,374, forward strand.
TGGAGGGGCTTAAAGAAGAGGCTAGTGGGTTTGCAGACTATCTCAGGGAAGGGTGTTCTGCCTGCAAGCATCTGTGCCAGTAGCAGACACACCTGGTGTTAGGGCTGGTGTGAGGGCATGAGGAGAATGGGAACCTGGTGGTTACATAGGGATAGGCAGTTTCTCAGGGCCCGGGAGGCAGTGGCAGGGAGTAGCAAATTCCAAGGGGCAAGGAAATGGAAGGGTATGGTGATATGTTGGAAGGGTATGATGCTTGGTTTAAGGGAGGCAACATGTCTCCCCTGGGTTTGTGGATTCCCTCTGGGTAAGGTCTGTGTGCTGCATGCACCCCTGAATTTCCAGGGATGTACTTAGAGCTACATTCCCATCAGAAGTCCGTATCCAGTCCTAGCTAACAGCTCATGGGAACTAGCGACAACCCAGTGGCTGTGGGGCCTTCTGCATGGAGCCAGAGGAGCCTGGAGCTGGAGTCTACTGCCACACCATGACCATGGCTAAGACAGTCCTCCAGGTGACTCTCACCATGCAGGGAAAATGCTCATTTTAATCCATAGTGTGTGATGCATTGCAAAGGAGAGGGGGTGAGGCAGTCAGTGGCATTATCCCCATTTTGCAGAGGGGAAAACTGAGGCCCAGAATGAAGCGAGTCAGTGGCAGAGCCTAGAATAGAACCCACCATCTGATTTCATGGCTGCTGCTCTGAGTTGTGTGGAGCTGGTGACCTGTAATTTGTGACCTAGTGCCCCTGTTCCCTCTCTGCCAGTACTTGGATAGATTCATTTTTTTCAGATGAATCATTTGCCAGAAAAAAAACACAGTTTTGTGTTGACCAACATGATCCTAAATTTAGGCTAAATCCAGTGAGTCATTTGGGCAGGAAAAATGAGAGGGAGTGGGGTGAGAATTGAAAAAAGTGACGTGCATTGTCTTAGCATTTTCAAAGCAAATGGGTTGGGGTTTTGTTTAGGGATGATATTTCCAGACCAAGTTTGCTCAAATTTGTTAAAAAGAAATATGGCATAAATCCATTGCTCCCCCTCCCCCACAAACAAAATACTCTGTTTCAGGTTGAATTAACCATTTCGGTCAACCTGCAGCTGTATTTCAGTCTGGTTTGCTGTTTGCTGACAAAGCTGGAAAGGCCTCAGTTTTAGGTCAAGCTGACACCATTTTAGTGTTTTCAGTTTCTCTGTTCAGCCGGGGAAGGGAGAAAAAAACAATGATTTGCCCATCTCTAATCCTGTTGCTGCTCAGGTCTCGCTACGATGAAGCAAAGCCCTGGCATAAACACAACTAAGGGAGCAGAGTCCCTGTTGTCTTACCACTCACCTGGTCATGAATCTTGGTCCTGAGGTTGGGGTGTTGGTGGGGGGAGGCTTTGATTTTGCATCTGCAGCTCTGGGCCTCCTATGAACTGTCCCTGAAGCCAGAAACCAAGAAACGCATGTCTGAGCATCTGCACTGAAGTAACCATCTTGCCCTGTGATTGATTTATGGGCTCTGCAATCACCCACCAGTTCACTGATGCTGCAGGGAGTGGGGCCGAGTAGGGCAGAGCCTGCTTCTGAGAAGGCCAGTTAACCTCCTGATTGACACAGGACATCTTGATTACTGGGCACCGTCTGGCAACAGGTGTTTTCCCGTTGCACAGCAAGTGCCAGGTGAGGGACTCTTGCTGGACTTCCCCTGTGGAGAATCCAGCCCAGCAAAGAAACATGGTATGACTTGATCACTCCCAGAGGCAAGGCTGGCTCTACCCTGAGCAAAGCTGGTACGTTGCTCCCTTTGCAGAAGGCTTGCTGTGCCTGAGGACTTGACCTGGTTGGTGCATAGAGTGGGGAGAAGGCAGAAGCTGGGCCATAAAGTGACACCATGGGGTGAGGGGAACCAGCCTCCAGCGTGTGCCTTTCTGTGGGAGAAGTTGTCACACTGGGCAAGGCTGAGTCAATGCCCTCATGGTGGCACTTGGAAGGGGTAGGAGATGCACTGGGTATTTTCTGTTGAACTATTTCATGGGGTAGCTAGGGACCTGGGAATGAGGTTGAGGGAAGGAATGATGGGTGGTGGCTGTTCCCAGCACATCTGAGAGCGTACCGGCAGGGAGCTGGACTTCTTGCATGAGGAAGCTGCATTATTGTGGCTTCAAGGGCCCAGGCAGAGCTGAGACTTTATCAGCTCTCCTGATCCATAGCCAGGCCTCTGCCTGAGAGGGTCCCTGGCCTAGTATGTAACATACATCTGGGCTGGGCTGACTTGCTGAGAGGATTACCAAAATTCCAGGTGAGACTAGCACCAACCCTGGGGAGCATGTTCTAGGGTGCAGGGGCCAGGACTCCTGGGTCCTAGCACTGTACAAGCCCCATCCCTTCTCTGTGCCTCATGCATCCCATCTGCAAAATGGAGATGAGATGATGGAGCTTGATGGTGACGATGAGGATTGGGGCAGTGATGGGATCCCTGTTGCTCGGACCTCGGAAACCAGCTGGTGGGATATAGTCCTTAAGGCAGGGGCAGGCAATTATTTCAGGCGGAGGGCCGCTTACAAGTTTTGGCAAGCCATCGAGGGCCGCATGACAGGCAGCCAGGGGCAGATAAATACTAATTTTCTTAATTTTGGGGGGGGCCCATGGGCCAGATAGAATGGTCTGGTGGGCCACATCTGGCCCCCAGGCCGCATTTTGCCCACCCCTGCCCTAAGGGCCTGGGTCTGCAGTGGAGACGAACCTCCAGATTATTCAGGTCCATCTCACCTATGGGCAGTTCTCTGCCTGTCTGCCAGAGCTGGCAGAAGGGCTCTTGTGAGGCGGGGGTTTCTGTAAAGTGCTTTGATGGTGTTAGGAGTAGCAGAATGGCACCTCGATCCTGGCTGTTGCTGCCTCTGGTCTCAGCCGTGGTTTCTGGAGTTAGGATCAGCACATCAAGCTAGCATCATGCACGGTTGCTGCCAGGTTGCCAGGAGATGCAGCTGCAGGTCCCTGGGTGCAGCATGGTTTCTGTTCTTAGACACATTTGTTTCAAAACATGTTATTCTCTCTTCCTTATTTAAAGCCAGCACTTTTAAGAGTAGCCACCTCAGGCACAAGTCCCCAGCCGGGCTCTGCAAGGCTGGCCTGGGGATTGCATCAGGCTATTGTTGCTGAAGCATCATGCTGAGGGACCAGGGAGCTGTTTTTCTGTCCAGGCCCGTTTATTTTTGCTCTCTCCCTGCTCCCCTGTGCTTTGCACACAGGGGTTTGGGGCTCCCCAGAGAGCAGCCCTCAAACTGGATGCTGTGAAAAGTTGAGAGCTTTGCAGTGCTGCAGCCCCAGTGGCTCTTCTTGGAGCTGGCTGACAAGGGGATGCTCAGGCTCAGGTGCTCACTGCTGTTCCCTGAGCTCTTGGCTTGCTCAGCTAAAAACCCAGGACCAGGCGCAGCTGTAACTCAGCCACGGCGCTACCTTCCCTCCCAGGTCAAAGTTGAGGCCATGTTTGCTGGCCAGTGGCCACTCTGATGGTGCTCCCAGTCCATCACCGTTGCATCAGATCTCTGTGGTTATGTCCTACAAGGCAGTGTGTGTGGGCACTCCGCTCCAAACCCAGCTCTCCTCCTGGGTGAGGACTGAGTGGGATTGCGATGTTCAACCTGCTCGGAGAGCCAGATCTGGCTCCATTGCTCATTTTGCAGGACTGCATGCATTAGTAGGACTGCATGCAGCTTGGGCTTCAGGTGGACAGTAGACATGAGCTCCTGGCAGGGTTTTCCTTCCCTGGGGGACTACGGGGACTGCCATGTTCCAGCGGAGCAGATGGGCCAGTGCCAGGCCCATGAGTTGTATCACCTCTGAGCCCTCACCCCTGCCCAGTGCACTGCTCATTTTAGATTGTTCTTGCTCACAGTCCAGCACCTCAGGGCTCAAGGGCAAGGACTGAGGAAAAGGGAACACCAGGGCTGGGCTAATAGAGGCTACTGTGGGGTCACAACTAAGGGGTTGTGGTGATGTGCTTGGATCTGAGGCACATTAGCAGAGCTCTGTGGGCCCCAGTGCTGAAACCAGGGGCTGTCACAGCAGCAACGTGTCGAGGCAGGGCTCTGGGTGAGAGGACTCTGACTGCCTGCTTGCAAGTACCAAGATCTAGCCACCATTAAATCTCATGTTCTCTGCACTGTAAGCACACAGCCCTTCAGTGAAGAAGGGCTTCCTTTTTGGGAACCAGACGCTTGGCCCTGAGCTCATTTGTCCTGTGCTAGCTCTAGTTACCCAAGCTGGCACAGGCGGTACCTGTTCTCCAGCTGGGCTGAGCCACTAGAGGCACTGCTGTTCACGCATTAGCAGGCAGGGCACAGGTAAAGCATGCTAGCTTGGCAGATGTTTTGCTCAGAGGCCTTCCCCAAGCTCCTTTCCTCTCCTGCCAGAGCTTGCTCTGCCCTGCAGTGCTTCTTTGGCTTGGGCAGAACAAGCACCCATAGGTTTGCAGGAGAATGGTGTGTGATAATTTGACAACTCAGTGCTTTGTTAACTTCGAAGGCCTTGTGCAACATGTAATGGAGCTGAGCTCTGGAGCACCAAGCACAGACACTACATTGAGGCTGAAATGGCCTTGTATTATAGAGCATTGCTGGATGATTAGAGCATGTCACTGGCCAGCTCTAAAATCAGCCTGATCTGGTTCTTGTTTGGCAGGCAAGGGCTGGGTTAGGAGTGGGTGTGGGGTTTGGGTAGAGGATGTGCATGCCTGTTCTCCATTGCAAGGCTTCCTGGGAAATCCACCTTTGTCACAGAAATGTGTTACAGAACCTCAGTGTCTAAAAAGTGGCATTGCCAGATCTCAATCATAGCAAGTGCACCTTCCAGATGTGAATGGGGTGAGACAGATGCAGCCACATCTGTTTGAATCTGCACCCACTCTGAAATAGTCACTCTGAATGGGAAGCCTTGGAGTGTACATCTTGATGCATGTTGACTCTGAAACCTAGTGATTACATTTAAACATAAGCACATAATGCTGCTGCTGCTAACGTTGCAAGCTGTGCAGCCAAACTGTTCCTCCCACAGGCCGGAACTACCTGCATTTCTGCATTTTCAGCCCTATGTCCTGCACATTCCTCTCCACCCCCCCCCCCCCCCCCCCCCCCCGGGTGGCCAGCCGGGTCACATTCCTCTCCCCCCCCCCCCTCCCCCCCCCGGCCGAAAAAAAACAAAAAAAAGAGTGAATGGCAGAGTGGAGGGAAACAGATGTAGTGTCTTACTGAGCATGAGCAGGAAAGTGTCTCCACAGTGGTGGAGTGCTGTGGAAACAAGGTGGCTGTGCCCCAGCTCTAGATCCCATGTGCTGTAGAATATGTAGGGCTCTTATCAGGGCTGCCATGAGCTCCTGACAGCTGTTGGGCATAGCTGTGGACAGAGGCACCCTCAGGTGTATATGCAGGATTGGGCCTGTCTCATCTCTTTTAGCATCATCCTGGTATGTGTATGCTTTTCTGCGGTGTCTGGAGGATGCTGGAGCTTGCCATGAGCAGCATTTCTGGGGTTTGGGGGAATTTTCTGTGCTAATTCTGGATCTTTCATCCCCTATCCCACAGGACTGCCCACAGATCCTGCCCTCCACCCAGATATACATCCCTGTGGGTGTGGTGAAGCCCATCACCCTGACGGCCAAGAACCTGCCCCAGCCGCAATCTGGACAGCGCAACTACGAGTGCATTTTCCACATCCCTGGCAGCACCACCCGTGTCACTGCCCTGCGCTTCAACAGCACCAGCATCCAGTGCCAGAACACCTCGGTGAGTGCAGCCCCCACCTCGCCCCCTGCCCCTGCTGGGACTTCCCTTGTGGTCCAGGGTGTTGGTGAGGGGAAGTGCATTTATGCCTGCAAGGCATCTATGGCGTGACCCCTCTCCTGAGGCACACACGTCTGGGGGGAGATCTTATGCTCCCCCCGGCAATTCAGAACACGTTTCACTTGCAGGGTGTTTGCTCCCTCCCTAATCTTGGCAGGTTGAAGGTCACCCCAGTGGCCTGGCTTGTTCCCCTGCTGGTTTTGCCTCTCCTCTGCTTTGCAAGCTGAAACTGTCACTTTGAGAAACTCTT
>NW_005841885.1:1824451-1837334 GCF_000455745.1 Alligator sinensis
GACCTCACTGCCCGACTTGCCTGATGCATTCTCACCCCCTCCCACCCCCGCCTCGCACTGGCCCAGCTGCATGGAGTCAGGTTGTGTGGAAGTGCTCCATCCAGCACCAGCCCACCGCCCACCGTAGCCATTCAGCCAAGCCGACCCCAGGGGACCCTCCCCTGCTTTATGAGCATTTCCAAGGAAATTTGCTTATGAAAGCCAAAGAAAGTTGCCTGGGAGAAAGCCAGCTGGACCGGCGTTTCAGAAACTCTGCTTGCCCCCCCTTCCTCCCCTCGCCGCCTGCACTTGGTTTCCTTTAACACCAAATGATCCCGCTTTACAAGCGGAATTGAGTTAATTCCCTATTTATACCCAGCACTGCACACACTCACACATGCACACACATGTCCAGTCACGCTTTCCAGCCCACTCTGTTGAGCTCAGTCAGGCCTAACTTACAGCTCTTCTGAGGCCCTGCAGCTGTGATGCTGCCCCTCCTTCTTGCCCTATAGCCCCTGTGCCCACTGCCCTGCCAGTGCTCCTTACCCCTGCCCTACAGCCCCCTTGACCAGTTCAATCCTGGACGCCTATCCAGCTCTGCCAGTGCCCTTCACCTCCCTCCCAACTGCCTCTGCTCAGCTCCACCAGTGCCCCTTAGTCCAGAGCCTTTTCCTCCCCTGTTATTTTATCCTTCTCTCCTCTAGCTCTGCTGGTGCCTCTGAGACCCAGCCGCTGCTCTAGTCTATGTCCACACTGCCTCTGGAGTGAACCCCAGAGTGCCACTGAGAAATTAGCCTTGCCCACTTGCTCTCAAGTCTGCAAGCTAGCCCATGTAGACAGGTTGTGGGAGGGCATGCCTGAGAGGCCTGGAGTGTGCCCCATAGCACAAGGCTCAGGCTCTTCAGCAAGGTAGAGGTGGGGCATGCACTCAGGTTGGCTCACCAGAGCCACCTACTGTGGCCAGATTGGGGCTTAGGCATGAGTGGGGGAAGAGGGGAGCCAGTTGCTTGGCTGCACTCCTGGGCTTGGTCCACAAGCCATACAGAGAAGCCTCAGCCTCATGTCTCCTCCCCACTGCTCTGCCAGTGCACATTTTGTCTCGATCTGGCCCAGCTCCCCCCACCTCTTCCTCCTGATCCACCCTGTGCCTAGGGAGAAGGGTGGCTGTTACAATCAGGCTGTGTGATCCCCTCAGGAAGCTTGGATACCTGGTACTGCTTGGTGACCTCTGTGGAGAGCGTGAAGCTGTGAACAGAGAGATCTGAAGGATTACTAGGCTGTTGCCCTCTGGGGAACACCACTGCTACAGTTCCTTGGCTGACCCGGTGGGCTCTGCACCAACCTTTCTTCATCTACATTAAAACTGCCCCTCCCTTCCTTCTCTGTGTCTCTGATTTAATCCTTTTAAAATTTGTTTTCCATCACTCATGCCGTGAAAGCTCATTTGCAGCCTGATGTGAGCCATGCTCCCTGCTCTCCTGTCCTTCAGAGGCACAAGTGACATTTAGAAGCTATTGAAGATCTAAATGGTCTTTTCTCCTTCTCTTCCCCTCTGCCCACAGTCTCATTGGGGTGGGACTGGGCTGGACCTGGAGGGCATCATTAGGCGTGAGTCTCTCCCTCTCATCTTGGAAGTTAATAGATCTTGGTTTGTTACCCGATGCTCCATCCAGATACACCTGATGCTTTTAAATAGTGGGTATGTCTGCCTGTGTCCTTGCAGTGGGAAGTCCTTAGCTAGTGGGCAGGTGTCACATATGTTCTTACCTGGCTGGTCTTGGACCCAACTCAGCATAAACTATCTGTTATAGAGGGAATTAGAGGCTGGGTCATAGCTCTACTGTAAATATAGCTTCCCCCGAGGGAAAAGCTGTGCTCAGGAGAGAGCTCAGGTGGGGATTTGTATACTGTTGTTAAGTTCGCCGTAAAGCAGAGGCGTCTCTGAGGACACAGTGAGTGTGAACACTCAGGGTATGTCTGCCCTGCAGAATTAACCTGGTTTAGCCAGGCCTGGCTGCGAGCAGCCTTGGTGCAGCCTGCTTTCCACCCCCCTCCAGGTACTTCATTGCTCGTGCTCTGTTCACCCGAGTGTTTGCTACTATGGGTGTGCAACACTTTATACCACAGTAGGCTGTGCTTCATCAGGACATTGTCCTAGAGGGTCGTGGGAGAACTCTGTTCTGGGTAAGTGCAGGGAATTGTGGAAAGGCACTGGAAGCCTGTCAGCGCTCGATTGAGTTAGCTTACTTGCTCCTTCATCACCAGCCTGAGTGAAGCAATACCTGATCTATAGCCTGTATCCCAGCACAGCCTAAAGCAAGAGGTGCTGTGTGTGGATGGGGGTAAGGGTAGGTGTAGGGGCGACATTTGAGTAAGAGGCCAGCAGTAAGGACAGACCTAATCCCAGCATACATGCTGTGGGCTGAAACTGGAGCACAGCCCATTTGCAGTTATGGAAATAACAATGAAGTCAGCCATGGAGATGCATGAGTTCAGGGGGAAGTAGCAAGGGCCAGCTGAGCACATAAGAGGCCAAAAATCATGTTTTCTGGAGTGGGAATGCTCTCTGTAGGGGGACTCGGAGTGTGTATTGAGTTACCAACAGGGTTCTGGGGAGACAGCTCTTTGAATCCCAAACCCTGGCAGTAACTCCTTCCCAATGAAGTTTTCATCATGGGGTGGGCTTCCTGATACTATCCAGGTGACCCTACATCCAGCCCTCCCAGCCTGCTTCTAAAAGCTACCCTTCCACACTCACCTAAATACCATGCCCCGAAGCCACAGAGGCGCAGGGTGACCTAAAACCTACGTTTCAATCCTTACAGTGAGCCATCAGTCTCGCGCTTGTGCTTCTTATGAGTATGCGGCTATTTCTTTTCAGTAGCTTAGCCAGGCTTCTGGTGTGTGGGGGCTGGGGTGTCCTTCAAGAGAAGCAACTAAAGGAGAAGCTGGAGTAATTGAACTAATTTCCATCAGGGGCTGGTGTGGGATTGCCCCCTACCAGAGCCACCTCAGGTCCCACCTCATCCATCTCCCTCAGCTAAGCACCGTTTTGCTCAGCCTGATCTCTAGGACTCAACGTAGGCGAGTTGTAAATGACTCGAGAAGAACGGAACGAAGAAGGCTGTGATGGATGAGCGCGTGCATGTGCGAGGAGATTACTGCTGCCTCCATCAGATGAGATGGCCCCCAGGATGGAGGGGCCTCAGCTGGACTCTCGTTCTTATATTTTGCGTAGCTCCGTTGTTCTGCATCTCCTGTTGCCTTGCAGAAGATTCTTCAGAGGTCAACTGAGCGGTCATTTTCCCAGCAGGAGGCCAATTACGCCAAATACCGGCTCAGCCGTACGAGGGCTGTTACTGCAGCACACGTGGGCCCTAATAACATCCCAATTGCCGGTGTTCGCAGGCCTTGAAATGGGGTCGATTAGGAGGCCGGGGGAGTCTGCGGCTTGCCAGAGTGCAGTGCTTTGGAGGAGCCATTTTTCAGTGGCAGGCAAGAGAGAAATGGGGCTTCCTACTTGCTGTAGGACAGCAAGGCTGCACAGAACTGCACCCATCACAAAAGCACTTCCGCAGGGTGCAGGTCCAGTCTCTTGGCTGGGCTGCCCCCCAGGGCAACTGTGATGGTGCTTTGGGGTGGAGGGTTAAGGCTGAGGGGGAAGAGGCCACTGTCCTCAGGCCTGAGTGCAGTCACATCAGCAGTCCTCCTCTGGTGGTCAGGATTAATCAGCTGAGCAAAGTTACATTCACATGCGTGAGTGTTGGCAAGACTAGAAGCCTCCTGGATCCCCAAAGGCAGCAAATCCCTGCTGCTCTACATGTTACAGAGCCTTTTGGTTTGGGGTCTAAAGAGCAGCAGGCAGCTCTGGGGTGGTTAGAGCCGGTCTGTGTTCATACATGCACCCTGGTGCTCTATTGTCACCGGCCCGGCAGGCTTGCACTCCTCAGGGGTGGGAGGAAGCAAGCCAGGCATCGTTTTCTACCAACCACATGAAAGCAAGAACAGGCCTGTTGGTGTGTCGGCTACCTCCCAGCCAGGGAACTATCAGTTGTTCACCCTAGATGATTTATTGATCTCTAACCTTTCCCATTCGAGGAGTGAACCTGCCTCCCCCTCCTCTCCTTCCCTCCTTGTTCTGAGCCCCCGGTCTCCATCCTGCCTCCCTGCCCCTCCTGTCAGGTCTGTTCAATCCTCCAGGCAGGGACTTTTCCTGGGTTGCAGAGTCTACTCACTTGAGGGCTGATTCTTGAGGATGCTTAGCACTGTTCATCTCACTGATTTTGTGGGAACTGAGGGGACTGGACTATTCCCCTCTGTTTCCTCTTAAACTTTTCTCTTTGTCTTTAGCTTGCAGTTTGGTTTAGCTCATTTTGAAGCAATTGGGGACGCTGTGTTCTGAAGGACACTATATAAAAATAAATAGCATGGTTGAACAGTAGTGAAAGCGCTGGCTTAATGGGTCTTGAAGGTTGTATCTGATACTCAGCCTGTGGGAAAGGACAGTGACTGGTGTTAAATGCAGCACCTGGGAGTGATGCTTGGGTGACTGAGGGAGCAGGTGGGTTTGGGTGCTGGGGTCAGGAATTACTGACCATTTGTGCCCATTTCCCTCTGTTACATACAGCCTGTGAATGGTGGCGATGTTGGGAAGTAGTCATGGCAGACTGTGCCTTCTGCCTTTTCAGTGTAGTCCTATAATTGCAGCTATTAACTGTGGTGCCTTTGAGGCTTTGACTTAAACAGATGTGATGGCCCAGCAGGTTAGGGGCCAGGTGTTGTTTCGAACAAAGACTTTTTGCAAAGCTGTCCATTTCTATTGATAGTTTGCATCACAGTAGGACACAGTAAGACCACAGACACAACGAGAGAGATTCCCTGCCTCAAAAAGAAGACAGTCTAAATGGACAAGAAGTGAGACAGACATAGAGATAAAGCTTCTTGGTTGAGGTCACCCAGTGGGGTTGGTAGCTGAGGTCGAGCAGACCCCAGATTCCTGTGCCCCAGTCCAATGCCTGCCTTCTGTAGGCAGCTTTGCCCACCCTCCGTGTAGCTGACATCTCCATAATGAAGGTTGCAAACAGAACTTGAATAACCAATGTGAACATAAGTCTGGCCTGGGTATTATCAGACATCTCTTGAATAAAAAGCACAATGTCTATGTGCGTGGTGTAGAGAACTGGTCAAACTTCATTTGCGTCACAGAAGGGTTGATGTCATGATGGTCCAGGAAACATGAAAAACAAGATGTTTGATGGTATCTTTCGTTGGATCATCTTTGGGTCTTTTGGCCTGAGAAAGGGTATGTAGTACCCGAAAGCTTGTCTAACATCCCTCCATACTATAAAGCTGGTTCTGTGAATGGGACTACCAAACACATCTTGCTTCTTTGAGTTGCAGCTCACTTGGATTTTAGAGCTGGAGTTAAAGTTTGAAGTGCATTTCTTTTGCAAACCAGTCTTTCCCCTACTGTTTTCATGACCCACCTGACTTTGTACTAGAAAAAACCTTCTTAGTTGAAAAAAGCTGTCTTTGCTTTCAGCATACACTTGCCTGTTTTAAAGTTTGAAGGCAATTTGCCAAGCTGAGTTTTTTGTTTTTTGTTTTTTTTTTCAGTGTGGGTGCTTAAAATTCACACTTCTTTTGAAATTTTACTCCTATCTCTTTTTTTTCAGTCCATCTGGCTTGATGATGGCACTTCATACTCTATACGCAATCAAATACCATTAATGCTGACCTGCAGTGGGGAAGCAAGGTTGAACTTGTGTCCTGGGTTGTTTCTGTTTCTTTCTGATGAATAAAGAAGAAAGGGAATTGGGTTTGTTGTTTAGTTTGCTTGGTTTTAAGTTTCTACTTTTTAATGTTAGAAATTCATGCCTTGTATTATCTGGAAGACCCTCTTGACTGGTGAACTACTGAAAGGACCACATACATAATCAGAGATAGGAAGTGGGTATTTGATGCCTCTGGCTGTGGAAAGTATGTAAGCAGATGCTTAATTCCCATAACTTCTATGGAAATCTATGCACAAGGTTAAGTGTTTTGCTGAATAAAGGATTCTTTTCTGGATTAGGTTCTGAATCGGGAAGAGATTTATAGTTAAGGCTGCTTAAAACTCTTTGTGTTGTGTTTGGTTTGTTAATACTGATCTAACTCCAATGGCTAGTTAGCATTTTGAAGAAAGGTCATCTTTGTTTAAACATTCAGCAATCCCTTTGTAAAGGTTTTAATGTTGAGCATGCACATCCTCTGAGACACCCAACAGGTCCTCCAGCAAAATCAAGGGATACCAGGAGGCACATTCCTGCTAGCTCTAAAGTAAAAAAGCAAGCAGAAAAGAACTTTAATGCCTCCCCACTCAAAAAACCAGCGCCCCTTGAGCTTTCCTTTATCTGTCATAAAGAAGTAAAAAAGCATAAGTTCAATTTAAAAAAAAAATCCTTTCCAAGTCAACTTTAAATCTAGTTAACCAGTTTCTTAAAATCTTTTTAAAACACTTATACAAGACCTTGCCTTATTATTGAGTATCAAGATGCATTCCAACTCACAAATCCAATCTCTGTTGCAGTTAAAAACTCCTTAGCATTCAACGGCATGGAGATGAACGTTAGCTTCAATCTTGCAGATGCTTGCTTGCACACATGAATAAAGTTACTCCTGTAGGCAAGTGTTTGCAGGCTTAGTGCCATAGTTTGAAATGGAAGGCAGATAAATATTCACATATCCTCACGGTTCATACAGGCTCTCAAATAAATGAATGAAGGTAAACCACTGCATTTCACATTCCAAGACCCCCCCCTTTCATTCTGCCAGCTGATACCTTGCCTACCCTCCCTATAACACAGCCATTGTTCTGGTTGCTGCATAAGATAAACAGCATTATTCATGAAAAATAACATCGTCTTCCATCATTTATGGCAATGCTAGTAACACGAGGAGGGGCTTTTTATAAAAATATATGCTGCCAGATTTCTCTCTGATGCAGTTAAAAAGGCCTTAAGGAACTACCCCAAGCATGGATTTGGCCCCAACTTTTGCTCTTTAGAATGTTTCCTGAAAGGGTATAATGTCAGGGCTTATAACCCATGAAACATTCTTTGCCTTTAAGTTTAAAAATAGAATTGAACTTCTGATCTGCTCATATTTCCTCTTTCATTTGGGTTGGTCGTCTCGGTGCTTTAAATTAAACACAACTCTGAAACTATTTCTCATTCCCTTGCACAAAAGCAGCACTGGGTGATGAGCAGCTGTGTCAACTCAGGAGAGTCCTTTCGGGCTGATCTCTTCAGTCCTCCTGTCATTCGCAACCAGTTACTCGTCCTTCTTCTGCATTTTGCCTCTGGCTTCCAGCCATCATCTCTTTGAATTTTGCTCCTTCCTACCCTGGTACCTATTGGGTGGGAAGGCATCCGCTGATGTGACTGCCTCTTTGGAAAATGAAAGGCAAGTCCTCTCCATTCTTCTCGGTAACCTGACAGTAACATGGCCTGTGACCTCTCATCACCCAGAGCAACGAAGGCAGTCAGACAACTGAACACCAAATGGTTATTGGGATGGTTTGTCAAGAATCCTATTCCCATTTCACGCAGTTAGATGAGAGCCAGAGTTTGAGCCCCTTTTTGTGTGGGGATTAGTCTGCATTGTTCCTGTGCATTGTGTGAACACTACTCTTTGGAGGAGTGCAAAGTGCTGGAATAACTAAGCTTACAACAGTGGCATTGCCCCCACATGTGGCTGGGGAAAGTGAGGCACGGAAAGGTTACGGGACTTGCTCAGGGTTGCACAGAAAGCCACTAGTAGAACTGGGAGTGGAAGCCAAGAGCCCTGACTGGCCATTGAGGATAACACCTTATCCTCTGCTGAGAGAGATGCCAGGCTGCCCATGGCAACATGGTACTGCATGCCCATGCCCGGCAGGGTGGGAAGCTGTGGGGCTGGGAGGCTCAGCTGACTAGTGAGGTGTCATGTTGCCATTAATGTGTTTGGCAAATGTGTGTCTTGTGGGGTTTCTTTGTATTTAACCTTGATGTGGTCCAGGCTTTGACCGCACCAGAGCCCAAGGGTTTCGGGATCTCAGCTTGCTGTATCCTGGGCTCCTTTCCAGAAGCTCGGGACATGTTGGCCTTTTGGAGCTGCGTGACTCGGAAGGGAAGGAACATGAATGCAAAGAGAGAATAATGGCAGGAAGAGAGAAGAGATATAAAATCAAAGCCGAAGCCATCCTGTCAGGTTGTGCTATGTGTGTGAGCGCTGGTATTTTAGTGGGCCTGGAGTATATTTATAGGGGAACATAAATCATACACACATGCCCTATTATGAGTGCTGCACACCTACAGTATATGTATCTCTAATTAACCAGCCGCGGAGAGGGAAATGGGATTGGATCCTGCAACCCCAGAAACGTTCTTGGAGAAAGCAGCGCGCTCTCTCTCCTCACGGCGCCTACATTTATCTTTCCTGCAGCAGTGTTTAAAGTGAAAAGGGAGTATCAGGAGAGTTTGATAGGATCCAATTAAATTCCAGCAGATAAAATAATGATGAATTGCAGTTGAGCTCCAGCGAGACGCGATGTACATTACTGCCATCCCCGTAGCACGGGGAAGGAGTTGAGGTCATCAACTACAGAAAAAATAGGACACAGCTGCAACTGAACCGTTCCTACAGAAATGCAATCAAGGGGCGCGCGCCTGTAGATGGGGGTGTGGGAGAGGGAAGTTGGGATGCAGACAGATGCTCCAAGCCTATGCAACCCACGGTGCTCACAGCCGACAGCCATCACCCTTCTTCCAGTTGCTACTCTGGGCTGCAGCCTTATCACATGCCTGGGAGAATCCAGTGTAGGGGCTTGCTTGTCCTAGACAGCCATCTGGGAGGACGGTGTTTTTGGCTTGTTGGGTTGGGAGCAAATGGAATTTGGAGCAACTGGAGCAGGCTTGGTGATGTTCTTGTGCTTGCAGGGCCTCAAAGCCCCTGATGGATGTGCCTGTCTCTGGGAAGCTGAATTTTGGGGTCTCTCTGTAAAGGGCCTGCTTTTCCACAAGATTCTTCCTACCAAACCTTTGTGCCCAGAGACCCTTGATACTGCTTGCCTTGATGCTTATTAGTACCAGTCCAGCATCTGCTGAAGTGGGCCGTGCAGGACAGACAGGGCACTGGTTTGGTAATTGAGAGTGCAGTGACTGCTGTCCTGAGCTGGTTTCTTGCAGTGGAGTGAAAGGTGAAAAGCACATAGCTCTGTCCTGGACCATGAAATTTCCTGAAAGGAATGATTAGGGTTGTACGAGGGGACAGAGCTAGAAGCAAGATAGGGGAGAGAGAGGCTGTCCAGAGGCAGGGTGAGAGCATCAGTGCTTGAATCTCTTCTCTTGGGAAGGAAACTGTCTGGCTTGGCTGGAGTGCCCTGCCTTGGTGTATCCCCAGGCGCTCCTTTGAGTTACCCTGTGCAGGATCTTTGTTACAAGATTCACAAGAGTCTGAAGTACACAGTTTAAGTACCTGGGTGCCAGGAACTCCTGACAGGGCTGTGTGCTCCTTCCCTTCTCTGTGCCTTGCCTCTCCCAGTGGAGATCCTACTGACCTGCTTCCCAGTGCTGTGGCAAAGACTGGGTTAAAGCTGGCAGAGCACTTGGAAGACACAAAGCACTGAGTATGTCCTGCTGAGTGTTATTACTCTGCTTCTAACCAGGCTGCTGGAGGCAGGAGAGGTTGTCAGTGCATTGTGATTGGTATTCTCCAAGTCCTGGATCCTAGGGTGAGGCTCTGAAAACAGCGCGAGGAGCACTCCCTCCCTCCCTTTCATCTGTGGCCACCATTTTTGCTCCCAGATAGCAATTTTTCCTTCCAGCAACTTGTCCACTCTGCTGATGCTTTTCTGCTGTGTGCTTTCCCCCAAAGGACTATGGGATTAAATGAAGGGTCCCCAGGCTTTTTCAGAGGGTAAAGCCACACTGATTAGGTATGTCCCCTCCCATTCACCACTGCCCAGCCCCTGCCTTCCCCATCCATTCCCCATCACAGAAAGCCTGGCTGACAACTCCAGCAATGATGAGGGGATTTATTCCAAGCAAAGTGTTTAATGGATGTTCTGTGTCTTTTAACACAATTTATTAGCGGGCAAGCCAAGAGGAGCCAACACCATGTGACCACCCTCGGGTTGGGTGCCTCTGGATGTCAGGACTCATAATAAGTCATTGTGCAATATAGCATGTTCCCCAGCGTTAGTTATTCATTGGTTTGTTAGAGGGAAGACATGTTTAGGATGAACTGGAGGCAGCTTGGCATGGTGGCCTGGGCGTGGGACTGGGAACCAGGAGCACTCAAGTCCTTTTCACAGAAGTGGTGGTGATCTGGGCAAATCATTTCAGCTGTCTAACCTCAGTTCCCTCAGGCAGGTGATAAATTGGATTTACCTGTAAGCTGAGGTGGGGCTGAGAGGAGGTTATGACTTATGAGAGTTAATGGGGCTCTGCAAAGTTTCAGAAAGGGTAAAGATGTAGTGGATGTGAGCATGACAGTTATCAAACAGCCTCGCGGCATTGGAATACGGGTACGATTGGGGATTCCAGGATATGCTCAGGCCCCGCTTGCCTTGCCGTTGCGAACAGGAAATACATTTTTAAAACCCCCCACTGGAAATGGGCCACCTCTGTGTTCACCTGCCAAGTCCTGCAGGCAGGAGGCTGTTTCCCTCCCAGTCAGAGCGCGGAGTGTGGCCGCTTTCTTGCTCTGCGTCGGGGCTCAGTGATGCCATCAACTTTTGTGAGGAGACAACATGGAGCCCAGCACACGGGTGCTGAGGGACGGAAAGCTGTTCGGCTCCCCTCCTAGGCTGCACTCAGTTGTGTGTTTGAAACCGGCCCAAGTTTTCTCTGGAGGATCTGCCGTCTGAGTCAGATAGGCTGCTCATGCTTTCTCTTCAGCATGTTTCCATCCGCCCTCTGACAGACTCAAACCACTGAGTCTAGTTGCTCAGGACCCCAGTCATTCTCTTCTGCCATTTCATCTCAGTTCATGCACACCTGGGTACAGCAGTCCCTGCTCAAAACCTGTTTTGTTGCACCCTTCCTCTGCACAAATGTGTATGATGGTGCAAGACAGTGGTGTCTGGGGCCTCTGTCCTGTCTAGAGACCTCCTCTTGTACTGGTCACCATAGCCTCTCAGCTTCCATTCAGATCTGTCCTCAGAGCTCTGCTGACCCTGTCCGAGCCTGGGGCACAACATGGAAATAACCTGGCAAAGTGATAAAAAGGACAAACCCTGGAAGGAGCAAGAGGGGTTTTTCCAACTTTGAAGAAGGTTAAACCATTGAGGGGTGTAGAAAGGAAAATGGGTGTGTGAGCAGGAGATGGATTTTGGCAGGGTCTGTGCAATACAAGGAGGTGGTGTCAGATCCCTGGCTCTGGAGTAGGTTTTATTGGCTGCCTTTTCCACCCCATTTTTTCCTATACACCCACCTTCCTTTGTGCTCCCTGACCCTGGGTTTTGGGACATGGGGTTGACTCCCTTCCTTTACATCAGCCTAATGTGGAGGAGAAACTCAGGGTGGTTCTGGAAAGCCAGGCTTGGCCTAGTTGTGGAGCGTTGCAGACAAGCCAAGTTGGCTTGGGGGCAGTGGAGCGCGAAGCTGCCAGCCCTTGTTTTCACTGGGGGCTCCCTGGAGTTGGTGACAGATAGCCGAGCGTGTCGCAGACAACAGGGATGAATCACTTCTGGCCTTCCACAACCCCCTTCCCCTCTCCCTGCAGCAGAGGCTGCTGGGCTTGCCAGTCAAGTGACCATCAAGACAAGCGGCTGGGACTGCCAGCTCTTATCTTCCCTCTGGCCTCAAAAGCCAACATCCATGGCTGAATGAAGCGGTACGTGTTCCCCGCTGCATGCTGCTGGCTGCCATGGCTGTGGGGAAGGCCAGACTGACTGCCGTCAGTGGAGGGTAGTAGGGGATCCACTAGCAGCAAGCAGAGCAAGCGTGTTTTAAGATGCAAGACTGGTCGTATTTCAAGATGCAAGATAAGAGCTGGCAGTCCCAGCCGCTTGTTTTTATGTGAAAACAAGAGCTGGTGGCTTCGCGCTCCACTGCCCCCAGGCCAACTTGGCTTCTCTGCAACTCTCCACAACTGGTCCGCATCATACTGGTGAACAAGTTAAGAGGCTGTGACTTGGATGACTGCAGAGTCTGGTGGGTGGAGAGTTGGCCAGAGGGTCGTACCCACAGAGTCGTAGTGGATGGGTTGGTATCGACCTGGAAGGGTGTGGGCAGTGGGGTTCTGCAGGGCTCAGTCCTTGGACCAATACTCTTCAATGTCTTCATCAGCGACTTGGACAAGGGAGTGAAGTGTACTCTGTCCAAGTTTGTGGATGACACAAAACTGTGGGGAGAACTGGACACACCAGAGGGCAGGGAACAACTACAAGGAGACCTGGACAGGTTGGACGTGTGGGCAGAAAACAACAGAATGCAGTTCAACAAGGAGAAATGCAAAGTGCTGCACCTAGGGAGGAAAAATGTCCAGCATACCTACTGCCTAGGAAATGACCTGCTTGGTGGCACGGAAGCGGAAAGGGATCTTGGAGTCCTAGTGGTCTCCAAGATGAACACGAGTCGTCAGTGTGACGAAAGTCATCAGAAAAGTTAATGGCACTTTATCGCGCATCAGCAGATGCATGACGAACAGATCCAAGGAGGTGATACTTCCCCTGTATTGGGCGCTGGTCAGACCGCAGTTGGAATACTGCGTGCAGTTTTGGGCGCCGCACTTCAAGAGGGATGTGGATAACCTGGAGAGGATCCAGAGAAGGGCTACTCGTATGGTTAAGGGCTTGCGGGCCAAGCCCTATGAGGAGAGACTGGGGCACCTGGGCCTCTTCAGCCTCCGCAAGAGAAGTTTGAGAGGCGACCTTGTG
>NW_005841885.1:1837491-1844849 GCF_000455745.1 Alligator sinensis
ACTCTTTCCTGCCTATGCAGGGGGTTGGACTCGATGATCTATTGAGGTCCCTTCCGACCCTAACATCTATGAATCTATGATCGGCTCAGAAAATGGGCATCTCCCAGTTTCCTCGAGGAGCTCAGGGCTAGAAGGAGAGCCTGAGGAACCCAGTGCTCTGCTAAGCAGTTTCTAGATTTAGGACCCAAGATCGCTTAGAGCAGTGTTTCTCAATCTGTGGGTCGTGACCCAAAAGTGGGTGGCAAGAATATTTGAAAGTTTTGCAAACAATCACGGAAAAATGCGGGGAAGTGTGGGTTTCCCCTTGCAGGCTGGCAGCGTTCCAAGAGCCTGCTGGGGGAGTGGGCTGCAGGGGGTGCCACATACACATAGACACAGCTCCTGCAGCTCCCCACAAGTAAGTCTATGGGGGGGTTGTATAGACAATGTGTCAGGGAGGCCTGGGAGGGGGCACATGCCCCACCCCTGCTTTGTGCTGGCACCAGGCTGCAATGGGCAGGAGCTGCCTCTGGGGCCTGGCGGGTGAGTCCCAGCGTGGGAGGGTGGAGCAGACCAGTGAGACTAGCTGCTGGAAGCTGAGCTATGGTGGCATGGTATAGCTGTGGCTTAGCTCGCAAGCAGCCTGTGGTGGGAGGAGGTAAGGGCACCGTGGGCTCATCATACTGCTGGTGCGGGGTTCATGGTGGTGGCAGCAGCAGCAACTAGTCGTGCTGTCCCATTCCACCCTCCCGCTCTGGGACCCACCTGCTGGGCTATTGAGGCGGATCCTGTTCATGCTGGTCCGGCCAGACTGCAGCCCTGTGCCTGCACAAATCTGGGGGGATACATGCCCCCCCCATAGCTTACATACCCAGCCCCAGCCCTACACACTGGGGGGTTGTAGCTTGGGGTGGAGGGCAGTGGGCTGGTAGTGAGGGGCACCAGCAGAGCTTGGGGGTGGGGAGCTATGGCTTGGGAGTGAGGTTCACTGACAGGTCTGGGGATCGTGGCTTGGGAGTGGGGCACTGGCAGGGCCGGGGAGCTGTGGGTCAAGACCGGCCATTGAAGTTTACAAATGCGTCCTCGTACAAAAAAGGTTGAGAGTCACTCGCTTAGAGAACTGTGCAAGGAGCTGTGGATTGAATCTCTTGACCCTGGGTTTGAGGCTGGGCCTGGACCCATAGGTGAGAAGCTGCCAATATCAGGTCTTTGAACTGCATCGGTGCTGTAGGATGTATCCTGTGCTGTGCACTGGATGCATCTTTGGGATGAGACCTCAATATCTCCAAAGCTGGTGCATGAAAGGTTAGCTGAGGTCCAAGAGACATTAATGCTTCCATGGCAATTCCCTAAAGGCACCTATACACATGCAGTGAGGGTGCTCCAACACACTGTGATTACAGCACGTTGGAGCAAACTCAGTTAATCAAGTCTACTGGAGCGTGGTACTGTAGTCCAGCAGACTCCAGTGTCATGTGTATCAGCATCTCCATGCTGAAAAATGGTGGCGGGGGTACTTTAACTAAACCTAAAGTGCCTAAGCTGCCATTTTTCAGTGCAGGAGTGCTGATGCACATGATGCTGTCAGAGCTGCTCTACTTAAAGCATCCCCCCTCCGCTCCCAGAGTACGTATATAAGTGCCCTAAGAGCCTAGTCAAAATGCTGTGCTTCATGCAAGTTAGGTGCTCCTTTCCATGCCAGAAACAGCTGCATTTTCATAGCATTGCTTGGTGCTGGGGTGGGGGGGAGGAATCTGTGGTGGAGATCACAAGCGGATGTGGTGCAAATGAGGTCTGAAATCTGAATCTCAACATCTCCTGCTGGTTTGAAGAATTGAGCTAAAGCCAACACTGCAGACCTGGAGGGCTTGGCACGCTTGCAGCTGGGGTCTGAGCTGCATGGCTTTGACTCATCTCAGTCAAGGAAACAGAATATAACTTGGAAACTTGGGGGCCCAGGCAGAACTGTTACTGCCAGGCATGGTCAGAAGGGTAGGTGGAGGGAGGCACATTATTTCTCTATGACGCTTTCATTGTGTGGGGCTTGTTCCTTCTCTCCCCACCTATATGGTGTCCCATCTCCAAGGCTGGTGCATGAAGGGTTAATTATCTTTCCCCCCCACCCCTTAGCCCCCCTTGCACTCCCCCCTGCAGAAAGAGCTCATTTCCAAAAGCAGCCGGGGCAGGGAGATGCAAATAAGTGTTTCGGACAGCTGCAGGCTGGATGCTTTCCCGAGATGCCAGGGCCCCAAATGAGACATGTCAGAGTACAAATTGAAAATGCCAATTTCACTTACGCGGCCACGCTGCTCGTCACAGCTAAATTCTGCTCCACGGCTCCTCCCCCCCACTCCCACTTCGGAGCCTGCCAAGTCTGGGACTCCACCTGCTTGTGCGGCACTCGCCGCTCCCCAGGCGCCTTGGTGCAAGGGCTCCCTCAGCCTCTGCCCTCGTGCAGGGATGGAGAGAAGGGGGTTGGAAGCTCACACCTGCTGAGTTAAGACTTTCCAGTCCTTTTCTGTCCCTGTCATCGTGGGGCCCATAGTCACAGTCCCTGGAGCTCAGGGAAGGTCTTTCCGTGTATATGATACACCATGGAGGTTGGGGTAGGGTGGGAGCCTTCCCAGGACTGCTGCTGGCTCTGTGGGCCCTGGGCTGGGTGGCACCAGGCTTCAGTTCAGCCTTGGTGGTAGCAGTGATGCTCCATTGAAGAGGCAGGCTCTAAATCAGAGCTTTCTGCCACTTGAGGTCATCGGTGGTCTGACAGCAGTTTCAGCTGGATGGACCAGCCCTCATCGCATCCAGTCATAAGCTGCTGTTCCCTGTTGAACAGCTGCTGGCTTCTGCCTCAGAAGTGGTGGCATTTTACTTCTGGGGACAGTGACAGCTGGATCTGGCTGTGCAGTCCTGTCAGACTTGCATTGCAGGGACAGAACTGAGGGCAGAATTCAGCCCATCCTTAGCAGATGGCTTGTGGGGATCTTTGGGGACCAGGGGCATGTGTAAGGGTGTGAATGCATGTGTGTGGTTTTTTTTGGGTCATCTCGTATCTGTTCTCTGGCGCCCACTAGCTGGTGGGTTTTTTTGATTCCCTTCAGCTTCTGGATTGCAACCTGTGAGGCTGTCCAGGTGTTGGAGAGCCAAGGCTGCTGGGACCCCAAACACACTGCATTTGCTGCTGCTTTGACTTCGACTTGTCTCCTGGGTCACTGCTTTGTGTCCTCTGAACTAGGCTGTCGCTGCCAGTGGGGAGCTGCCCCTCCGGCTCTTAGAGCCACCTGGAACTAGGACTGGAAGTGACTGGTGCCAGGAAGCAGGGCTGGGAGGATGGTGGGTTTTTGGCTCAGAGCCCTAAGGACAGAGTATCCTTGCCCTGGGCAGCCATGTGGGTAGGCGTGGGGTGGGCAGAGGGGCAGCAGGGTTTTCTTGCATTGAGGTCTTTGGTGAGGGGCTGGGGTGCCCTCTTAGGGCCAGTCCCTGCCAGGGTGTTGGTGGAGATTTTCACCCCCTCAATTGGGTTAAAGGTGAGATTCCCCCGTAGCTGTAGTGCACAAGGCGGAGGAAGGAGGAAGCTGACTAGGCAGAGGAGGAGGTCTTCCCTTTTTCTGTCCATATCTGCAGAGGAGAGGGGCAAGGGCAGATGCAAGCTCAGTCTCTGGCCATGGAGAGGAGGCGGTCCGGCCTGTCCACAAGGCACAGCTGGTGAGTGTAGGGCAGGGGGCATTTGATTTTTCACTGATGAGGGAGCAAGCTCCAGGTACCAGCACTGCAGTCATCCCCATCTGGGCTGGGCTGGGCTGCAGTTCCCAAGCTAACAATCAGGCCTTCCCCGCTGCAGGCCTCATCCCAGTAACATCTGCCCCTCCCAGCCTCTGCGCTCCTTCTGCCCTGCATCCTGCCCTGGAAAAACAAAGGTATTCCCTGTTCCTGGCCAGCAGGGAATTTGCTGTGCAGGCCTCGCCATCCCAGGCCTCACTCTTCAGGGGCAGTGCATTCCCTCCCGTGCCCCAATCCCTTTGACTATTGCTTGGTGCTGATACAGTCACTTACGCATCACATGTTTCTTTGGTAACTTGCACTCCGTGTCCCCGTGTATCAGCTGGTGTGTTCAGTACTATTGCAGGGCAGCCACCTCTGGCTGGGAGCAAGAGCTGAGGGGCACAGGACCCACTGTGCTCAGGAGCCCAGTAGGGGTGTGCGACTGTGCCTGAGAATGACCAGGTTAGCGCTTCCCTTCCTCGTGCACCTACGTATAGCTTCGCCTGGTGTCACCCAGTCTGATGCCTCCTCTGGACTGGCCCTGCCCTGCTGCTCTCCAGTGCAGGTGCTCCGGGGCACCTAGCTCTCAGGGGCAGGCTGTGGATGTGCCTGCCCCGTCTGCTGGGATCCAGGAGCTGCTCTTGTGCCCCAGTTGCCTACGCCATGCAGCTTGCCCACTGCTGCCCCACACACTTTGGACATTTTTGCACAGCACGAGCTGGCTTAAAACCAGCTCCCCCATGGTTAGGGCAGTTCCTGGAGTAGCATGATTGTGTAATTATGGCTAATTGCCCGTGCTGAAAAGGGGCTAATGGGGCTAACAGTGCTACCCTGCTTCTGGTATTCATGCCAGCATTGTGCCCAGCTGCTGTAGCCTAGAGGCCCAGCCCATGGGCAGGATCCTAGTGGCTGGAACACACGGTGGTTACATAGGACTTGTGGCTTCTGTCACTGCATGAACAGCTCACCTTCTCTGAGCTTCAGTTTCCCCATCTGGGAGTGCAGGGAGATCCCTGATGATTTGGTGCAGTTTAGCAAAGGGATGCAGAGGGGATGGAGAGCTGGTTTATTCTTCTGTGTCCCTGGTGCTTAGGCCAGCAGTGCCTGCTCCCCACCTTCACCCACAGTGGGGTCTGTCTGCTCCCACCTCAGGGCTGCAAGGACAGTGCAACACTTGTCTCTTCTGAGCCAGCTGCAGAGCTGGTGCTGAAGCAGGGTGTGGATCAGGCAAGAGCTGCTTTCTATATGAGGAGGGGTCTGGGGTTGGGGAGGGGGTGGTGACACTGTCATTTGCCTTGCTGTCTCCATCCTTGCAGCCAGCCCATGAGACCGGGGAGAGCAAGAAGTGGTGTGGCTCCGGGGTGGGGCCTGAACCCACCCTAGGCCATGCTGCAGCGTCCGCAGCTCCCTAACCAACTCCAGCAACCCATGAATCATTCATTTAATCTCTCCTGACACGCCTGTCATTTTCTCCGGAGAGGAGCGGAGAATCTCTCGCCGAAGGAGGTCATTAGCTGTCAGGGAAGGTTCCGACTGCCTTCCTGTCTCCGTATCGATTAAGCCTCCGCCTGCGTGCCGGGGCTGTGTGGGGAATATTGATGGGGCTGCCAGGACTTGGCTCAGGTTAGAAGCCATGGAGGTGCTTTGGGTGCGGGGAGGCACGGCACGGCGTGGCGGGGCGGGAGGGATACGCTCGTTGCTGGAGTTCTGTTTCTCTGGCTCCTTTCATCGGAGCTTGCCTCGAGTGCCTCGGCTTTGCGATCCAGGCGAGGGGGTGAGGAAGGTAGGATCTAGCCCTGTTCGTTCTCAAGGTGGGGAAGGAAGAGAGCTCCGGCTTCTGCCAAGGCCCAGGCAGCACAATTGTTACACTTAGACAGCCTGCCAGGGGGATTCACATCTTCCCCAGCCACAGCCTGGGCCTGCTGCATTGTGATGTCTGAAAGGTAATTAATCTCAGCAGTTTTCCCCTGGGTCATTTCTGGAATGGCCCTGTCTCAGGCCTGTGGGGGCCAGCCTGGCCAGCATTTCCTGATGGGTTTGTTTCATGAGCTGGTGGGAACATTCAAGCCACAGGACGTGGCGTCCACATGTGCAATGTCTCTGGGCATTGCAGCTCTTGGCTGGGCTTGGTGTCTGGGGGATGCTGGGAGTCAGGAGTGAGGCCGAGGTGCTGTTACAGCTGGGAGGGTCTGGGGGCAACAGCAGGTTTGGAGTGAATGGCTCCGGCAGGGGTGGGAGAGCCCCAAGACTGGAATAGCAGTAGGTGCCAGGAAGGAGGGTAGGGGACACTGGCAGAGGTGTGGGACGGTCTGGGCTAGAATAGCAGCCAGGACTGGCACAGCTGTGCAGGGGGATCAGAGCTGGAAAGCAGCAGCTAGCTGTGGTCTAGGTTGGGGTGCTCTGGCACAGCCTGTAACCGTGTTGCACTGCTCTGTTTGCCTCCCTTTGTGCCCAACTGGGAAGTTCTCTGAGCAGCGTTCTTGTGTGGCCTTGGCTTCGTGCCTCGCCTCATCCATCACGGGAGGTGTCTGGCCCAGCCCTCCTCTCGCTGACTAACGGGTTCTGCTCTCCCGTGTCTTCCCTTGCAGTATTTCTATGAAGGGAATGACATCAGCGACCTGCCCGTGAACCTGTCTGTGGTATGGAACGGAAACTTCGTCATCGACAACCCCCAGAACATCCAGGGTAAGTGGGACCACAACGTGGCCAACAGCCCCACAGTGAAATGACTCTGTGGTCCGCACCCCAAGCCTCAGAGCCACCTGGGTCCTTGCATTTCCATGCAGGAGACGATTTCCAAACCCATCCTCTGAAGGCCAGTCTCCCTCCACTTGCACCCATCCACCCACCTGAGCAGTTGCGATTCCAGATTGACATCAGCTCCCAGCCATTTGGTCTGTCATGTGAAATGGGTCAGTGGACTCAGTCCAGTTCCTTGTGGACCGGCGTCCTCATAAGCACCAGTGCTGTCCCCTTCTTGGTGGTCTCTCAAGGCCCAGGCACCCTCCCAGCATACCCTGGATGCTGAATTCTCTTCACCCCCTGAGGTGGGGCATCTTCAGCACAGAGTGGGGGCACTGGTGGGATCAGTGTGTGTGGGATGCTTGCCCTCCCGCTGCCTGTTCTGGGGAGGTCTGTAGGGCAGTGAGGCAGCAGGATTTCCCTTTCATGGCACTAACCCGAAACTGCTCTGCTTCCCTTTGCAGCTCACCTGTACAAGTGCTCAGCCCTGCGAGAGAGCTGTGGCCTTTGTCTCAAGGCAGACCCACGGTTTGAGTGCGGCTGGTGTGTGACAGAGAAGAGATGCTCACTGCGGCAGCATTGCCTGGCCTATGAGAGCAGCTGGATGCACGCCAGCAATGGCAACAGCCGCTGTACGGACCCCAAGATCCTCAAGGTAAGGGAGGCTTGGGGTGAGGAACAGGCTTCATCTAGAGTGCTGGAGAGGATGCTGCAGGGGAGACTCCTGCCCATGCCATGGCCTTGTGGGAGGGCATGGATTTAGATGGCCTGTCCTTGCAGCTTAGACGTGGCAATTGGTGTACACAGTGCTGTAGAAACCGTCATGGGCCAGGTCCAGAAGAGATTGGATCCTGAATATGACTAAGAGGGGAAGAGGG
>NW_005841885.1:1844863-1864131 GCF_000455745.1 Alligator sinensis
AAAGAGGCAACACAGAGCTGAGGTGAAGAGGGCAGCTGCTTTCAGTTGGGGGGTGTCCAGGAGTACTTGCTGATACCCCATTACCGTGGCTTTGTTTGGGATGCAGTGCTTTCCCTCTGGGTGGCTGAGCAGGGACCATATGAACAGGGATTGGGGTGGAAGTACTGAGCAGATGGGGAGTTTGAAGGTGGAGGAGGGAGCCTCGGGAGTTAGGAGGCAGGGCAGGGTGTGAGAAGGGTGGCACCAACAGAAAGATGCCTGTTCATACCCTTGAATCACATGCAAAACCCTGTATGTCAGCGTATCTGCTGCCCATCTATCTCCTGTCTGCTCCCCATGTTCAGCTGTGTATGTGGCTTCTGCTTAGCCCAGCAAGCACATACCTGTACTCTCTGCACCTGTACCTCCCCTGTACCTCCTCTCCCTGGGCTGGACAGGATCCCTGCAGCACTGACTGCTCTTCCCTGATGCTCATTCAGCCCTTGTGTCACTCTGCACTCGTTTGTTCTGCCACCATAATCCTCCTGGCCCCATCTTGCTCCAAGCACAACACAGAGCCACCCCCACCCCCCAGCAGCAGACATACAGTGGGGTCATTAGGGCCACTCCCACCCCCCAGCAGCTGACAGTGGGGAGAGGAGGGGTGCAGTTTCGTGGCTAGAGCAGGCTATTTTGGAGCTAGGACTTCTAGACCTTATTCGCTCCTCTGCCACTGTGCAGCCTTAGGCAACTTGTGTGCAGCCTTGGGCAAAGCCTTGGCCTTGCTCTGGGCTTCAGTTTCCCCTCTCAGCAAAATGGTGATCCTGACCAGTTCCTGGACAGCTTAATTATTGCTGGCCCTGTGTTTTGCAATCTGCTGGTGGCAGGCACTGTCTGAGGGCAGGCTCTGACTATCCTGGACTGTTCCTTGTGGCTTGTTTATGATGAACACGTGCTCTCTCTCTCTCTCTCCTCCCTGCTCCTGGTGTTTCCTCATGTGAAGTCTCTGACCTTCCTCACAGATCACAGTTCCCTTGTGTCCCAGGCTTGCAGACTCCCAGTAAAGCACTGGGCTATTTGTCCCCCAGCTCCCCCTCCCTGTGAGGACTGGTGGTTCATCATCTCTGTTCTCTGACAGCTTTTATGACCTTCATTTAATAAGACTGTGTATATTAATGTTAACATGTCTGTTGGGCCAGGCTCCAAGTGCATTAGGAAGGATTGGTGGGTAATTCTATTTGATATGTTCTATTTACCCACGGATTCCAGACCAGGCAGGCCTTGACGGTGTTAATTACCAGAGTCTTAGCATAGTATCTAATCTATTTGGGTTTCAGTTTCTTATCTGATGAAGGCTGGAAATTAGAGTCGTGCCTCTCCTGCTCCCCAAAGCTCCTGCTGGTTATTGGCACCACTTTGGCTGTTGCTCTGGTCTTGCTGAGAAGAGTAATGCCACTGCTGGCCTGCTCCCACCCTTCACACCAGCATTTGGGACCCCTGCCCAGCACATAAATACTTTCCACCCTGGAATCAGAATTTTGTTTAAAAGGAATGATAAGAGCTCAGAGCAGCTGAGAGCGTCAAGCCTGTCCTGTCACAGAGACAGGGTGAGCCAAGAATCTGGATCGCTGTTAAAATGCCACAAAGCTTAGGGTGGCATTTGGCTGGAGCTGGCTTGGCCTGTCTCTTTGCATCCAAGGCACTGAAACTACAGTGCTTGGTGGAGGTGGAGGAGCCCAGATGTGCAAGTAGAAGAAAAGTGGCACTGTGTTAGGGGTAAGGCTAGTGGTCAGGGACCTCCACACTCCAGCCCCTTGGCTTGCTGTTCCATATGGTGCCTGTGACCCTCTGAAAAGCCCTTTCAGTCCAGATAGTGCCCTTGTTCTCTGTCCAACGCCAATTGCCTGTCACTCTTGAGGGAAGTGGCTTAAATAACATGGGGTATGCCATGCTGGATCAGAACAGCTGTCTGCCTGCCCCAGTATCCTATCTCCGACCATGCCCACCACTAAGTGCCTCAGAGGAAAGGGATAAGAAATCTCCCAGTCCCTACTAGTTAAGGACAGGCTTAACCAGGAAGCTTGAGGTTATTTCCAAAATTTATGTCAGCCTGAAAGAAAACTATGACACGAATGTCCCCCAGTGAGGTCCCAGAGGATGTCATGTTAACTCAGAGCAGTTGACTTTATGCTATATAATCTCCACACAAAGCCCTCAGTGAGAAGGACCAAAACCCCATGTAGAAATCCCATCCGTTCCTGGTCTGGGTGTGTTGTATGCCCTTTCCCATAGCTGTTCTGACCTGGTGATGGAAAAAGGACCATGTCACAGAGTATCTGTCCACACTGAGGGCTGCATACAACAGACTGAATAGATTTTGCACGATTCTGACAAACCAGCAAAACCTTCCTTTGGGATGAGCAGAGGCTCCATCCAGCGTGTGATCCTCAGAACTTATGGCCTGTATTAGTACCAGGAAACCAGGCCATAAAACTGACTAGAAGCAGACCAGTAGTGACTGAAAAGCAGAGGCCAGGTTTTTGTGGCCTGTGTGAAGGTGTATTTGCTGTGGGAGTCATTAGGAGCTGCAGCTTTGGCCTACGATATGTAACAGGCCTGTTTAAGCTTCATTGCCTCAAGCTGAACAGGAAGGAATGAACACTGCAGAGGATGAGGTCAATGAACAGTTTTAAAGTCTGCTCAGTTTTAGCGGTCTCAGGGGTGGGAGTGGTGTGGGTAAAGGAGGATTACTGGGCATTTGGTACTGGTACTGAACTGTGCCCGCACCCTCTTTTCCAGGCTCCTCAGTGGAAATGAATGCACCCTCCAGATCCTGGCTTAGAAAGGTAGTGAAGCAAGAGGTCTCCTGCTGACTTGGTTTGGCTTTGGCAGCAGAGGATTACTAGTGAATCCTTCAAGGGTTGTATTTCTCCATGTCTGACAGCTCTGTAGCAGGACAGCTGATACCTCTAGAGCTGTAGCAGATAAGTCTGAAGCTGAGAGCCAGCAGCCATGGGAGTCTGTAATGGGAACACAGCTCTCATGGGGCTGGGCGTCAGGAAGCCTGGGTTCTCCTTCACAGCATGGCTGGTAACTCATAGTGCAGTGAATGGCAGTTCAGGGAGGCCAGTATTTTCAGATTTTCCTCACTTAGGTTGAGATGACTAGGCCCTGGCTTTAAGGAGGTGCTGAGCGCCTGGCATTCCAGCTTAGGTCAGCGGGTGTAGCAGGCACCGGACATCTTCATTTGGATGCTCCATAGCTGAGGCATCTCATATTAGTAGGCATCTCTGAAGGGGATGTTAACTCAAAGCAGTTGACTTTCTGCTATATAATTCCCTATATAATGGCCTCTACTACCATATAACTAAAGATAGTGACCTGCTGCCTAGAGGCTTTGGGAGCCTCTCTTTTTGTCTGTACAGGGCGGTGAGTTCCCTGCAGCAAAGGTGCTGGGAAGAGCCACAGGGAATGCATCTTTCCCAGGGTTTCACCAGGAATGCAGGCGTTGTCAGTGCTGAGTGTGCTGAATGTGTCTTCAGTCCTGAGAGCCCCGTCTGATGAGATGCCAGAGCTCTTGTTCCAGGCTCTGCAGACTGGGAGAAGCTGTTTGCTTGGCTTAGCTGGAGCCCAGCAGTGGTCACTCGGCTTTCACTCTCCTCATCTCCCACATGCATATCCTGCCAGCACCCCATCAGGCCCCATCCTCAATTTATCACTGCACTGCCCATCTCTGCCCCTGCCCCCTTGCGCACACAAGGCATGGCATTTGCCCAGGAGTCATGTTGGGGTTGAAATAATGGTGTTGTCTTCTTTTTGTGTTTGTCCATCTTGCAGCAGATCAATTCTTGTTGACGGTGGTTAATAGGAAGAGGTGTCTGCTCTCCTCTCAGTGAGCCACACGCTGGGCCAGATCCTGCTGCCACTTGGTCCAGCAGCCACCTGAGAGCTAGTAGCCCACTTGCTCAAACCTCCCCTCCTGTCATCTGCAAATCCCATGATAGCCTGGACTCTCCGCAGCTCTGTGCATCCTGCGTGTCATGGTGCTGGAGAAAAGGAGGGGAGGGACCCTGCTTCTGCCTTATCCCCAGCCAGGCAGGGAGGGAGAAGCAGCAGCTGGAGCTAGGCAGTGTTTGCTTCTTTAATTCAGTCCAGATGAGGGGAGGGAGCAGGCTGTGTGAGAGACCTGGATGGGAGGGGGTGGCAAAGTGCAACATGGCTGCCTCTGGAACGCATGCTCCAGAGCTGGCGGGAGCCACCCAGTTGTCAGAGCCTACAGACTTTCTCTGGTGCTCCTTGTTTCTGATTGCTTAGAAGTTAGCAAACAGCAATGCTTTGCAGCCCCCTCCATGTCTGGCAGGTAGAACAGGTAAAGAAACTGAGGCGCTATGAAACTGTGAAGCACAGAGAATGGCAGAGTTTGCTCAGTCACACGGTGAAGCAGTGGCAGAGCTGGGACTCAGATTAAGTCTCCTGACACCAGACCTGCGCTGAGACCATTAGCCACAGCCTCTATGTTGTGAGGATCCTGGGGTTTGGAGTCATTCCCTGACACCTCTGAACACTTGTTCACTGCTCCATGGGAGGCACAAAGTGAGCTTCATAGTCTGCCCCTAGTGGGCACTAATTTGCCCCCAGCACAGAGTATCCTCAGCCTGGCTGACTCTAGAGTTGCAGGCCTCGAGCAGTGGCAGATGCAGTGGATCTGGATGGAAGAGCATAACTAGAGATGTGTATGCACTGGGGCAGGGGCTGAGATAGCAGAGTGCCAGGATTGTGGTTTGTGGATGGAGCTGTGTGAGGGTGTCCAAGGCTAGGGATGTTGCTGGTCAGGAGTGAGAGGCAATGGAAAGAGGAGAGGGGAGCTAGGACTTGAAATCCTGGAAGGACTTCAGGTGGGTGAGGTGCCTTGGCAGAGGGTGGGGAAGAAGCCTGCCCTGCCCTGCCCTGCCCTAAATTCTTTTCCTGCAGTAGTGGTCTCCTTTCAGGAGCCCCTTTCAGAGAGGCCAGGCAGTGACTCCTCTGTCTGTCTGAAAAGATGGAGAACCAGTGTCATGCATTTCAAAGGGCCATGACTGGTGCCAGGCCCAGCTGACCCTGCTCTCTTGGGCAGGCCCCTGGGTGCTGAGAGCAGACTGTTCCCAGCAGATGCAGACCCTGGCAGGCAGGGGATTCACGTGTTCTCTGCAAGTCCAAACTGGGCTGCTGCAGGCCACACTCCACAGCCAGGGCTCACTGACTGCCCTGTGTTGACTGGGGCAGGGGGTCACTCAGTGTGGGAAGCCCCACTGTGGCTACCGTGGTCTCATTTGTTAATCCCCTTGGCTGTGGCTGAGGTCACTGACAGCATCCCAAGGGAAAGCACCTGACTGGGGCAGTGGAGGAAGCTTGAAAAATACCCAAGCCCACATCTGTTCCAGGGCTGGAATTCCCCTTGACAGCATCAGTGCTCGGGGCCGGACCGTGCTGTGCACAAGGACCCATGGGCTTTCTTCAGGGCCTCAAACAATCGACCAAGGCATTTAGGTTCTGCGCTTCCTGTTGTGTGCGCCGCCCGCTGCACATGCCAGTTACAAGCTGCATCTGATTAGCTGCCAGTGCCTGGCCCCGCTATCAGTCTCCCCATTCCCAAGTCATTAAAAGTAAATTAAGAAATTGCCACACTAATTGTAGGTCTGGCACAAATAGATCAATGAGCCCCTGTGAGCTGCCCTTGCAGCCTATGCACTGGTCTTTGTCAGGGCTGGTAGTAGGAGGGAAGCTGTGGGTTGAGTGTTGTGTCCAGCCGCTGCCCCGATGGTAGGGCCTACCCCAAGCCAGAGCTGAGAGCTCTGCGTTGTGTTTGTGGAATGGGACTCCAGCCATTCTCTACCAACCCAGTAAGGCAAGGTAGAGTGAAACTCAAACCACATCTCGATGGGGCTGGGAGTACAGTCAGGGGAGTGCCCATACTGGGGCCAGAGAAAGGAGCAGCATCCAGCCCAAGGAGGGTGCAGGGAAGGTCACGGGTATTGGGAGGATTCCTTGGGCTTACCTTTGTGTGGTGCATCATATGGAGTACTGGCACTGTGTGGGAAAGCTGCATGGTAGAGCCTGGCCCATGTGCCAGCATGCAACATCCCTTTGCATTGGAGACTAGGAGGATATGAGAGGGATGGATTAGTCTGCACGTGGCATGTTTCCCAGACACGTCCTCTAACATATCTGCTGCAGATTGTCAGAGCCCCGATCCTGGGCTAGATGGACCTTTGGTTTGAACAAGGACAATCATTTTTGTGCTCTTAAGATGCCTTTTTGCAATGCCGTAACATTATTAGGGCAAGAGGCCAGACCATCCTATGGGAAGGCTCTATCACAGCTGCCAGGACAGCCCTTGTCCAGCAAGCTGAGAAGCTGATGTCTCCATGGACAGGGGACGTTCTCCAGCCTGCAGTGGTGACCAGTGCCTACCTTGGATGGTTCTCCCACAGGGAAGGGGCTCCCTGTAGAGCTGGGATGAGCTGTCCCTTCAGGCACAGTTCCTTAACCCTCTGGCCCTGTCCTCTGCCCTCAACAGCTCCTGCACCCTCCTGCACCCACTCGGTTTGGTGCATCTGAGGAGTGAGCACACAGCCCGCGCTCTGTTGGCCGGTTTGTTGAAAAGGACCCTGTGAAACCAATTAGCAGAAGAGCAATGTTGTTTGTCAGGGCTAGAGCTGGGGCGAATGGGGATTTGGAGGTGGGGGGTTCAAGAGAGCCTCCGATTTCCCTGCCAGCTTTGTCTCCCACGCGCCTTGTTTAGCGATGACCTCCCTGGCGCTGGGGCTCCCCGGATGGGCAGCCCTTGTCAGCTTTGCCGCCGAGGAGGAAAGGAACTAACACGCCAGGGCAGCTTCTAACGCTGATTTAAAAATACCAAGCAAACAGCCGCTCCTCACCGCCCGCCCCAGCGGAGCCCAATTTAGGGAAGAACAAATCCGATCGTCTGCTGCCGCTGCCTTAATGAGCCCTGATCCAGGACTTTGGCAGAGGGCTGGATTGAATTGAGGCAAACAGCAATACCCCAAAGCCCAAATTGGTTTTGCCGTTGTATAAATTCTGCCTCATGGAGCGTGATTGCCCTGGGCCTCCTGTGAGAGAGCGCATGGCTCTGTCTGCATGTCAGAGCGCAGGACCAGGGAGCCAGGACTCCTGGGTTCTGCTACCAGCCTGCCACTGACCTTGGACAAGCCTCCAGCTCCCTCTGCTTCTGGAGGAGCTGGGCAGTGTCCTGCGGGGTGCTGATCATGGGACGGGACATTTGTAGAGTGCTTTGAAGAGGTGAAGGAGCAGTGATTTCTTTCCATCATGCTCGGGAATGATGATTAACCCCATAGTAGCCATTTCTGGAGCTAGGCCTTTCTCAGCCTTTTTTGGGGTTGGGGCTGCCTTGTCAATACAGACTTCCCATTGCTTATCTCTTCCCTGAGCTCGGCTTGTGGGAAGGTGTAGGTAGCAAGTGGAAGGGCATAGGCTTAGCTGATACAGGAACTGAGGCACCAAGTTACAATAACCCTTGTTCTCCTTGAACAGCCACAGCTGGGGCCAGCTTCAGTGACTCTGAAGCCACCCCTGAAGCAGTTCATATGAGTGTTGGGGCTAAGAAGAGGAGAAAGGGCCAGCTAGAGCTTTCAGAGGGTAGAAATGAAGGAGACATTGCTACTGGGGACCCTTGTCCAGTCCATCTTGGGGGCTGATAATGCTTCCTGACACTCCCTGCTTCTGGCATGGAGAGCTCGGCAGGTGTGTTGGCCAAAGCTGCCGTGCATCCCAGCAGTGGGCCTGAGGTGGCACAGGGTCGGGATGTAGTGACTTCCCGGGAGGCAGCCGTGGACCTGGGCCAGTCCACTTCACTTCCACAGCAGTCTCTTTTCTCACTGATCCACAGCCTGCAGGCTTAGCTGAGACCCCCTCCTCCTGCCCCCCCACCCTCTGGCTCTGTGTTGCCAATGACCTCCCCCCCTTCCCCGATATAGGAGCGCACGCTATCCCATTAATTCTGTTTAGTGCCTGCAGGTGTGTGCCGAGCACCGGGGCCAGCGAAATCTGGTGTAAAATTGCCCATAATTACCTTGTTAGCGGCAGTGGCGGGCTTGTGCCTCTCTGCTCATCCGTCATTGTGCTGGCTTTTGTCAGGCCACACCTGTCCGCTTTATTGGGAATCATCTTGCTAAATGAGGCGCATCCTGGTGTTGGGGGCTCCCCTCCCTCCCCAGCTGGTGCTGGCACAAGCCCTGCTTTCTGTAAAAGACCAGGTTGGGATGGGGGGGAGGATACCCCTTTCCCAGAGGTTGTCACCATCTCCTCTGCGGAGGTGATTGCAGGAAGTCTCTGTTTGAAGGGGGTGAGAGGCCCTCTTAGGGCAACTGCTGGCTGTGCCAGGCTGGCAGGAGTGTGGGGGAGCTGGACCCACTATCTCGGCGCTGTAGGTGTGATTTCATGGGGCGGCCCAGCAGTCAGGAGGGCTTCCCTATTTCCACTGCACACAGCTGGCACTGACTCAGCTGGAGCATCAGCTGGGCTTGAACAATAGGCCTGTGCTTATTCCTTGTGGGTGCGCTTGGAGATCACATGGGCCAGGAAGGCTGGCTCAATGCCTTGGAAAACCATAGGTTCTTGCAGGACCCAGAACTCTGTCACCCAAGCCTTGCAACCCATGCCCTGGGTGATTCACAGTGTGGGACTCAGATCGGGCCAGGAGAGCCCCTTCTGCTCTGCAGACCCTAGAACCTCGCTGGCACTTATAACCGAGAGGGTTTGCCCAGTGCCCACAGTTGAAAGTCCTCTCCTGTGCACTTGCCTGTGGACTTCTGCCAGAGAGGGCTGCAGTCAGGCACTTTGGGCTCCCCCAAAATGGATCAGTACCCAGGTGAACTCTTGGCATGATTTGATCCATACTGACCGATAGCAGAGGCAGGATACTCTGTTCTCAGCTACCTTGCAGTGTTAATAGTTGGAGTGGCCCCATATGCGGCTCTGCATCTCTGCTCTGTGGCAACATTGAGCACTCTCGCCTGGGCTGGTTTCACCTCACTGCTGGCAGCAGATCAGAGCACTTCGCTGCAGTTACAGGTTTGCTTTGCTGTCTTGTAGCTATCGCCTGAAACAGGCCCACGGCAGGGAGGGACTCGCCTTACCATCACCGGGGAGAACCTGGGCCTGAAGTTCGAGGATGTGCGCTGGGGAGTGCGGGTCGGCAAGGTGGTGTGCAACCCCATTGAGAGCGAGTACATCAGCGCAGAGCAGTAAGTGCCCACCTGGGTGTGGCGGGGTGGGTGGTCAGGCCTGTCAGGTGGCTCCCTGAACCCCCACTCCCAGCTTGAGAAGCCCACATGTTTTGGGTGAGAGCACTGCCCCTTGCTGTCATCCCCAATAGATGCTGAATGCATGAAGTAGCCAGGAGTTGTGAGCTTGTCTGAGCTTTAGAGACCCTTGGTGGAGTTGAGAAGGGCAGAGCCCATGCCAGGGCAGTACTGAGAGGCCGTTGTGATGCTGCCCACTTCAGGCCCTTGTGACACTGCAACTGCAGACCCATCTGGCCTTCCCACTTGCACTCCCGCTCTCACCTGTGATCCAGGGTACCTGTCTGGAGTCCTGCTGAGCACTTTGGCTCTCCCTGCTTCCAAATGGGATTGTGCAATGAATGCTCCCTGTTAGAAGGGGAGTTTTGCATTAGAACGCCTGTATAACTGGTTCACTGGTATTGCAAGACCTGAGAAAAGGGGCCCGAGTAAGCCCTGGAGTATCTAAATCCCAGCTTATTCTTTAGTGTTGGACCCCCAGAACCTGGGGGATTAGCCAGATCTGCCAGTGGGGGCAGCTCTGCTTGCTGTGGACAGTGTGAAGAAGCAGCCCATGGTCATATTTAAAGATCTCTGCAGGATTAGCAGTAACTAAGGGTCACAGTCCTGCATACTGGTACTTGAACCTTATGCCATGGGATCCATCCTCATTTAAGGGTGGATGCGCTCCTCCTTGAGAACAGAACCTTCCCATGTCTGCCCACATTCCCCAGGCCTTGTTGTCCTTCCATGTTAAGTGGTCAGGGTGTAGGGTCTGGGAGGAAAGAGGAGCAAGCGGTCATAGTCCAGTACTCAGGCAGAACAGCAATGGTGGTTGCCTGTCCATGAAACCTGGACCTGGAGGATCTGGTGGTCTCCCCATCTCCCCTTTCTTGGGCCCCCTGCCCCACGGGGCTCTGCCATGTTACTCCCATGGCAGGTGCACCAGAACTCCTTCCCTGCTTCCCCTAGGATTGTCTGTGAAATCGGAGATGCCAGCCCGAGCAAAATCCATGAGGCCCGTGTGGAGGTGTGCATCAGGGACTGCTCCCCCAGCTACCGGGCCACCTCCCCCAAGAGCTTCACCTTCGTGGTAAGATTACTTTACAGCATCTACTGCTCTCATGCCCTCCCACTCTGGCCTGTCTTCCTGCTCCTCCCCATAGCTCAAGAGCCCCTCTTGGGAGCTGGGGGTTTGATCCTGTTTCCAGTCTGAAGGACTGTATTTAGTTCAACCTCACCTGCAGCTGTCAGCTCTTGTAAGCTAAGGAGGGTAGTGGGGCTTGTGCTATCCTTGGAGGGGAGACCTGTGAATCACCAGCCCCTACAGGAAGCAAGTCTGGGGACTCGGGGCGGGCGGGCGGGTGGCGGGGGGCGCATATTACTCGATGGGATGTAAAACTAAGTTCCTTGCCACATGCTCCAAATCTCAGCTACCTTTTGTCCTGGCCAGATTTCATTTAATCTAAATGGGTTTGCCACACTGAAACCTTCACTGTTTGAATGGGCTCTGAGATTTGAGACTTTCAGCCCCAAATAGCAGTGCCTTGTTGCTGTCCAGGAGCATCTCCCTTCTTCCAACCTTGATCTAAGATCAGCTCCCACTTAGCCTTCATCCTCCCACGTTGCTTCCCCCATGCCATCCAGTGCTCACTGGGTTTGCCCTTTTCCTCTGACAGACTCCCACCTTCTCACGAGTGATCCCTGCCCGGGGTCCTCTCTCAGGAGGCACCTGGATTGTGATCGAGGGCAACCACCTCAATGCTGGCAGCAACGTCACAGTGACAATCGGGGGACGGCCTTGTGCCTTTTCATGGTAAGGCTTCCAGTGGGATAACATCAGGAGAGGATGGGGGCCTGCTGGGGTGAGGTGGGATGAACATGGGGGAGCACTGTGGTGGATGGAGAAGATGGGGCCTAAAAAGATGGTGGTGATGGGAGTTGCTTCTGGGAAGCCAGGTCAAGGGTCTGGAGCGATGTGCCCGTGGAATTCTTCCCTTCAAACCTCTTTGTTTCTGAGGCTCCTGAAAGAGACCGAAGAACTTGGATTTTCTCTCAAAAGCACAAAGCCCTGAGGCATGAAGTGGATAATTTTTAGATTAGGGATGATAATGGAGCGGCTCTTTAAATATTTTCCTGCGGTAATTACTGGTTATCAGCCCTAATCGCTGCTGTTTGCAGCAGCCACACGATGGGGAACGCTCAGGAGCTGCACGCGCTTCTCTTGTTGCTTTTGTTTTATTTTCCTCTCTGCACTAACTGACGATTTCAAGAGTGCTTCCAGGGAGGGAGAGGGGAAGAGGCAGAGGGTGCAACGTAGCTCCCCACACTCTCGTCAGATGCCAACAGCTGGATTTCCTCGGGGCCTGGGCCACAAGGAGTGCTGGCAACAGCAGGCTCCTGAGTACTGCCAGAGGCTGCAGCTGGGGCTGTGTGCATGTTGCATCTTGTCCATGATTCACTTCTCAGCGCAGTAGATCCTGACTTGAGAGGATGCGGGGCTGTCTGTTGAAGGAACAGGCGGCATGAATTGTCTCCAGCAGTGATGCAGCACCTGCATGCTTGTTTTGGCTTCTCCAGCCCTTAATGCTCCTCCATGGCAGGGGGAGGTAGATGGGGGTCTCTCAGGGCAGGCAGTGTTGAAACAGAATTGGGGGCTTAGTACCTGACGAATTCCTTTCCTGTGTCTACAGGAGGAGCGCCCGTGAGATCCGGTGTCGGACGCCCCCCGGTCAGAGCCCTGGCGGGTCACCCATCCTCATCAACATCAACCGAGCAGAGCTCAGCAATCCGGAGGTGAAGTACAATTACACGGAGGACCCCACCATCCAGAAGATCGACCCTGAGTGGAGCATCAACAGGTAGATGTACAGGGGCAGCAGGTGTGAGTGTTCACTGAAAAACTGAGGAAGTGGGGGCCCTAGCACAGCCCTCTGCTCAGGAACCGTGCCTGGCTGTACCCCCAGGCTGCTCAGTGTTAGAGTGCTGGGGATGGGACAGACTCTGGAAATGCAGTGACAGCGCTGGGTGAAGCCAAGAGCACTTGTCCCTGGCATGGCTCCTCACCTCAGCAAACTTCTGGCCTGCAGCACTCAGCCTGGCAGGGGTCAGGCATAGAGAGTGTTTGAAATAAGTTTAATTTCAGCTTGACATTTGGCTGCAGCAAATAAAATTAAAATATTTCCCACCAGGGGAGGTTTAAAATGTTTACATGGTTTGTTAAAAGGTTTGAATTGGCTGGAGGGGACACTGAGGAATCTGCTAAACGTCAGCACCACTGAACCTTGCTGGGAACCAGGCAGTGGAAAGGGTCCCCAGTGACCTGGGCAGGTTTCTCACTGCTCTGGGGCTTTTCAAATGAGTCCTGGTAAATGCCATGCCCTCGCCCTGGGTCAGATAGCTGGCTGGTGTCTAATGCTAATGGGGCTTTTGTGTCTCTGGCTCCTAGGCTCCTCTTAGTGTAATTGGATGGGCTGGAGAATCAATAATTCCCCCTGAGGTGGCCATGTCGAATTCAGAGTAGCTGCCATCTGTTGCTTGTACTGAGGTGGGGTCAGGGGCCTGGCTGCTTGGTAGGCATGGGTGCATACCCCAAAACTTCCCGCTATCTGGCATCACAGTTGGCAGCCACAGTAAAGAGGCCTAGGTGTGAGCGAGTCTCTAGAGACTGAATGCCTCTTTCCTCTCAGAGGGAGGTAGGGAGGGAGGCAGGTCCTGGCTGTCAGTACTTGTGGCTTTGTAAGGGTCTTTGCCATCTGGAGCTGCACCTTCCATGTCTGCAGGGGACACACAAAGCTGGGAACTTGGCTGGAGCTGATGGCCAGAGCCTCCTGTGCTGCCATCACTGCCTATTGCTGGGAGATGGCTCTGGGTGAGGTGGCCCTCCTGGAATGGTGGCCAGGGCAAGGTTGTTTCAAAGGGAAGTGCTTGAACTGGGGTCTGTTGCCTCCTCATCTGCCACTCATGCTAGGGTGGAAGGTAGCCATTTTGAGATGCATTGACTGATGCCGTGGTGCCATATGAGTGGGGTGGATGCTGCTGTTTCACATGTGCTCAAGTGCCAGAACCTGGCTGCTACTGCTTGATGGTTAGGATGTTTCCAGCCTGAAGTGGGAAGGGACCAACTTGTATAATAGACAGAGCATGCAGCATGGGGCAGGCTGGGAGTAGGGCAGTGAGACTCATGCTTATGTTCCCCCTCCCTGTGCCTGTGGGTCCCCTGTGCCTCTCCTAACCCCCTCCTCTGTCCCTCCTAGTGGTGGGACACTGCTGACCGTGATTGGCACCAACCTGGCCACCATCAAAGAACCCAAGATCCGTGCCAAGTACGGCAGCTCTGAGAGGGAGAACGTAAGTAGATTCCCAGCTCTGACAGAGGCCATGTGTTTGGCTTGCAACAGGCAGGGAAGGTCTGCAGTAGTACCCCACAACCCTTCAGGAAATGGTGTTGGTCATGGAAGAAGGACATTGAGCCATTTTGATCTTATCCCAGCGCAGGTTGAAGCAAGAGCTTTGGGAAGTGCTCACTGTGGGAGGAGGTTACGGGGTGGGATGAGAGTGAGGGGTGAGGGAGTGGAAAGAGGAGCGTGGTTTTGTGAAGATGTCTTGGAAGCAGAAATGGTACCTGCCAAGGTGACCATCCCTGGAAGGTTCCCTCCTGTCTTGTTCCTTACATGCGTTTCTGGAGGCCATGCCCTGCACAAGCAGGAGTCTGCTCACCCCTCCCTCAAGTGGGGCTGTTTTGAGGATGGGCATGACAGCTGTTGAGCAGAGCACAGCAAGGCCACATTGCAGGCTAGGGAAGGGCTTGGAGAAGAGATCCATGCCTAATTGAAACATGAGAGGACACAGTTGAGGGGCAGAGGGTGGGGAGAGGAGGTCTTCCAGCAACCCAGCCCCCGTAGTAGGTTCAGGACTGAGCAGGGGAAAGAGGGACTCCCATGGACTCAGCAGCCCTACGTTTGTAAAAGCTGCTGGCCTTCCATCCAGGCCCTGACCCCACTGGACTCAGCCTATGAGAGCAGACATGAGCCTAGCCCAGGGCGATGGCAGATTGCTCTGCTTAGCTCTGGTGACTTCTCTCTGCAGAACTGCACGGTCTACAATGACACCACCATGCTGTGCTACGCCCCCTCCATTGACAACCCTGTACGGAGTCCCCCGGAGATCGGCGACCGCCCAGATGAGATCGGGTTTGTCATGGATAACGTCCAGGCACTGCTGATTGTCAACACCACCAATTTCGTCTACTACCCAGACCCTGTCTTCGAACCCCTTAGCCCCTCCGGCATGTTGGAGCTGAAGCCCAGTTCTCCCCTCATCCTCAAGGTACACCCCAGCCCTTTTCCTGGCATGGCCAGCGTTCTGGCTTTCAAGCTCCAGCTTCCTTTTCCACTCATGGCCAGTTGCACTTCCCATGCAGAACGACAGAACTGTCCAGCGGGCCTCGTATTGGTTCAGAGTCAGAGCTGGTGGCCAGAAAGCTTAGCTTCTCGGGGGTTAAATGGACTGTGCTGGCCAGGTACAGCTGTATGGGTGGAAGGTGTCAACCCTGCCCTGCTGGAGCCATCTCACTGAATCCCATTGAGTCCATGCAAACACCTGCCTTTGGGACAAGTGGATATTATGGCTGTAGGTAAAGGCAAGGGGAAGGGCTGTGGGTGTGAAGAGCGGGCATTGTGGGCACAAAGAGCCCACCTCCCTTCCCAGCCCCTTTCCTGCTTAGCACAAGGTGGTCACAACCCTGTGGTGCCTATGAGAGCTGTGGGATTTCCTTTTGGGAAGGTGGGTGTGTGAGTTCCTGGCTGAGGAATCTTAAGAGCCTTGAGACCAGGTCCCTTCTTGTGAGCAGTGTGTATTTGGGGAGGAGGGTGCTGAGCCATTCCTCTCCCCTCTTAGAGTTTAGGGTCAGGGTGACTAGCCTTTCTGGGTGTCCCACCTTTGTTGCTTCCTGGTCATCTTCTGGGCCTCCTGTCCTTTTTTTACCTTGCCAATGGGATAGGGGCCAGCCGGGAGCTAGAGAGCTGTGGGAGAGAATCTGCTGCATGAGTTTACTTCCTGGGAACTAACGACCTTGGACTTTCTTCCCTGAAAGGGCCGGAATCTGCTTCCACCAGCTACCGGTAACTCCCGGCTCAACTATACGGTGCTGATTGGAGAAACTCCCTGTGCCCTGACCGTCTCTGAGACCCAGCTGCTGTGCGAGTCCCCAAACCTGACCGGGCAGCACAAAGTCACGGTAATACCGCTCCCTCCGCTTGGTGCTGACCAGTCCTTCTCTGTGTACTCAGGCTCTACAGGCCAGGCCCTTTTCTGGGGGCTGCTGCAACCCACTACAGATCCAGGCTAGGGCAAATGACCCTGTGTTAGAGATCTAGAGCACATCCAGTTTCCAGTTGTATGATGAGGCACTAGTAACTATGTTCCTCCCTGCATCCCATCTGTTATTGTCCTCCCTCTTGGGAGTGCTATCTATAGGAGAACCCCAGCTGAGTCCCTTGGGCAGTTGTGCCAGCCCAGCTAGCTGTCCTTCAGTGGGGCCCTGCCATACCCCTGGCCTCAGACCCCCATTGCTTGGGGCTTTGCCCTACCCTCTCACCCCCACACCTGCACTTGCCTGGGGCCTTGCATGTGGTTCCCACCCTGGCAGGCCCTCAGCTAGCCCAGAGCACTGCCATAGCTGTGGCTGTCTTCAGCAACAAGCGGCCTAGTTCCTTTTCTGCTATTCCCCTCCGTCTCTGACCCAGCCTGTGCTGTTGAGGGGATGGAGGACCCATTGTGCTGACTGCTGCTCCTCTGGAATCTGGGGCATTGGGTTATGTGTCTGCCATATCCCAAAGTATGGAGTGACAGAAGCAGATGCCTGTTGCAGGGACCATGCAGGCCTCCTAGCAGGGGGGCTGGACTAGATGACCTCCAAAAGTCCCTTCCAGCCCTACTTTTCTGTGATTGTGTGTCCTGCAGCAGCTTACACCATTGTGGGATGTTAATGCAGCCTGGCTGGAGACCTCAGGCCTCAGCCCCTTGTGTCTCCCAGTGCACAGCCTGCTATAGCCCTTGCCTGGTACCCTGAGTGTGCCCCGGTCCTTGTTGGGTGAGAACTGGTCTGCATGGTGTTTGGTCCACATGACTTTCTCCACAGGAAGCTTGCCTCATAATATGCCATTTCCCACTGGCCTGTTCAGGTAGACCCAGTGCTCTTTCAGGCCCTTCAAAGGGTGCTGCTACCCAGCCTGGAGATCCCAGTGGCCCTGGATGGACCTGCCAGTGACTC
The DNA here is from genome assembly GCF_000455745.1 of Alligator sinensis. Lineage (NCBI taxonomy): Eukaryota > Metazoa > Chordata > Crocodylia > Alligatoridae > Alligator > Alligator sinensis. The sequence goes on from NW_005841885.1 coordinate 1,861,415, forward strand.
CCTTTCCCAACTGGCCACAGTCACTGGGTGCCAAACCACTGGGGTTTCCCAACCCCATTCCTCCCCCCACCACTGGCTTTGCTCTGAGTAAGACTCTGTGTCAGGTTGCAGTGCCGCAGCACTAGCGCCCCAGGTCCTGGCACAGCCTTGTGTGTTTGAATGGGACCTAGAATGGTCTCCCCAGGCTCCACATCCATCAGGGAGCTCACTTTACATCCCATCTGTTATTGTAATGTTGGCTAAGTGAGACATCAAACTTGCTGTTTGGTCCTTGCAGGCACTGGAAGCACACCCATGTGTATTCTGTGTCTGTTAGAGCTCCCTGTGCTGCACCGGACACCAGGCAGTGCTGCCTTGGCCCTGCTCAGTTCCTTCTCCAAACCATGGGGTCCCTGCAGCTGGGGGATGCAGTTATCTCTCTGGGGCAGCCTGATAATCCTCTTATTGTCCTACTAGCGTTGGTACATACTGCTTGTGTGTGGGGTCCTGTTCTCTCCTTTCTCTTTAGGGGAAAATGCATGTTGGGGTGAAGGAGATGAACTTGATAGATGAGCTCCAAGCCCACCCTGCCCCTTCTGAGCTGACAAAACTGCCTGCCCTGAACATGCCCAGGCGTTAATACCCTCGGCTCAACCTCTCCCCGCACCATGAGAAAGTCCCTGCCAAACTTTCCTGTAGGGCTGCTGTGGGGGTCAGGAGGCCTGCCTGGCCTGCTGCCTCTTTGTAACGTGCCCTGGATGTTTTGGCATTTAGTGAAAGCATCCAGCTGTGGCTCTAGCAGGTGTGAACTTGAAACTACTGTTCAAACTCAAGTCAAAGGCTGTGCCCATTCAACCCAGCTATAAATGGGTCCATCAGGCTGGGAGGTCAGGCAGAATGCTGGCATAGCACTCCCTTGTCTGCCTGCAGCTACAGAGGCTGGTGGTCCTTGCCCACATTAGCCCAATGGGCCACCAGGCATGGGTGGCCTTGGATGCTAGACTGTACTCTAGTGGGTAGGTGGGGGAGGGGAGTCCAGGCCCTCCCAGTGGGAAGGTGGGCTGCTCCCCAGCCCTTGGCACTGACGTGAGGCCCTTTTCCTCCCATGTGGCTCAGATCAAGGCTGGAGGGTTTGAATTCTCCCCGGGGACGCTGCAGATCTACTCGGACAGCCTTCTGACGCTGCCAGCCATCATTGGGATTGGTGGCGGGGGCGGGCTCCTTCTACTCATCATCATCATTGTCCTCATCGCCTACAAGCGCAAGTCCCGTGATGCTGACCGCACATTGAAGCGCCTCCAGCTGCAGATGGACAACCTGGAGTCTCGCGTGGCCTTGGAGTGCAAGGAGGGTGAGTCTTCTCGGCCTCTGCCCAGGTCCCTTTGACGCCAACCCCAGGGCTGCAGGGTGTTTCTGCTCTTGGCTCCTTCCTCTTTGCTGCTTCTGTCCCATGTGGCCCAGTTGGTTTCCTCCCCCCTTGAGTGTTCACTCTGTAGGACCCCTGTTAAGGAACAGCAGTGCCAGGCATATCCATGCTCCCTCAGCAGAAAGTCACAGGTAAGGCATAGAGGGGATAGGTGCTTAGTCAGCACTCAGGCAGGCAGGCTTCTCCCTGCTGAGACTCCTCCATCGCCCCTGTCCATTGTGGCTTCATCTGAGCTTTTCTCCATGGCCTCTATGTTTGTAGGCAGAAGGTCCCATGCCCTGCTCTCTCGATGGCCAGTTTACATTCTCCAGTCACAGTGACCTTGATTCCAGCTCTTGACAGGGAGCCTATCCCTGTATGCGGAGAAGCTGCCGTATTGTCCAGTCACTGTGTGGCGTGTCCTGAGGCACCATCCTGGTCCAACAGCCCATGTGTATTTCCAGCCTGCTCCTTTCTCCTCTCTAGCCCTAACCACAGCTGTGCTACCTCCACAGGGAGGAATCTTTTGCTTGCAAAGCACAACGCTCGCAGATGATGCACATGAACTGATCCCACTACAGTTCTCATGCAACAACCAGGTCCATATCATGCTGATGGCTCTGCATGCTTTTGTACTGCAGAGACCAGCCCCCCTTAGCTCCTTCAAGTTGCCTTTCGGACAGGAGATCAGAGCAGGCAGAAATACTCTGTTGGGGGAGCCAGTCTATTTTTGGTGGGATTTATTTTTTCAGTTAAGGCATTTTCTTCTAAGTCTAAAGGCAGAATAAAGAGGATAGAGAAACCTGCCTGGAAAGGGCTGTGGGCCTCTCATTACATGACAGACGGATGCTGTGAAATTGGACAGAATGCCTCGTATGATCCTGCCGATAAAACCTAATTGCCCATTATCGCCGCAAGCCAGTGCCTGGGGCCGTGACCCTGCCAACTGCAGCCGGCCCAAAGGCTGGGAACGAAGCAGGCACCTGAACTGAGATAATAAAAAGAAAGAAAACAGCCCAAAAAATCTGCACGGATGGCAATAGTGACAGAGCGGGGAGGGCGGGAGGGAGCCGGTGGAGGGGATCTCGTCTCGTCTTCCACAGCTGGCAGATAAAAGGATCTGCTTTTAATTAAAAGGCGCAATCTCTTCCCTGCCTTTTCTCTTTTCTAGTCCCACTAGTTACAGATAAGATAGCACGCCTTTCAAGCTGACGGTTTGTTTTTTCTCATCAGGCTGACGAGCCCGCAACCCTCTGCCTCACTTCCAGCTCCCTTTAAAGTGCTGCTAATTTGATTTTTTTTTTTTCTGTGTGGATTTTTCCCCCCTCTTTCC
>NW_005841885.1:1864162-1873204 GCF_000455745.1 Alligator sinensis
TTTCCCCAACACGCACACACCTCCCAACCCTTTCCTTTAGGTATGATTAAAGGTGCAGCACACCATTTCTCTCCCTCTCCAGCGCATGCTTGGGTTACATTTGTGCTCCTCATGAGACACCTGGCTGCGTATGTTCAGCTTCTCTCCATCAAATTATTTAGGTCAGAAGGAAATGAGGACACTTGTGTGGCATTGTAGTTTAAACCAGTGTCTCCCCAAGAACCTCTGTCAGCATTCAGAGCCTTGTAATTCACAGGTACCTATGAGGGTGTGTGTGTGTGTGTGTGTGTGTGTGTGTGTGTGTGTGTAAAGGGACTTCTAAATACAGGACGGGCATCTGAACTCCTGGGTTCTGTTCCCAGTAGCCTGGAGAAGGCACTTCTCTCTGGACCCCAGCTGCAAAGGGAAGGTAATAATGACACTGACCCACCTGAACAAGGATTGTGAGACTGACTGGAGCTAATTAATGTTTACAAATTGCCCTCCAATTACAGGCAAAAAAGCTCTACTGCTATGCTTGGGTGAGACTTTTTATTTCAGAGGTGCCTGTGTGGTAGCTTCTGGTCTGTGGTCAGGATGGTGGCCTGGGCTGGGCCCTGTAGTCCCCTAATACAGCTTTGCTTTTTCCATCCAGCCTTTGCCGAGCTGCAGACAGACATCCATGAACTGACAAATGACTTGGATGGGGCTGGCATCCCCTTTCTGGACTATCGCACCTATGCCATGAGGGTCCTCTTCCCAGGAATAGAAGACCACCCCGTGCTGAAGGAGATGGAGGTGTGGTAATGTGTGTATGTGTGTCTGTCTGTCTGTATCTCTAATTTTTCACCCCAGGGACACCTGGCTCTGGGGTCTGTGATTCATACTCTGTCAGGGGGCAACCTTGCTCATTCACCATTACAGCTTGCTCCTCTATTTGTGTAAGGGTGTCTTGTAGGCTGCAGTGTATAGTGGTATCTCAGTGGCCTGGGCTTAACAGTGAATGCAAGGGTAGGAGAGTTATTGACCTAGGAGCAACATCAGCCCTACTGTACTTGCCTTAGCAAGAGCTCATTGTCTCTGTGGCTCATGGAGGAGCCTTGTTTAAGAGGACTTGTCCATGCAATTTCCTTGGCCTTTGACACCCTTGGTTCTAGATTTAGGATTTTCAGGTTCTCCACAATGTCATTTTCCTTCTTCCATGAACAGTTGAGGGCAGCACATGTGCAAGAGCATAAGAGCATATATAATCCCCTCTTGCCTCATAGGGAATCCCTTAATAACACCACATAATACAGGGGTTTGTTCCATCGGACAGAGGCTTACTTGGGAATGGATCCCCTTTGACTTCTTAACCGAGGGATGGGGACTGTCATGCTGTATGGAGAACAAAAATCCTTGTGGCAGGTTGGTCCATGAATTTTTTTAACACAGCGCATAATTAACCTGTGGAACTCATGGCCACAACTATCAGTAAGGCCAGGAGTTGCTAGACTGGCCAAGAGCTTGACGGAGCTCAGAGCAGGATTAGATGTGTATGTGGACAAGGGGAAAATCCAGAGATGTGTTAACTAGGACTGGGGTGTTAGCTGACCACTGTAGGCCTGATTTCAAGAGCTTGTGGTTCCCGCTGCTCAATGGCTGTTGTGCTCAATGATGAGGATTAGGAAGCAACTTCTCCCAGGGCCAGGTTATTCCACTGGTTTCTGTCCTGGTGCCTTTGCACCTTGGCCTAAAGTATCTGATACTAGCCATTGATGGAGACATGGGTTCATACTTGATGAGGCATCAGCCTGTTCCTATCTGGCTTTTCTTGTGTTTAGTCACAGAGCACAGATGTGCTGACTCCTGTCATGGAGGCTCTGGGTACATTTTTCTGCTCTCTAGATGTGTGGAAGTGGGAAATTGATTCCTTAGGGGAGCCAGTAACCCCCATGGCCTGGCACATTGGAGGCTCTGACAGGATGGATCTCTAGGAGATGCCCTGTAGAGATGCATCCTGTGTTGGCCTTGACAAGGCCTGGCTCATCTCCCTTGTCAGTGATCCTGGTCAGCGATGCTAACCCTTGCACTGCTGGGAGTGCTCTGCTTTGCAGGTGTCTGTGCAGCCACAGGCAGGTCGTGCATTTCACTGGCAGGTTTCTCCCAGGGGCTGAAAGATAGATGAAGCCTCTTCCTGTGTTTCTGAGGACCACTAATCACTTTCCCACTCATTGCCTCTGACTGCTGTCTCTAGCTTATCCTTTGATCTTCCTTTAGGGGCAGAGAGTGACCTCGTGACCATGTGGCTATTAGTTGTAATGCTTTGAGTGCAGTGTGCTTGAAGCCACCTTCTTGCCTTCCAGAAAGTGTTGACCTGTCACTCCCATCTCTGGAGAGGTTGGCTCTTCCTCTGCAGGGAGCTGCATTGCTACCATCCATCCTAACTTTATCCATGACCAGGCTGACTGGGCTTCAGCCCCTGTTACTTACTTGCCTTATGTGAAGTAAACTACAGCTCAGCTGTAACTGGGGTCTGCAGCCTACATAGCCCCTCAGCTTCATTACTGTGGCTCTCCATGGTTAGCTCCCATCAGCTTCACTTCCAGACCCAAGCTGAGGAGAGTAGCTTCATTTACTCTTCTCTAAGACTCCCTAGCAAATTGACTCAGGGTGCCAGTTTGTTTCTCCAGGGCCAGGAGAGACTGGGGGGGTCCAGCATAATCACTGAGTGTCCTCTGTGTGACTGCCACACTCAACAGCATTAGTATCAGTATTTGTATTAATATCATTTCTGCTGTCATTTTCTCTGACACTTAACTTATTCAGTTGGGCTCATTTGATGCCTGACTGGCCCCTGTTTCCAGCAGACTTGTCCCATGTCATCCACCTTCCTGGTTCCAGGTTTCCCCCCACGCAGAATCCCATTCTCTCTCTTCTCCATCTCCCCCACCTCTCCAAGACTCACTGGGTTTGCTTAATTTAGTGCGTACAAGTGCATGTAATTGCCTTTCTGTTTTCCTTGCTACAAAGGCTGCTCTTGGTTGGAGAGGCGAGGGGTGACCTTAGCTTCACCGTGTTGCTGACCTGGCACAGTAATTAATGTTGACATAAGCTTCAGAATGTTTTCGGGTGAAGCCACTGGCCTGATGCAGGGTGCAGAGTTGTTAATTGCAGGGCATCAAAACCTTTAAACTCCCAATACACATGCCCCCTGAAACGCAGCCTGATCACTGCTTTTGAGGACTCACTCTTCAGGGTAAGGGGGTTAGTGCTCTTTCCCCTGCATCCTTTCATACCCCCAGCTTTGGAGGTCACCACTTTTTCCAAAAGATTCCCCATATTCATGGATCTCTCCTCAGACATCCAGGCTCATGGAAGGCCCAGAAGCATCCCTTTGTATGCTGGCTTGGGGACACTCTGCTCTTATCACATAGCATTAAGATGTCAATCAATAGACATCTTGGAAGGATGATAGGATGGTGTCCCACAGGGCAAAGGGAAGTAGACCACGAAATTCTTATCCTAACTCATTTCCATTGTGACAAGGGCCTTGCTAACTACAGCCGTAGGTGGGGAGGGGGTAGATCCTTCAGCAATAAAACCTGCTGCTGTGGGACATTATGATGAGGGCTGTGGACTTAGAGCTGCCCTCCATAGTTCTTGCTGGCACTCTTCCCAAGCTAACCAGTGCCATTCTGCTGTCCCATTCTGTCTAAGCACCCAGGAACAAGTACTCCAGACCCGCATGGAGATGACAGGATGCTCCTGGAAGGAGAGTCTCCTTTGGCAGGATGGCTAGTGACTAGGGCCTTGCAGCTTGGAGTCAGGGCACCTGGGTTTGGTTCTGGCTCAATGGCCGGATGTGGCCAGGGTAAAGCACATGAATGCTGACTGGAGGTTCGGAGGCTTTGCTGGGAAGGGCCATCTCAGTGAGGTAGACTGCTACTCCCCCCACAACAGTCCCTCAGGCACTGTTGTTAAGCTGTCAAACATTGTATTTTTAAGGTAGCTCCCCATTGTTCATTGCACTCTCCCAGGTTAACAAAGTCTTTTGATATCCTGTCATTAGCAGCTCACGCTTCATTCCCCTGACCTGAAAAATGCTTCATTAAGCCTATGTGTTGGCCAGAACTTGGCAGACCCTGAGCACTTTGTCCTCTGATGGAAAAAAAGCCTCTTATCAGGCCATTTTCTTAGAATTATGGGGTTGGAAGGGGACCTTTAGGTTCATCTCATTCAACCTCATGCACACCTGATCCTCAGCCATCCCAGGTAGATGCCTATCCTGCCTCTTAATAATCTCTAATGAGTGAGATTGCACAACTTCCTTAGGCAGCTTGTTCCAGTGTCCTCCAGTTCTTGCAGCTTAGGATGTTTGTACTGAGAGCTAGTCTAAATTGCATTTTAATAAGTTGTTTTCCTGCATAGACTCATAGATGCAGGGTTGGCTGTGGGGTCATAGCTTGGCTGTGGAGGAGCTGGATTCAAGTTGAGGTCCTATATGGTTCTCTGCAGTTGAGAGGGTGTCCCTGACTAGTCATAGCCTTGTTCTATGCAAGAGGGAACCTGGGCTTGTTTCCAAGACCTGGTCTCTTCCTCTTTCTCCTTGAGGTTGGGTGTGCCTGGAAGGCACCCCTACTGTGATAGGGTTGACAGGCTCGTATTGTCCTGTGGTATGTAGCACCCAGAGGAGAAGTGGTGGCATGATCAAGAAGAGCAATATGAGAGAGCCACACAAGAAGGGGTAGCTTAGCTGAAATTTTCCCATTGTCCTGGCCTGGAAGCCTGCAGTGAAAGATTCCCCTATTTTTAACCATCAGTTAAAGGACACGAAAGTACACAGTTCTCTTTCCTCAGCTGAGAGGAAATTCTTGTGGCCTTGCCAGCCTCCGCTGGCTGAGGGGTCATGTGCAGGTTTGCTGAGCAACCACCAACAAGTCTGAAAAGAAGCAGGGAAGTTCCCAGTTCTCTGTCCTTTGCTGTCTGCCATTCACTATGGGGAAGTTGAGGTCCTATATGGTTCTCTGCAGTTGAGAGGGTGTCCCTGACTAGTCATGGCCTTGTTCTATGCAAGAGGGAACCTGGGCTTGTTACCAAGACCTGGTCTCTTCCTCTTTCTTCTTGAGGTTGGGTGTGCCTGGAAGGCACCCCTACTGTGATAGGGTTGACAGGTTCGTATTGTCCTGTGGTATGTAGCACCCAGAGGACCTCATATAGGGCCTCAACTATTTTCTCCTCAAAAGTGTTTATGTTACCACAGGCTAAATAGAAAAGCTATTATCCCACTTTCCAGCACAAACCCAGCTGAGTAGAAGAGTGAAGTGGGGGGAAAGTGGAGGGACCTAAAGAGCTGGAGGGACTGAGAGGTGGATCTTGTCTACAACAACTCACGTGGCTGAATGTTGGCAGAGTGACATCTCTCTGGTGTAGATGATCCGTTTAAGTGTGTACCATGGGTGCATCAACTAAGGGAAGGACTTCCTGGTTTCCAGTGATAAATGCTGTATTTTCAGTGTTTCGCCTCACCCTGCCCACCATAAGAAGCCACCCAGCTGTAGTCCTGACCTGGACACTCTCTGGGACTGAGCCTTTGAAGGATGAGGGCAGGTTTTGAAATCCCATCCCTCTCAGCAGGGCCCAGCCAAGGCAAACAAAATGGAGGTTACTCTTCTGGGTCTCTCCCCATTGAGGGCAGGCAGCCCTAGTTGCTCCAGCCCATGGGACATAACTCAGCTTTTGACTTGGCTGCGCTTCCAAACAAGGGCTGGGCCTGCAAAGTGGGAGTTGAATCTGGGTGGAGGTTTAGGTTGGGGTTGGGATTCAGCAGTTGCAGGTACTCTAGAGATTTTGCCTCCATATGGCCAAGCATGAGCTCAGCTGTTGCCATGAGATTTTCACCATCTTAAAAAAATCTCAGCTCATGTCTGAATTGGAACCAGAAAACAGGCTTCTTCTGGGTCCGGATCCAAACTGCGGGGGCAGATTCAGATGCAGATTTGAATCCACCTCCCGCTCTCTCCTAGGAGTACTCTGGGGTACTTTGTCACATCTCTTTCTTCAGCACTGGGCTGCTGGCTTGTTGTGTAAACCCAGTGTCTGCTATCACTTCCGCAGTCATTGCGGAGGGGACAGAGACTACAAGAGCCAAGCTCAGCAGTGAGGGGCTAGAACCTGCTGTTAGGAGTAAACGGATGAAATTGGAGAGGTGAGCATCGGGGAACCTTTCCCAGCAAGGAGTCTTTGGAGTCCTTTCCAAAGGGAAGGGGTGGAAACTTCATTTAAACCTAGACAGGACGAAGCCTGGAGAAGAAACTTCAGGGAATCAGTTTTACATTGGCCAGGGGAGGGAGGTGAACTAGACAGGACCTCAAATATCTAGGATTCCAGACACGCTGCACTCCCAAAGCACAGGAGAGTGCGAGGGCTCGGGTGGGAAACAAACATTATAGTTGCAAGGGAGGAGAAAAAGGGGACAGATTAAATAAAGCAAATACAGTTGTGTAAGCGTCATATAATTTAATCAGGTTTGCTTTTATTTGTCTCCTTAATCAGAACGAGTGTAACACTAGCTATTACAAGTGATGGGGAAGGAGCTGTTCCATACACACACCATCATCTTATTGCGTATTAGCGCTGTCATTAACAGCTCCCTTTCTCTTTGGGTTTGTGTGTGCGTGTGTTTTTCTCCCATTGCTTTGTGTGAATTTAATTCTGATTAAATATTTAATTCTTTATTGTTCATTTACTTCCGCTAACGATCATCAAGCTAAACACAAAGCTTCAGCAAAGCAGGAGGCAGCGGCTGTGTGCGGGGGCTCAGCCTGGGTGCGTTTGGAGCTGAGGCTGGTGCTACTGCGTGTGACATGTTTTGCAGTCTCCCCCGCCAGCCTCTCACACTCCCTGCATGAAGCCCTGATAAGATCGCCAGTGTAGGACAGGACCAATTTCCCGGCTTATCGAGCGGCGGCTGCTCCGCTAGCCAGAACATGGCTCTGATAGGATCGTGGCATCTGATCCCCACGTTTCCTGAGCACGCGGAGGATGGCTTGTGCTTGGATCAGCTTGAAGACACGTGCCGCTGTCAAACCCCATTGCTAAGTGGTCAGAGTGTTGGAGGTGCAGCAGGTGGTGGGCTCCTTGGACCTAGACCCAAAGCAGAAACCCCTGGGGTAGAGCAAGATGCTGAGGGCAGTAGTGGTGCCTGCTGGCCCATTCCTCAGGGAGCCCCTGCTGCTTCCTTCTGAGACTGTTTTTGTTGAATTCTTTTCACGTGGTATAAAGTGCCCAAGAGGAGGGCTTGTCTGGGGGGGATCTATCCCTTTATCTGGGTCTATCCCTTTATCTTCCAGAGAATGTGTGAGGGGACATGTGCACTGTAGTTGGAAGTGTGCTTAGACCATGCCTAGATATGCTTGAGCTAGTATTACCCTGCCTAGTTCAGGTACTGATAGCAGTGACAATGCAGTAACATGGGCATCAGCTGCTGAGTAGGCACCCAGGCTTCCAGCTGGGATTACATAGCACGTGGCTCCACTGCTAGCACCCAGACTAGCTTGATTAATTCCAGCTTGTGCATGTCTGTGCCTGTTGGCATCACACCAGTACCCACAGGCTCTCTGTGCCTCAGCTCCCCATCCATGCAGTGTGGGTGATAGCACTGGCCTACTTCGTGAGGGAGTCACGAGGAGAAGTACAATATCACCTGGGAGGTGTCATGGTGTCAGGGACTGTACATGCAGCTAAAATAGACTGGCTCTTAGAGGCAGAGACTCTGTCTGCAGGGCACATACAGCAGAGGTGGTGGGAGGGTACCCCTCTGCATGCTGCCTTTTAGGGATATGGGCAAACATATACTTAGGATCCCTTCAAAAGGGGAGGGGGATACATTGCTTGGGTCACAGCTATTCTACAGTAACTGTTAGGTGTGCAAGAGCCTGGAGACATATGAGGACAACAGAACCACCCCAGCTTCACTCCTCCCTTATCCAGGAGCAAAGCTGGGACCAGCATGCAGCACAGTAACAGCAGAGCAGCTGCTGTGGAGTTCAGAGCAGCAGCCCTCCCTCCACTTTTGCTGCTGCTCCAGGTGTATGTGTCTCTGTACCCTGGGATTGGAGTGGGTTCTGTCGGTCTCTTCTGTGGAGCACCAGCACAAACACAGAGAGCATCAGCTGTGTTTCAGGGTCTGGTGTGCTCACCCGAGCACTTGGGACTGGACACTGACAAATCCACATCACCCATGTTGTGGAACAGCCATCAGGCAGGCACGGGGAGTGGGATCTTTGGCCTGTGGGAAGCAGCAACACTCTGGGATTCATTTCCATAACAGGAACACAGAGAAATGTTGTGGAATGAAAAATGCCACCTGCGAGGCTGATAGGTAGTACAGGTATTACCATAAAATAGAAGAGGCAGACCAGTGAAGAGGCAGGCTGCTCAGGGGCTTTGGTAGAAGAGTGTGATCCACCCCAACAGACCTGCGTCAGGGAGAGGGGTGTGTCCACTCCACGATCATCTAGCCATCCCTGGTGCCATGGAGGCATCTCCATACAGATAGCCCCCACATGTTCCCAGGCAGGGCTGCGCCTCACTGCTGCATCCAGCCTGGCCTCACCCACTCTCCTGGCTGTACTCCATTGTCCGGAGAAGCCTGAGGCCAGTTATTCACATAGAGCACACATTCAGGGAGCAGGTCTCAGGGGTGGGTCCCAGCAGTTTCTCCATGGGCAGGTGTGTTGCTATAACCCCTGACAGTCCTTTGAGCCAGTTTCTGGTGTGTTGTCTAGTAGTAGTTTTACAAACTGATCTTGACCCTTCCTCTAAAGGGTGCTGGCCATTGCTACAGACAGGATACTAGCTGGCTGGATCATGGCAGTCCCTGTGTCCTGCCTTGTAACAGGCTTGGCATTGCCCATCCAATCAGACATGCTTCATTGAACCCAGGACTCTTCATGAGTTGCAGCTCCCTTGCTTCTTCAGCAAGTCTGACTCATAGCTGTTGTCTTGTTTCCTCAGGTTCAGGCCAATGTGGAGAAGTCCTTGACTCTCTTTGGGCAGCTCTTGAACAAGAAGCATTTCCTG
>NW_005841885.1:1873235-1878922 GCF_000455745.1 Alligator sinensis
CTCCATGCGGGACCGGGGCAACGTGGCCTCCCTGATCATGACCGCCTTGCAGGGAGAGATGGAGTATGCCACTGGCGTGCTGAAGCAGCTCCTCTCGGACCTCATCGAGAAGAATCTGGAGAGTAAGAATCACCCCAAACTGCTCTTGCGGAGGTGAGTGTCCATGTAAGAACTTAAATGAGACTTATCGGTGAGGGAAGGTTTCTCAGAGAGTCTCTGGGATAAGGTGGGGCTGAGGTACCTGCTCTGAAGTAGTCGTGTGCCCTTTGCTTTTCTTAAACAAAAATGACTCATGATATATTGGTCTGCAGAGCAACGTGATACTCTGCTACATCTGTGCTTTTGGAAGGAAGCCCCTCTCACGTCCATTCTTTGCAGTGGAGAGGCTTTTGTGCCAAAGCCACAGGGGCATGCATATGCTGTTCTAGCCACGTGGCTCCATGGTTTCTCTTGGTCCAGTACTGCAGAGCAGTGCTGTTCAACACGTTCCTGTCCCTTGGCCTATGCGTGCGCAGGTGCGCTTGCGCAGTGTCCCCCTTGCGATGTGATCAGCTGTCTTCTCTGTCAGCAGAGCTCATGTCAGCAGTGGCAACAGCTGATGGATAAGACCCCTGGTAAAGCACTTCCTTGGCTGTGTGAGAGATTCCCCTGTGAGATATAAATGCGGGACCTTGGGACCTTCCTGCGTTTTGGACAGATGGATGCTCAGAAGTGGTTGTTTATTTCAGCACTTGGAGAACACTGCAGGATTTCAGAGCTGTGGATTTAAAGGCTGCTGGAGGCCATTTTTGTCTGCAGTTGTTGATGTCATTGTTAACCCCCTGCTGCCGGGCCAGAGCTCTGTTTAGTGTCCCAAGCCATACCTTGGAACAGGGACTGTGGATTTCCTCCATGCCCTTGGCCATCTATAATGCCTTCCTGAACCAGGCAGAGGTCAGACAGGTACTCACCAAAGACCATGTGTTGCAGGCTTCCAGATTGCACGCCCTGCACTCGGGGGTTCTTAGCCTCAGGGTTTGCCAGGACTCTCCCATCACCTCACAGGTACCATCTGATGGGTGCTGTGTCTGACATGTTGTGGCCCTGGACCTCTGCCACGCATGTGTTAGACGGTGGACTGCAGGCAAGACCAAAGTGGGCTACGGTCCGTGACTTTGGTTCTTGACCCGTTGTCAGCAATACGCTGTCCCAAGCTGGATGAGCTCTCTGACTAGCTTGTGTGTCTACCGTTCCTTTTTCTGTGCACATATCTGGCATGGGGGCTGAGATCCTGGCGGATAAAGGATACGGTCTTCTAGGGCCTGCATAGGCATTGGCTCCGTAACGAGCCTCCCTCCAACTGACAAATGACTGAACTGGGCTGGACTTGATTCAAGGGGCTGGTTCTTTAGGAAGCGATGGGTGAGTGAGGAATGTAGCTGCCTTCCCTCCAGAGCTGAGCCCTCTGTGGACACGATGTTCGCGGTGCCAGGATAGCACAAGTTCTGGGGCACACTCCTCCATGGCTCTTCACAAGCGTAACTGCAGGCTGCTGCTTTGGCCTGCATGTGTTGGTGCCAAGAGGGAGCAGGAGAGGTTGGCACAATGCCCTTGCAGCAGATCAGTCCCTGGCTAGACTACATTCCTGAGGGTGTTAGAGCCAGAAACACATGGTGAGGCAGCACATGTGAATGCAGTGATGCTCCTGTCAGCATCCCGGTGCTCCTGGCATTTGCTGAGGCCCGGAGCTGTGATCGGTATCTCCCTTCTGGCAAGATAGCTCTTAGCCATATTTTATATCACCACAAACACACAGAGGTCCTGTCTTGCTGGAGCACTTCAGAGCACCCAGCTTTCTTTCCCCAGGCCTTGTCCATGCACCAAAGGAGTGGGGTGAGGGGGTCACGTGAAATTTGAACGAGGTTTTGGAAGCCTTGAGTCTTGTGGGGGATCGGGGGTGGGGAAAGTGCGTGAGCAGAAGGCAGCGTTCCAGCTCTGCCACCAATCTGTTCTGCCCCATCAATATTTAACGATAGCTCTGAGCTGTCCTCTATCATGAGCTGATGAATATTGAAAGATACACCGAGTGCAGAACCAAAACAATTAATAAGCAGCACAGAGCCCCTCCCTGCTTTCTTCCTGCTCTGGGAGCTCTCCCTTCATTGCTGCAATGCTCCATGCTCCCCCGTTCCTGCCCCCTGACTCCAGGAGAGAAAGTGCCGCTTCATGGACAGTGACAATACCTTCTCCCTGCTCATGGAGCAAGCTGTCAAGCATCGGAGGAGGCGGAGGACATTGGCATTAGTGTGGCACCAGGTGAGCCAGCAAGTCTCTCAGAGCCTACAATGTGCCAGCGGTGCCCAGACAGCCCACTGGGCGAGGGGGGAGGGGGGTGTGTGGGCCTCGGTCTCCAAAGTCCACTGATCTTTCTCTTGATGCTGTTTAGGGGCTTCATTCAGCCCTTGGAGGTCAGGCTTCAAAGAGTGGCATTTGCAAGCCCATGGGTGTATATTCCAGCAATGGAAGTACCAGGAGGGGAGGATTGTAAGGGAAGTTCCACCAACCATCTGCTGTTTATCTATCTGTCTGTGTGCGTCTCTGGGCAAGTCACTGAGTCTCTCTTTGCCTTGGTTTCTGCATCTGTGAAATAGGGGTGACTTCTGCCTCCTAGGAGCGTTGTCACTGCATTTCACTTTGCCTCGGTTTCTTCATCTGCAATATGGGGATGACTTCTATGTCCTAGGAGCGCTGCAAGCGTAGATTCATCACTTCCTTGAGATCCTCCTAAGGACTTTGGTAGAGAAAGGCATGTGGACTGGACCAGGGGCTGGCCACTGACTTTGATAGCAGCAGGTCGATGGGATGTGGTCTTCTGTGTTTCGTCTCTCTCCATGCAGCCACTGTTCCCCTCTCCTGAGAGCACTCTGCTGTCTGGTCCCTCTGCTCACCCCTCTCCCGTACGACGACTGGTTCTGCTGAAATATTTAAGGTGCATTATCAGATCATGGGCTGCCGGGAGCACTGCGGAGCAGAGGTTGCTGAGCACTGCTCCGGAACGAAGCCAATCAATAAAATATAAATAGAAGGCGAGAGCCCTGGCATGGGGAGACCCAGCCACTGTATCCTGCATGCTGTGGCGGCAGTCCGAGGCCAGCGAGGAAGGCAGGGCCTGGCCTTCGCTGCCTGTGTGAAGTTTCTCTTCCCAGCAGGCAGCACTTTGGGTTTCATGCGCGGTGTGTTGCATGTATGGAAGTGCATCAGCGGAGCTGTGAAGGGCCTGTGGCTGGAATAGCATTGGAGGAGGGCTGCAGGTCAGGAGAGACAGGTCCTGATAGAGCCTGGAACAGCGAGGGAGGAAAAAAGTGCCCTGGTGATGCCTAGTCTAGCTTGGTCCTTGTCTGATTGCCTTCATGGCTGTGTGGGTACATGCAGGGAGGGATCCTATTCCCCACACGCCCCTCTAGTTTGAGTTCCAGACAGTTCCTTCTCCTTCTTTGCAATGTCCTGGCTGGTGGAGCAGGGGGTACCCCGCACATCAGGAGCAACAGGATTAGCGAGTGGGTGGGATGTGTTATTTAGTCACTTTGGAAGGCTGTAATCCTCCTGTCGCGGTGGCACTTGGCCATGGCGCAGAGAAACAAACGTCTGGATGTCACAGGTTCCCAAGGGGAGCAGCAGAGGCTGATAGTCATGGAGGACAGGGGCTATTCTGTGAAGGCCAATGTGTCACTGGGGGCACGGATGAGCAGGGAGAGCTGTCCCACGCTGGCATTTTTCCAGGTCATTCCAAAAATACCGTTTTTCTTTTGGATTCATGTTTCCTGGGTGGCAGAGGAAGAACTCTGCCCTCCAATGGCTCAGATGTGATATTTCTCTGCTGAACTATTCCTGTCTGGGACCAAAGGAAGAAAGTCAGCCCCCCCAGTGCCCCACCAAGCTGAGGCGGCTGCAGTGGGAAGGGTGGGTGGGGACTAGACATAACCAGATCTAATTAAATTAACTCCAGCGTAGCTGCTCTGGGCTGGACGATCATTCCTCTCCGCTTTCCTGTGCTGCCTCTGTGTCCCCGGGATGCGGCTCCAAGTCTCCACGGCGCTGGAAGTTGTGTTCTTTTCATTTTATTCTTTCTCGAAATAAAGCTGTTTCTCTCTGTTCCTTGCGTTCCCCTGGTGCGGCGGGAAGGCAGCTACCTTCTCGAGGTCATTAGCGTTGCTGGTGCTTTTATGAGCATCTGCATTCGAAAATAGCTGATCTGATGATTAATGGATGGAGCAGCTGAAAAAGCATAACTGGAGAATTTCAATGGGGCCTGGCTGGGGGGGCGGTTCCCCCCTTTCTTTTTAAGGAGATGCGAGTGGGCTTTTTTCCCCTTAAATAAACGTGTGCCCAGGTGAATTACAGTTCCTGTGACAGCGAGCCCGACCTCAGTGCAGAGGCAGGCAGCTGCAAACAGCCACAGCGCAAGCTTCCCTCCCCCGGGGCCCAGCTGATTCGCTGCCCTCCGCCGTCACCTGCCAGCCCGCTCCTGCTGATGCAGCAGTTCTGACCTGCGGCAAGCCTGGCCGTTGCAGCGCAAGGCTTCCCACATGCAGCTCAGTCGCACCTTGGTCTTGATGCACAGCACCCCTGGCTCGTCCCAGCCGGAGCCCCTCTGCAGATCACGTGTCGATGCCCAGTGATTCCTATCTGCAGCCCCTTCTCCCCTGCACTGCTTAGTTCAGTTCTGGCTTTCTTGGTCAGAGTCAATTGGCTGTGCTGGAGTGGGCAGTGGTTTTGTAATGTGGACAGATATTCATAGGGAACTGCGGTCAGTCTCCTGTCCCACGGTATTTCTGGAGGCGACAATCCAAATTTGACCAAAGCAAGAGGCAGCATACGTTCTCCCCAAGGCCAGCTTCAGCTGCTTCCCTTGCTGCTGTCCCCAGTCCCTGAGTGTGTGGACAAACAGACATTTGACTCACTTGGAGGTTTGCAACACTGTTATGATGTAACTGTGATTTCAGCAGGCTGCTATAGTGACCAGGTGGACCCAAATGTGGACCCTGAATGAAATGGGGGTAAATGTTCCCCAGTTTTGTTTTGCTTATATCACTAGAGGACTATAGGGATGCAGCAGTTACACCTTAGCACATTGATACAATTATTATATCTGTTTGTACCCTAATAAGCTTTGTCTGCTGATGTTTCAACCCCCTTTGGGAGCTGTGACAGCTCCGTGAAGAGTTTGCCCCCAACTCCTCTTTCAGCCCTATTGTCTGCCTGTGGGTTAGCTGAGTTGTGCTTAGGGTGCAAAATACTGTACAAACGGGCTGGCGAGCAGGGGCACCCTTGTCTCTTCCTCGGTGAAATGGGAGCTGCTCAGCTGGGCCCCATAGCCCTTGAACTGCTCCCAGTGTGGGGGTGTGAGGATTCTCCTTTGGACCGAGTTGTGGGGTCTGCACTTTTCGAGGGGACGGGCCTGCAGTCTGGTCCTGCTTTCTCTCTGAAGCACCATGTGGCTGAGCTACAGTGACAGACGTGGTGCTTCAGCAGCTGCAGATTTATGACCGTATTTAAGAGCAGAGGAATTAGAGCACCAGGTTGCAGAACAGGGCTCCTCCGTGTTAGGATATCTACTGCCTTTCTCCACACAGCCACAAAAATGCAGTGTCCCCATTACAGGAAATACTTTAGGCAAATTTGGTAATTTTAGCCTTCCCAGGTTCAAC
>NW_005841885.1:1878953-1881525 GCF_000455745.1 Alligator sinensis
CTCCCCTCCCTTAAGGACTTCTGCTGTGGAGGAGATTAAGCAGCCCTGGAATGCAGCTCTTTTGCAAGACATGAACAGGAGATCTCATCTAGTTGTGGGGGAAAGGGATTGCTGGGGGGGGTGTGGGGGGGACGGGGACGGGACGGACGACAGGTTGGTCTTCAGAAGGGCAAGTGTCTCTTTGGCGATAGGACCCTGCTGGCTGTTTCTACCCCCACACCTCCGGGAGAGGTATCTGCAGTCAGGCTGGCTCAGGGAAAGCAGGCACTGGCTACAGTGAGGGGCTTCTTCAGATATTTATCCTGGCAGCCCTGGATTTTTGCTTCTTCTTCCTGCCCCTTTGCTTTGGGCTTCTGCCTTTTGAAGCATGACCTTGGGAGCAAGAGAGAGGGAGGAAAAGGGTCTGAGGCTACACAGATCAGCGCCCTCCCCCCAGTAGCTGCCATTACACTCTTATCCTTTGCCTTCTCTGCAGGACTGAGTCTGTAGCGGAGAAGATGCTGACAAACTGGTTCACCTTCCTGCTGTACAAGTTTTTAAAGGTGAGTTTGGAGCAGACCACGAAGCCGGAGGTAGGGAGGGTGAGGGGGGGGAGGGGGGACGCAAAGGGATCCTGCCACCTAGGAACAATTCGGGTGTTGCCTGGAGTGCTACATTGGGCGCTGCGAGGTCTGGGATCTGTTCCCAGTTCTGCCACTTACTCTCTGTGGGCCCTTGGGTATGTTACCCTCTGTTAAATTGAGCCAGCGATCCTGACTGGGGTGGGAGTAGGGTTGCAAGGCCCAGTCTGGTAACTTGGAGCCCAGTACAAAGTATTTTGAGGCCCTGACCCAGAAGGCACAATAGGAAAGGACGGGGCTGTTGTTATGTGGCTGAATCCTGAAGTCCTTTCCCAGCCTCACGCCCACTGTAGTCAGTGGGAGCTTGCCTGAGTAACTCAGGAGCAAGGGTCCCAGGTTTGCCCCTCTGTCGCCATATGTGGTGGTTAGAGGATTGGTGTCTGTTTGGTTCAACCCTGTTTTGCAGCGCTACCCTGTGGTTGTTCCTTTCCCCTGTGTTTTTTATAACTAAGGCCTGGTCTGCACTGTGCTGTTTGGCAGCAAAACTTTGCATGTGTCCTCCCTCAAAGCTCTTCTTTGCTAGCCCAGGAGACCCTTCTCTGGCAGCAGAGTTAAACCGCCTCTCCTGAGCAAAAGAAGACACACGTAGACACTCCTTCCCCACCCTTTACTGCCTGTAGGGTCCCTTCAGCAGCTGGTGCCCTGGCAGCACTTCTGCCTCAGTAAAGCTGCACAGAGCTGGCAGAAGCACGTGGTTGTGCCCAGGCTGTGGGGGCTCCATAGTGGTGGCTGCTGGCCTTGACCAGAACTCCTGCTGGCAGAGCCAGGTAAGTGTGGACAAGGCCTAAGGTAGTTTGGTAGCAAAATGGCATCTTTCCGGCTTCTTGTGCTCCTGCCACTTATTTTTTCCCCAAGTCTGCAAGGGTGCTGATCGGCGGGTTGGAAATGTGGGAGGGGAATGAAGGGCAGGAGCCAGTAGGACTCGGCATGTGGTGTCTGTGATACTTGTAGAAGGAGCTCCTTTCCCAGTCCCAGCTGGTGCCCATCATCCATATATTCATGGCTTTGCTTGACCTCAGCAGCTGCAATTCATTCCCAGTGCAGTTCCCCCAGTGGTAGCAATAGGGAATGCCAAGGCATTTATACCAAAGGGGTCCTGTAGCCGTGCTCAGAGGGTATAAAGCGCTCCCCCCCACCCCCAATCCTGCCTGCATCACCATTAGAGCTGTACCAGTAGCAAATTCCAGGTGCAAGATTGCTGGCACGGCTGCAGCCTATGTGTTAGAGTGGTGCCACTCTGTTGGTTTGATGGCAGTGGTGGGGAGCTGCCTGCTTGCCAGTCAGCAGAGCCACTTTTCCGGGATCTCACCCGACGTTTGCTCGGCATGTCCTGGTGGCAGAGGCGTTTTGTGGGATTTCATCCCTCATTAAGATAAAGAGGGTTTGAACCAGTTCCAGGAGAGGAATGTGTGCGAGCCGGAGTCAGTGCAGACCTCGACTGATCGCCAACGAGAGGTGATTTATAATATCACTTCTGTGCACTTGGCTTTTTGCCTCTGTCGAGGGATGGCCCGTATCTATACAAATATATCTGCACTGTACAATGTATATCACTTTCCAAAGGCAGGAGAAGAGCATAGCTTTGTCACACTCAGGAAAGTTTTAAAAACCTGCTGTATCCTTTTCTCTCCACTGGTTTGCATCTGCTCATCACCTTTTGCATTGGGAAGGGCCTCCAAGTGCTGTATAAGAACTTGGTGGAATAAATCAGTGCTCGCCCCATTTCACCCAAAGAAGGGACAAAGGAGATATTCAGGCCAGAGATGCTAAGAGAGAATTTTGCTTCTGGGCAAAATGCCAGGTGATCTACAGGCTACATCTCCAGGAAAGGTTTCTGGCTGTACATGGCAACGAAGTGCTTCTGTGTGCACCTGATTTGCTTGGGCAGTTCCAAATACGCATGCGTTTGCAGCGCTTGGACATGCTAATGACCAGCAGTGCTTCCTGCTGGC
>NW_005841885.1:1881556-1912928 GCF_000455745.1 Alligator sinensis
CAGGAAATTCCTGCAGCTGCATGAGCAAAGGAAGTGTGCAGATTTGTGCACACGTGATTGGGAGTGCTCTCACCACTTGCTTCCAGCGCTGCTTGTGGGGCAGGCAGGAGCAGTTGTCTGTCAGACTCAGCCTGCACAGTGGGGCAGGTACCATGTGTGTCACAGAGGGTGAAAGACTGAGCTGATCCTGCCATTTGAAGGCAAAACCTCTAAGTTCCTCATCCAGGTTCTTGTGTGTGCTGACTAGGTTTGGGTATTTGACCGGTCAAATAAAGTTTGGTCAATTGACCAATTCAACATTGGTCAAAAATTATAAGAAATTGCCAATGGGTCCAAATAATACACAGAAAAAGCACACATTTTCCATTAAGAAATGTGTTAAAAACTAATACTTCTGTCAAGAAAACTACAAAAATAATGTCATTTTTTGGTAAAATTTCTATAATCTTTGACTGGTCAATTGACAGTATTAGACCAGTCAGTTGACTGGTTTGCCTACCCTTGTGCTCACCATCTTAATACGGGGCTGTCTCACTGGGAGAGGGCTCATCTGCTGTTGTATGACCGTCTCTCAAGAGAACTGAAACTATGCATGCGACCAGCACTGGGACCTGGCTTCCATGAAGGAAAAATAGAACAAGACACCCAGGGGTGAGCCAAGACACTTGGGAGGAATTTACACCATCTTCATGGTACAAGAAAGGGGTTATTTGTTTTTGGGTATAATTTAAGGAGAGAGACAGGCGGGTTTTCAGGACAGACTTCCTAGCAGTGAGATATGTTAGGCTATGGGGTAGTCTTTCCAGGGACATTTCCATGCTTGCAAAGTCTGTACCAAGACTGGGCAGAGCCTGAGAAGGACACATCTGATGGTGATGTTTCCTGCTGCCACCTCGGGGAGGTGAACCAAATGCTACATCTCTTCTCTGATCCTCAAGGTGAGAATTGCAGTGGTAGGAAAAGGAGAGGGAGCTGCAGGTATTGCAGCAGACTGTTTGCAGCAGGTAAACATATGCCTTGCACCCAGTAAGTAATTGGGCATGCAAATTAGGAATGTGGATATGCTTGCATTGTCATGTGTGCAACTGGCAGTGCGCTGTTGGGGAGCCAGCATCCCTTTGAGGGCAGCTTTGTGTTGGAGCAAAGGTTGACCCATTCGGAGGCATTGGTTGGCATGGGCTAGTGTCACCAGGTGCAAAGCCACACCAGTCAGGGACTCCCAGCTCCTGCTTGCCCCAAGAAGAGTTTCTAGCAGCTCAAACAGCCAACAACAACAGGGGTATGCAAGTAGCATGAAGCATGTCCACACCATGAGCCCCTGCTGTTGTGTGCATCAGACTCTCAATCTTGGATGTGACATGGGTAACTGCTTGTTGGAGCACTAAGGGGTTGAGTCGCACAGAAGGCTTTAACAGCACATGAATTATTCCAGCAAAGTAAACTGCCCCAATTGCTGTGAGGGACTGGGAAGGCTCATGGTATTTCTCAGGGTCCAGATGTCCAACCTCACACACTGCAGGCATCAAAACTAATCTTTGTACCGGATCCAAGGACTCATCTCTCTCCTGGCTTTAGAAATCTCCTGGTCCTGCCTCCTGAGGAAATGCCAGGGACAGGCAGCAGCTGGGACTCTATAAGGCCCAGTGATTTCTTTGGGTCCTGTAGCAGAATTTTTCAACCTGTTAATAAGACACTGTGGGGAAAGGGAGAGGGAAAAATAGAGATGAGCTCTGAAAAATGCACAGTATTAGGTGCCTGATGAGCTAGATCTCGTCAATAAGACACTGTGAGCATTTGGTGGCTTCGCTCAAACTGCCAAAAGCCTGCTCCCTGTATGCACATAAGCATGCACTTCACACACATTCTCTTGCACACTTAGCTCATTGTGCTTGTGAAAAGAAGTCTCCCAGGGCCCTTCTCTTCAGGTCATCTTTATGCAGAAGCACACTGATTGGGTTGAAGGATGCAGCCAGGAGCGCAGGCAGAGATGCCTCCTGGAGCCAAGCTGCTATCATTGTGTAGTCAGGGTAGGCCATCCCTGGGTGTACTTCAGAGAGGATCAGGCATTTGGAGCAGCCACAGAAGCTGTCTTGTATTTTGGTTATGGCAGCTCTCTGGAATTGTAGGCAGACTCCAGACCAACCATCTGAGCCAGGTCCCTGAACACATCCCCTTTCCTGAGCTGGTCTGAAGGAGGCAAAGAGTAATGGAAGAGGAATGGGTCCATCCTTTCAGGGGAGGCTAACCAGACAGAGCCCCACAAGATGAGTGGCAGGGTTGTGATGCAGACAGTGGCAGTTAGTCCAAACATCTGTTGCTGGTATTTGACTGCAGACCTGTCACAATCTCATAACAGTGTAAGTTGATGGTGGGTTCCTTTGGGGTTAGCTTTGGGCCATGCACTTCAGCTGGCAGCAGTGGCCAAAATGGGTGCTGTCTGCTGTCTTTGCTCTTGCTGAGAAACATGGGTTCATCAGAAAGAACAAAAGAAAGGGGAGAATTGACTGGCTCCAGATGATGGGAATGGGTCACCTTAAATTTGCAGTGCAATGGCAAGGAGAACCTGAAAATCATTCCTATCCAACAGGCCTTTGGTGGCAAGTATGAAATGATGGGACAATTCTGGTCCAGGTCAGGGAGAACAGGTATTCCCATCATAATGGACTGGGTCCACCATTGCAATCGTTCCTCCCTGCTGGAGATCTCTGCAGACTGGGCAAGGATTGAGCAGGCTGGAGGAACTCAACCTGTCATCCTTAGAAGGTGTCTCTGCAGGGCAGGGGTGAGGCACACGTTCAGAGTGGGCCATGCTTGGATATCACTTCTGCTTCAAGGGGTGACAATCTCTCCTCTTCCCAGAGCTCTCAGCTCAGTTTGAAGGATCCAAATGATGGATTAGTTAACGCCTCTCCAGCCGCTCCTACGCAGAAAGCCTCTTCTTCATCATTTGCTGTATTTCAAGGCACTGGACAGTGAGAGCTTCGGAGCTTCACTGGGCTGGAAAATGAAATGGGTCAGCACCTGGGGGTGACATCTGAAAAGAGTAATCAGTTCTGCTAACAGGTCCCTTTAAACAGCAGGAGTGGACTCCTCAGCATCTATATAACGCGTGGCGTGAGGGAGGGAGAGAAAACTGTGAGCTGGGAGTGGAGCAGATAAACGAGATGTGACCGGGAAGGCTGCTCCAATTTATTCTTCATCTGTGTCACTTTCCTCTGGCTGGAAGTTTTACAGGGAGCTTTTATAAGCAATCAAAGGCAGTGACTCCATTGCTTTCCTCTCCTGAAAGCGGGTTCATCAGAAAGACCAGAGGCAGGACAGCTTCCCTGTGTCGAAATGCAATTGCTGAGTGGGCCTGTTGGTTTACGGTCATTATTTTGCTTTTGCATTGCAACACAACTATTAATAACCAGCACAGCACCCACCTTGGGTCTCTTTCTCCCTCTCTCACTCTCTCTCTTCCAAGCTGACTTAATGAAGCCAAGTTTGCAAATGAAACATAATTTCAAAGACAGGCGTGTTGTCGGAAGGTCTGGGGATGATGTATGCCTGTTCCTGCTCGTTAGCAGCTGTCTCTTTAATTACCGCAGATGCTAACGAGATGCTAACAGCATATGGTGACAGGGAGAGCAGCCGCACTTTGCACCAAAGTACAATTTATTTGCGAGGCGGCCGGGCAAGGAGGGGAGGGGAGGGGGCAGTGGGGTGGAGTGCAGTGGAATTTCTCCTAGCCCTTCGCACCCCCGCCTCCCCTCTGCTCGCTGGTCGGGGTTAAAGCCAGCTTGCAGGAGGTGGTGCACTTTAGAGAGACTCTAATCACAGGGCACGGTGTGGGCAGCTTTGTTATAGGGCTGTTTCTCTTGTCATCCCCCCCAATTTCTCTCTCATCCTTCTCCTCCCTCTTCCCAGTACTTCCCCACCCCATGCCTCATGCTGCTCTTAACCTAGTGCCCAAGTATTTGGCCTGTCCCTGCTTTTCCCAGTTGAATGTGCTGTCCATCACATCCCCTTCTTCTGCTTTGTTCTGCTGCAATAATGCCTGTTTCCCTTTGTCTCCCTCTCCCACCATTTTTGTAGCTGGCACCTGTACGCGGGAATCACTATGCCTGACAGCTGTGAGCTGGGTGAGGTGGCACTGGTTTGATGGAGCGGGTATGCACTTCTATGTAGGTAGTCAATTGGCTTGATTGACTGAGGGGAAATTCCACCAGTCAGCCTAAGCTGCCATTGAGAAAGCTGCTGGTTGAAGTCTTATGAGCTGGCCTTTGGCTCCCTCTTTCTGTTGGATGCGTCTGTCTGTGGCCTCTTTTGCCACGTTATCAGGATACCCCATTTATCCTTCCATTCAGGAGTATGAGGCCAGAGATGTAATCCCAAATCCTCACCACTCCTGACCTGAGTTTGACCTTTGATGCTGCCTTTCATAGGCCTTCATTTCCAGCTTGTGGGTGGCTTTTCTTGGCCAGTTCAGACTGTAATTCAGACTGGATCATATTCCACAAGCTCAGGAGGCACCAGCCATCAAAACCCAGATGGCCACCACAACTCACCTGTAGTCAGAGAGGTGTCCCAGCCTGGGCCAGCTCTGATGCTCACTGGCTGTTTGACCAGGTTTAGCTTTTCTGCTTTAGTTTTCTCACCTTGCAAATGGACTCTGCAAGGTTGAACAGTGTGGACAGTCTGGATTTTTTGGGGAACCATTATGTGACTGGGCTAGGGACTGTGATTCTAGTTCAGACATAAACTAGGAAATAAACAGAAGCTGGCCGTAAGGATGATAGGAGGCTACCCTTAAGAGAAAGAAGTTGCTTCTGTTTTCCCCAGCCCTTGAGATCAGAGTGCTTATGATGATGTTTTACAGTTTATTCCCTCCATGGCATGTAGTCACACAGCTATCTGCTCTTGGTAATGTAGTGATGACACAGTCATGTAGGGCTTCATGGGCAAAGGCTGGAGGCTGTGTTTGTAAGTCCCATGTGGGCCTGTGAATTGAGGTTAGATCTTGTAAGGACATGGCAGGTTCCCGTCATGCAGTAGCTGGGGGCTTCCATGAAGGGTTAGGACTGGTGTCTGGTGCCCTCTCACTTTTTGCTCTTTCCTACTTCTCTCCCTTCAGGAGTGTGCTGGAGAGCCTCTTTTCATGCTGTACTGTGCCATCAAACAGCAGATGGAGAAGGGACCCATTGATGCCATCACAGGAGAGGCCCGCTACTCCCTGAGCGAAGACAAGCTTATCCGGCAACAGATCGACTACAAAATGCTGGTTAGTGCAAGCGGGAGCTTCGCCCAGGACTGGTTCTTGCCAGGACCCCTAGGTTCAGCTATTTAACAAGGTCTTTAAGGCACCAAGGTACTTTGCAGAGAGCAGTTCATCTCATTTTTCTCTCTAGCATTTCTAGCTGTGCCTCTTACCCTGTCTGCGTCACACCCTCTGCACCTTGGGCCAGGAAGGGTGGGTGGTACATGGCAGATGGAGAAACCTGAACACAGGCTGATTCCCCCCTTGAACGGATGGATGGATGGATGGATGCACTGCATTGACAGAGAGGGGCAAGGAGTGGGTATTGAGGGGCAAACATGGCTATTGAGCCCAGCCCATTGTGACCTGGAGCTTGGGTCTACAGGCCAGTGGGTTTCTTGGGTACAATTGGGGCCTCTTTGCCAAGGACAGCGACAGCTGCAGGGATTACGTATACATCTTCTCCCTTCAGCTCCAAAAGGCCTTGAAATTATCAGGGAGAAGGCCTGACTTTTGCCACTTTTTACCTTGATTACCTTCCCTGCCCAGCTGCATGACTAGGATAAACCCCCTGCCAATTCTTCCTTTGTCTTCCCTTTGACTGAGTTGGGAGTAGTGGTGTTCTTGAACAGTCTGCTGCCCTTTTGTCCACAGAAGGTGCACTGAGCTCTTCCCTGTCAAAGCTAAGGTTACGTACGACCACTTTACCTGAAGCAAGATTTGTTGCTTTGCCCTGTTGGAACTGTCTCTGTGCTGGGGTTCGAATGGTTCTTTGGCTTTTTATGCTGTCCAGAAGGTGGGGGAACATGCTTTTCAGTAGCAGCTGGCCTGGTCCTAGACTCTGCAGGTGTCCATGCACAGGGATGGATTAGGATCAGATACTGTTTTTTTGGTTTCCCCGTAGTTGGATGCCCCCAGGATCCCTTTGTTGAGATTCCGTTGGTTTCCTGGCATGGAGCAGAAATGTTGGCATTGGAGGTAGGGGGTGGGGTGGTAATCGCATTCAGTTTGGGGGAGCAGACTTATGTTTCACAGCTGCCTCTTCTCAAAACCAGTGGCTGATGAATAAGGAGGTGTACTGCCAGTGGACAGCTGCGTGACCTGCACCCTGTCTCTTCCTTCACACCCCACCCAAGGGGTGCCTGGTCACACGAGTTTCTCTGCTTCCCTGTGCTGCACAGACGCTGAACTGTGTGAACCCTGAGAACGAGAATGCACCCGAGATTCCTGTTAAAGTGCTGAACTGCGACACCATCACGCAGGTGAAGGAGAAGCTGCTGGATGCCGTGTACAAGGGTGTGCCCTACTCCCAGAGGCCCAAAGCAGGAGACATGGACCTGGGTGAGATAAAGATGGAGGTGTTTTCCAGTGGGTTGGTACAGGGGCAGATGACATATTCCAAAAACAGCTCAGAGTGAGGATCCTAGGCCTGCTTGGGTGTTCCTGCAGAAGCTGGATCACACAGTTATAGGGTTTCTTTTGGAGCATGGGGTCTAGAAGAACCATTACATTTAATCTACCATCCTGTTGTGTACAGAACATGTACTTACAGCTATACACCAGATATAAACTATGTTTCATATCAAGCAGGTTACACTATACACACCAGTATGTGCAGTAGGACCAGCTTGGCATTTAATGCTCTATGCTGGCATACAGGAGAGAGATCTGGCTTTGCTTCCCAGTCCTGGGCTCCTAGTTTCCAAACTGCCAAGGGCAGGCAGTGTTGTAGTGATGACATTCTCAGCCCCTAAGTGGGAGAGTTGCAACTCCCAACAGTGACCTCTGGGAATAATTTACAAGGAGCATAGACTGGAAGTCTGGAGCAGGGGAGAAGCCCATCTAGTCCATCAGAATTGTGATCTTGGAGGTTTTGACCTCAAAAGCAGTGGGTGCAAGGTGTGGGGGAATCCTCACAACAATGTCAGGTCACTGGGTGATTAAAGGGTGCATTGCAATAAACAGGGGAGGATAGATTGGAGCTCCCTTCTGTGGCTTGGTTTGTGATTTGGGATGCCTGGGTGGAGAACACAGCCGGGGAGACCAGCAATGATGGTTTTGAAATTCTTATTTCCAGGCAAGAGACTGGGGAACAAGGGAGTTCGAGGGAATAAAGTTAGTTCAGTCATGCCACACCCAACAGCTAGCCACTTGGGTGCCTAGAAGTGGCTTTTACCTAGTTCTACACAGTGCATTGGTGCTCTGTAGCAGAGTGGGCTCCCTAGCTGGTTGTGTCAAAATTTGGGAGGCTTTGCCTCTCCCCTCTGCCTGTCCTACTCTTTGATTTGTTTTGTGACCTGGCTTCTGCTGATGACATGCCCTTCTCTTTCACTGGGGCAGAGTGGCGACAGGGCAGGATGGCCCGTATCATACTGCAGGATGAAGATGTGACCACAAAGATAGACAATGACTGGAAAAGGCTGAACACCCTTGCCCACTACCAGGTAAGGCTGCCCAGCAGATGAGCAAGTGGAGCAGAGCAGTAGGCAGTTACCAGCTGTCAGAGTTCAGGTGCCTGGAGATTTAGTGGTCTTCACTACCATGCTATGAACTCTGGGTTCAGCTGTGGGCCCATGTCCCTCATTTTAGTTCTGAAGGGAGACTGGGCCAGGGGGTCACATAGTGTATAGAGACTGGGTTTTAGCTTCCAGTGTTTCCATCTGCAGGTGGCAAGCAATATCCATAAGCCTTCCAGAATGGAGGGGAAGTTCCTTATCTCGCTGCCTAGCAAGCCTTTAGGCTCAGGAGGAAACAGTGCTCATGGAGCTGGGAGCATCTCCTACTGAATGCTGCCTGGATGGAAGGTTATTTCAAGGCATCAAGGGCTCTGGAGCAGGCCTCTCCTTTCCAAGCCATCAGTGCAGCCAGGAATGGGAACCTGCTAAGTGATCTGGATTGCGAGGCAGCTTGTAGGATTTCCATTTACCCCGTGTAGACTAGAGCTCTTGCTATCAGGGGCACCTGGTTAGGCAATGAGGGTGGCAGTTTAGTTTGTCGTAGCTGGTGCTGGTGAGGGGAGGGAAAGGGAAAAGGGGAGCAGGTTTCTGTGGCAGTTTTGGGCCCTGAAGGCATTTGGTTTCTTGTGGCCATGGTGGGGTGCCCCACTCCTGCAGAAGCTGTCTCCTTGTCTCAGTCATTTCCCACTGCTCTCTGCCTCTAGGTGACAGATGGCTCCTCAGTGGCTCTGGTACCCAAGCAGAACTCAGCATACAACATCTCCAACTCTTCCACCTTCACCAAGTCACTCAGCAGATACGGTGAGCACGTGGGGAAACCCCACTTTCTGGAGCCCACAGTGATGGCAACTGCTGTCAGGCCAGGGACCTGGAGACAGTGGGTTCCGGAAACAGTGGGTTCCAGAAAAGACAAGGGGGCAGATCACATACACCCAGCTTCTTGAAACAAAGCCACCAACCTTCCCAGCAATTTGGTGCCCTCTCACTCATCCTGGGTTCCATCGAAAGTGAGAAACGGATCCTGTGTGTTCCACGCCTTTGTCTTTCACTAGTGTAGGATGCTGGGTGTGTACATGCTAAGTACTTGCTTAGAGCACATGTGCACATTACTAAAACAGGGTCAGGAGCAGCAAAGCTGAGAAGGGTTTGTGAAGGTGAATTTCATGTGGATGAGAGGTGCTTACCGGTAGTCCTGTCAAATGAGGTGGTCTGTGCACCCAATGAGCAGGAGCAGTGCAGGACACCACAGTGCAATGTGTGTCCACCTTGGTTTGGAAGGGAAATTGTTGCCTACCGTGACTAAAACAAGATGTTGCATGAGAGATGTCATCCTGACATGCCTACCTTGTTTTCCTTGGGACACTGATCTGGTATCTCCTGTGGTGTGAATCTGGCCTGAAATCAGCCTAATTGCCAAAGGTCCCCTCAGCATGTCCCTAAGCATCGAGTCGCCCAGTCCGTGAAGGTGTTGCGGCTGGAACCAGAGCTTGGCACACATTCTATGGCCATGACACACGTCTGTGTTAAGCAATGTCAGAGGCAGAAGCAGGTAGAGATGGGAAGCAGCAAAGGAGGGAAGAGGTGTTCCCATTGTGCCTGGTTTTCCCACAGAGAGCATGCTTCGGACAGCCAGCAGCCCAGACAGCCTGCGCTCACGGACCCCCATGATCACACCTGACCTGGAGAGTGGCACCAAGCTCTGGCATCTAGTGAAAAACCACGACCACATGGACCAGCGGGAGGGTGACCGGGGCAGCAAGATGGTCTCTGAGATCTATCTGACCCGCTTGTTGGCCACCAAGGTAGGGCATACAGGAGTGAGGCTGTCTGCTTGCAAAGAGGGGGTGGGTGGGAGATGAAGGTGCTGAGTGGGGACCATTCCTGGAGTTCCTCACCAACTTTCTTGACTTCCCTTTCAGTATTTCTGCCGTAAGCCTCTGTTCTCGGTGCCCCTGTCTTGCTGGCTTCACACACAACACCTGGTTCTAGCTGATGCCAGAGGACTCCACCCCCTGTCACTGCTGGCACAAAGCTCTGTGGTGTGACTTGTTCTATCTTTCCTTCTGTCTCTTCATCTAACCATGCACTTGAAGCACAGGGCAAGGAAATATCTGCAAAGCCCACTTTGTCATCTCAGCTGAAGACATAGCAAAGCTCCCTCCCAGCCTGCAGTCACTGGAATTCCCACCTCTCGTTGCTCAGATAGTGATAGATGCCATTATGTACTAGATCTGTGTGTCAGCAGAAGAGGGACGGGGGAGGGAGCCTTATAAAAGCAGTGGCTTAAGAAAGAAATACTTGATCTGAGCCTTCAAGAGGCCAAGAATTGAAACAGCTTTTAATTTTACTAATGCCACACCAGGCCTTGGGTTTGCATTCTTGGCCAGTATGAGAAGCAGTCAAAACCCTATTATTGTGTTTTGAGGCTAGGGAACCAACCTCCACCCCTACTATGCCTCTAATTGACAAAGCTGAAATACACATGGTGTAAGTTGTTCTTCCTCTTTGTTCGCACCAAACCACACCAACCACTGTAGTAATCTGGTACAGATTGAAATGCTTTCACTGCCGGTGGCTTGCACTATGGTTCTGTTTCCAGTCACACTCCACTGAACTCGGTGAAATGTCAGGGCAAACCAGGGTGGTTCAGAACCACAGTGGGCATGTGTTAGCTGGGCATTTCTAATGCATTGGGTAAAAGGCCCGGTACATTCTACCAAAGGTCTAGTCAGTACATTTTACAGTAAAGAAGACTTTAGACATCTCTGCTTTGGGGCAGGGACTGTGTCTTGCTGATTTGTCTGTCGTGGTTCTGGCTTGTTTTTGGGTGTTCAGGGAAGAAATAATAGATCTGGCACATGTGGCAAGTTGCCCTTGCCCAGGCATACTTAAAACCTTCCACACTACCAAGCAAGCCTTCAATATGAGAGATTTACCTGGAGTGGAAATGCTGCTCTTGTGGTAGATGCCTTGAACGAGGGCTTGGAAGATTAGGGGACACTGAAACCTTGTGCTGCTCCATCTGTAAAATGAGGATAATGCTTCCCCATCTTAGTGGGGATTTGAAGATAAATTCAGCAGTGCTTATGTAGAGCAATGGAAAACACTTAAATACTTAGATAGATCATGCCACGGGTTGGCTTTCAGGCCATGCAGCGTTTTCCATTTGATTAGTTCACTTCAGTTTATTCTGTGTTTCCTCTGACATGAGTTTCCCAACTGGATTGTGCTCACCAGATGTTATACACATGGCCATATTTCTTTCTGGGAGCCACGAATAAACTAAGCAATGTACTACCATAACAAAATATCTTTAATGCTATGAATGGGTTACCCTCAGTATTTCCATGTCATAGTGGCTGGGGTGTGTAGGTGACAAGCCAATGGCATGTGTAGGTGACAAGAAGCCATCTTGTAAGACAGCACAATATTTGGGTGGAGCTGAGTTATGAGACCAGATCACATGGAGTCTGAGAAACAGGCACTTGATATTTAATTTTCATCACATTGTCCAGTATAAACATCTGAGGGCTTGTCTGTTTACATGGACCTGATGGGTAGCTCACTTCTTCCCAAGTTCAGATAATGGTCAGTGCCGGCAACATGAGGGAGAGATCCATGTCCAGAATGACCAGCCAGCCCCATTGGTCCTCTCCATCCCCACCCATGACTTACTGGGCCATACTGAGCAGCCATTCTTCCTTTCTCATCTGCAGGGCACCTTACAGAAGTTTGTGGATGACCTGTTTGAGACCATCTTCAGCACAGCCCATCGTGGGAGCGCCCTGCCCCTTGCCATCAAATACATGTTCGATTTTCTGGATGAACAGGCTGATAAACATCAGATCAATGACTATGATGTCAGACACACCTGGAAGAGTAACTGGTAATTGGGGCCAGAGCCAGGGGGAGAGTGGGAGGAGGCCCTTGTTCCAGGTTGTGCTGTCCCTGCTAATGAATGTTTCCAAATGTCTGATGGGAACTTGGAATGGGCCAGTATCACCCAAGACAGATTGTTACCAAAAGGGACCTGAGTCGAGCAGAAACTCCAGGCACATAAATCTACCTGTACTTCAGCATTCCCTGGGGTGGATAAAGCTGACTTAATCTGCACTGTAACAGAAATAGCCCCAGCTGAACCATTCCTATAAACATATGCTAAAGGACTAGATTGGGGGTGGCCATCCTGCAGCACGCATGCCACAAGTGACAGGCAGCCTCTGTGTGTGGCATACAGACTGGGGAGGGACAAACAGCACAATGGCAGATAGGGTAGAAATCAGAGCAGCAGATCAGGCAGGGAGCACAAGGCGGGAAGCAGAAAGCAGAGTAGCAGATCCAGCAAGGGAATAGGATTGAAGGAGCACTCGGGTATGGGGTTAATTTATGGCATGGCTGCCAAAAAGGTTGGCCTCCACTGGACTAGGTGCTCCTTCACATACACCTTATACCTGGGCTTTGTGAAAAGGCCTGAGGCTTTGATGTTCCCAGCTCGCCTGGGGATAAATGGATCGTGGTTCCTAAGTCCCTTAGGTAGCTTTGCAAACCTCCTGAAATGGGCTTTCCTAATAGTGTTTGGTCATATTCTCTTCAGCCTTTTACCTCTCCAGGCACGGTGTAACAAAGCGTAATATCATACGTGCATCCTGCATAGACTAACCTTCAGAGCCAGCCCATTAGGTTTGCTAATTACTTCCAGGAAAGGGCGGGAAGGAGGGGAGCTATTTGTGAGCTCCCAGTAAGCACGATGATGGGACTTGCACTTAGCTGCATACGGGCTTCATAACTCCAGCCCCCCTCCACATTCTTCTTTCCGCTGCCTTGCTGATTTCGTCTCTCTGATCTTCTTGCTGTTACTGGCGATGGGTACGTACATTCCTGTGTCTGGCATTTGTTAAATGGCAGCCAAATTGCTTTTGTATAGTTCAGTAACTGTCGGCAATTAGCAGGGCAGGAAAAGAAACATTTTTAAATGGAGATGTGAGAGCGCAGAAACGCTTGGAACTGATTTATAACTCTGCTTGCTATATTAAAGGAAGGAGCGAAGGGGGAAGAAAAAAGCGTGGTTCCGCAGGGGCTGGGCACGCAGGCTTCTGAATACTAATGCTCACACTTATCTCAGGGCACTAATTCGATGTGTGGAGCTAATTTCTTGAGGCTGTTCCCTTCACAAGTGAAATATGCACGTGCACCCGGCACCCTCATTAGGAGAGTCCTGTGTAACCAAGCATTTGGCATCTGAGATGCAGTCATTCTCAGGGGATTTGTCCCAGGGGTTGATCTTTGAGCAGCTTATAAATGAGAGCTGGTTGTGCAGAGACTGCCCTGATGAGGTTGGTGTAGGAACCTGAATGAAAGGGAGAGTGATGTGCACATGTGCTCTGAGCAAACACTTAGTGTGCGGTACGTAGCCAGCATCTTCCTCTAGCTGTGAGCCCCCAGGAGCAATAGCTTTGTTGTCTGATATTGGAGGCAATCTTAAACTTCCTCCTATCATAAATATCCGACTCCGCTCAGCAAGCCCCACTTCACATGAACCTGCCTGTGAATTTTGTAGAATGCCATGAGGAGCATCTGCTGAGGGGGAAAATGTTATGCCCAGTTTGGCCTGAGACAGAAGGCATGCGGATAAGACACAGTCCATGGGAACAGAGCACCCATCTCTCAGAATGGGAGTAAATAATTGAGCTATTTGAGAGGTGGAGGCTATTGAAGCCTCCTCCTGAGGACAAGGTGGAGGCTATTGGAAGCCTCCTCCGAGGACGAGGTGGCCAACTGACAGGGATAAAAGGATGTCCCCAGTTTGGGATCACAGGGTTGTCAACACTTCTGTCTTCTGATCAGAAGTGATTTGGGGTGGTGAGAATACCTGGGAGAAGGAAAGGGGAAACACAGTCAAAGGACTTGAAATGAGGAGAGCTCGCTTGTGACATTGGGTTGAAGAGAAAGGAAGGGAGAATCTGAGTGTTGCTCTGAACCATTGCTGATTAAAGTCAGACCCAGGTCCCCAGTCCCATACAAATTCCTTCAGACCCCCTGCTCCTTCAGAGGGGATGGTGACCTCTGTGGTAATGCATTAAAAATCCCTTCCCTGATGAACTTGCCATGAATGGGAGACCCTTGTTACCTGAGAGTTGTAGATTGTCCCCAGCCAGCAGTCTTGTCTTAGGCAGCTGTAACAGTTCAGCAGAGGAAATGTCCCTGAGGCAGAGTGAATTTGCACATGCAGAGACTCTCCAGATGTCTGGGAGCCAGCAGTGCTTCATGTTGTTGGCTCTGGTTTCTCTGGTCTTCCTGTGTCATTTCTGTTGGAGTACTGAAATAGAGCAAGGTGGGGAATCAGTGTTCTCATCTCATTAACATTTCAGACACTTCCCTGTGCCCTATTGTGATCAAGCCGAGATTTTCCAAAAAGTGCCTTGAAAATATGAGGGGGGAGGTGGAGAAAGAACATGTGTCCCCCCAAATAGTCCATAGCCTGGGTATCAGAGGGTCCCCTGAGATGTGGTTCTAGTCTCTGCTCTGCCTCATCTGGTTTCTTCTTTCTCTCCTCTTGGTGCTGCCCTTCTTTGTAGAAATTAAATATTCCTTGGCCCAGAGACAGAGAGAGTGGCTTTTTATGCAGACCACGGTTAGGAGCTCACCTGCAGGGTGGCAGACTTGGTTTCAGATCCCTTTTGCAGAGACATCCTGACAAACTCTGTATTCAAGCTGAGTCCCCATGATGCCAAGTTTTGACTGGGCTCCATCTTCAGCTCCATATACTCCTGTTAAAGACACCTGGTTGTGTCTGTAGCTTCCTTGTGTGACAGACCACGGGGTATGCAATTGTGTGTCCGTATATTATACCCAGTAACCACACTGAGGCAAAATGTCTTTGACCAAAGCTACAAGATCAGCTCAGTGTCAGAGCTGCAGGGAAGCAGAGCTTGTTCCTAACAAACACTAGTGCTGGTCAGGCAGAGATGGGCTGTAGTGCTAGTGGGGTCTTTAGGAGTCTTGGACCCTCGTTTCACAGCAGGTAGATGTAGGCCCTCAAAGTATCCAGAATTTCTGATCACCCTCCTTTGAAAGTGTTGATGTGGCTGAGAAATTCCTTCCTGCTATCTGTCCTGTTCTGTGCCCACCGGATAGAAATGTCCCTGAGTAGGATGGGCCTTAGGGGACAGTTCCCCAGGATCCCAGACTGCCATTGGGTCTGTAGTTGAATGGATATTTTCTCCAACCTTGTATATATTCTTGTAGGACTTGGAGAGAGGAATATGCCAAACTCTAGCTTTCCAGGATCCTGTATCAGCAGAGATCAGAGCCCTGTCTACTAGCTATTCCCTAAGGCCTGGTTTTCTGTACTGACTCCCTTCTTTCTTTCTTTCCCCAGTCTACCTCTGCGATTTTGGGTGAATGTGATTAAGAACCCCCAGTTTGTGTTTGACATTCACAAGAACAGTATTACTGATGCCTGCCTATCAGTGGTGGCTCAGACATTCATGGACTCCTGCTCAACTTCTGAGCAGCAGCTAGGGAAACCAACAAACTACTGTACGCCAAGGACATCCCCAACTATAAGAGCTGGGTAGAAAGGTAAGTGCCCTTGGACCTGGCCTTCTCTGTGTTGTACATGTTGTATTTGGTATATGCATAACTGAAGCTTATGGACTCTCCAGTTCATATTGTGCATGCTTAGAGAGCTTGGTAAATGTAATGATTTTTCTACAGA
Source organism: Alligator sinensis (assembly GCF_000455745.1). Lineage (NCBI taxonomy): Eukaryota > Metazoa > Chordata > Crocodylia > Alligatoridae > Alligator > Alligator sinensis. Next base: position 1,896,969 of record NW_005841885.1, read on the forward strand.
TGGTCCTTAATGGGTGATGTGGTGGGGGTCCTGGGGAGTCCCTTCAGCATGTGGTCCCCAGCCGCTCTGATGTTGAACAGGCCTTTCTAGGAAGTGGCAAGCCCGAAAGAAGTGGAGCACTTTCCAGCTGCTCTAAAAGTTCCTCTGAGCGATTCATTTCTGGAGCTTGTTTTGGTTGAGTATAGGAGGCAGCGGTCCCTAATTTATGTGTTGGAGACCTGGGAATGGGCCGGATAGTTAGGTCATGTAGTTTTCCCATTTTAAAATATGCTTGTGGTTCTTTGTCAGAGACGTTCTGACAGTTTGCATCAGGCCTTTGAAATTCAGGAAGGAGAAAGCCCCAGGGCTAGAGAAGTGCCTTTTCTTTGTCTCATGAGTACCCAATTCTGGTTTTGTGGAGAGATGAATTATTGAACATTGCTGTTTCCCTTGTCTCCTTTGCACTCCTCAGTTTAGGAGTCTGCGAAACTAATCACTGAACATGGACCTGCTCAGGAAGAGCTCATGCTGTTGCCAGAGCTAGACCAGACTGGGGTGAGAAGAAAAAAACAGGGCAGGCTCCCCCCAGCCTCCATCCCAGTGGGATAACAGCTTTCCTTTGCTGCTAGTTAACATAGCAAATCTTGTGATGTAGTTCTGTTCTGCAGCACAGAAAGTTCAGGGTTTAAACCTTCCTCATTTTAAAAGAAAGCCAAGGAAATGAAGTAAGGTTACTAAGGTGTGTTTTAAGTAAGGTTATTAAGGTTGCAAAGCTGAGAAATGGCAGTTGCTTTTGCAGCCTTACTTTAGCCTTTTTGTGCTTCTGCTTTATAATACATTCTGTATTATCTGTTCACCTAACATTTTTCGCCAGGACCCATGCCTAATTCTTTCTACTGGGAGGTTGCTTATGTGGGTAAATGTAACTCTGGCATTTCCAGAGACTTGAGTGCTTGATGTTGCCACCCAAATAAGGTTCTTGCAATGGTTTTTTAGCTTGCCGTTATTCATATGGCAGCACAAGTGGGTGTGGTGCTGTGCCAGTGACTAAAAAGATGTGTTAGCTGTCCTAAGGGTCTTACAGCTTCAGTTAGACTCAAAACGCAAGGAAAATGTCAGTGCAACATAGTGGGTAGGGGAGAGAGGAAGACCGTGGTCAGCACTTTCACTCTCTTGGCACAATGGACTTTTCTACAGTAAAGGTGAAGCTCACTGGTACAGGAAGCAGGGTTTTCTCAGGTTGTACTTGCTTTGAAGTTGTGACGTGAAAGATCTCAGACACTAAGGGCCTCCACAGTCTCCTCACCTTCATTCCAAGTGCAAGGTTTGTGGCTTTGACCTTGCTTTTTCCAACACAAGCCTATAGTGACATTTGTATTAGGGGTGGGTGGAAAGAATTAAAAGGATTCCAAATCACTCCCCTGTCTAAGGAGACCATGAAAGAGCGAGCAGATGACAGATGTTCCTCCCATCACTTGCTACACTCCTGTAAGGTGTTCAGATACCATGGTGATGAGTGCAGTGCAAGAACCAATAGAGGCTAGAATAGCAGAAGAAGTCTATTTTCTGCTGAGTGCAATATTCCCATATGGGCTAAGTGGCTGTATTTCACACTTCTCATCTGCTGTATGGCTTTATGGCGTAATTGAAGTTTCTTGGGTAGATTTATCATTGCAAAGCTTTGTAGAAAGAAGGTTTTGAATGAAGAGAATGTGGTTGACTGCAACTGGCAGTTCCAATAAAAGATTTGTGTAGAATCAAGAATCAGAAGGGAAAAGGAGCCCAAAGAAATTTTAAGAGGTCATCTAGCCCAACCTGTAGGGTCATTCTTGTCTACAGCCTTCCAGACAAATGTTTGTGTACCCGCACTTAAAAACTTCCAGAGATCTGGTTTCCACAACCTCTCTGGGGAAGATGTGATCCATGTGGTGTTCAGCATAGCTGGATAAACTAAAGAACTGGATGTGAAATGTTCACAGGTGATTGCTAAATACCACCTTTGGATTTATATTGCGCAAAAGCAACAAATAGTTACCTGTTGCAGCAATTTGTGGGATTATTTGATGGAAAATCATAAAGGATTCTGGGATATGGGGTCATGGGGCAAAGTAGGAGGTTTGAGGGTCACTGGGGGCATGGCAGGAAAAAATGGATGGCTTGAGGGTGGCAAGTGGAAAATCATTGCAAGTGCCTGAGTCCTGCTGGACAGAGCACTGGATTGCTTCTCAGAAGGCCTAGGTTCAGTTCCCTGCTGTGCTGCTGGACTGTTGGAGGACCTTGGAGAGATCACTCTGTAAAATGGAGCTAATGATACTTCCTGCATAAAATGGGAAGAATGATACTGAGCCCTTTTGCAATGTGCTTTCAGATCTACTGGCAGCATTCTAGGAGCCAGGTGTATCTATACCATCGCGCCAAGACAAGAGGTGTCTTGTATTCATTCTTCAGACTGTCCATAGAGTGTTTGCAGAAGGAATTATGTAGAAGGCTGCCCCTTTCCCCTCTACCTGCACCCTGGCTCAGACATGCTGTTGTGTTTCTTCTGTCCCCTTTGTAGATATTACGCAGATATTGCTAAAATGCCAGCAATCAGCGACCAGGACATGAGCGCATACCTGGCAGAGCAGTCGCGGTTACACCTGAGCCAGTTCAACAGCATGAGTGCGCTGCACGAGATCTACTCGTACATCACCAAGTACAAGGACGAGGTAAGTCCCCAGGGGGGCTGGCGTGGCTTTTAACCACGGTGTGCAAGCACTTTCCCCACACCCACGTGCCCCTCAGTATGAAATGGAGAGGAGAAGACTGGATTCATCTCATGCTAGGGACATTTTGGGATCCTAAGGTGAAGGCTGGGCTGGAATTAAGTTACCCATCCTGTGTTAAACAACTAGTACCCTATGGGGTCAAAAGCATTTGAGAGGGCATTGCCTGGTGTGTGTCTCATTCTTGGGTGCATTGGAATTGAGTTAGCAGCCAGGGTACTGACTAGCTGTATACCCCATAGGCTGCATTTCTTGTGGAGACTGGGTGAACGGGCTGCTCATAAAACGGAAGGTAAGTGCCAAGGGGTGATTAGCACAGTGCAGTGGTGAGAGGCCTAGTTTCGTACAACAGCTTTGCTCTTCACTCCTGGCCCTGCTATTCCAAGCAGTTGCCCTTGGAACTGATCAGCACCACTCCTTGCTTTTCTCATAATGGACACGCCAGTCGGCTTTGTGAATAGCACTGGCCTCTAGCTGGTCTAGTCTTGGTTCTTTTCTTCCAAACGTTGTGACAAAGATATTGGTCTGTATCCCTATTTCGTCTAGCAAGCAGTACAGGGAAGTGCTAAATTCCTTTCCCAGTTGAGAAAGTCAGGATTTAAAATCAATTTTCCAAGGATACAAGGTTGAAATCCCAGTGTGCCTCAGCTCAATTGCTTCCTTCCCTTTTTGCTTTCAATTATTCCATAGCAGAGCAGTACCAATGAGTTTACACACATGGGATCTTGCTTGTGATCCCATAGGATATTTGGTGGAAGTGGTGCCCACTCTGGACGTTGATAAAAAGGGTTAAAAACCCAACCAGTGTAATTGGTACAAATTAACTTCATAAACCACTCATCAAACACGCTCTTTGCAATCCTTTTATTAAAGCAATAAAATATATAACTATTGTATATAGGGGGGTGGGTGTGTGTGTGTGTGTGTGTGTGTGTGTGTGTGTGTATGTATGTAATACACAATAATATGGATTTTATTGTCCCCATAACGCTGAGTGAAAACTTTGGATTGTCATTTGTTTAGCCCATAAAATGCCTTTGCCCCAGAATGGTGCATTAACTCCTGCGTGACAGAGGGGCTTTTCTCCTCCCCAAGGGAGCCAGCCATGGGGGAGAGCATGAAGCCCATCACCCTGCAGCCACATCGCAGGAAGAGACAAATGGAAAGGAATAGCTAGCTCAAGGGAGTGGGATACACAGACTTTTTCTGTGGGCAGTCTGGATTTGACTTTCATTAGTAGCTACCAAGTGGTTTTCCCTTCCTGTGAGCTGTTGGGTGACCTTCCTGAAACGAATGTGACAGGAACTCAGTGTAGTTCTTAATAGAAAAGTGCTCTCGCCACCGAACTCATTTATGCCCCTGCCACTAGAGACAGAAGTCAAAGCATGGAGACGGAGAAATCAGGGCATGAGGCACAGGATTTGCAAAGGTTGTACAGCTTCCCCTGTTGTCTCTTCTTCCAGCTGTTGGGGATAGCCAGCAAATACCTCTGCTCGCTTGACACTAAACCTGTTAGAACTGGCCAACTGATAGGCACAGAGAGGAGGCTGGATTAGTGGGTTGGGCCCATGTCAGCAGGAGAGTAAGGTGATCTCTTGAATTTTGTGGCACAGACTCAGGTGGGTTCAGACAGATTTTGGGTGCCTTCGTGTAACTGCTTATTGGTCAGGGCTTTTAACTGCATATGTGGAGAGAGGCGCTGGAGGGACAAGAGTTCTGTAAGTAAGAAGTGGACATGTGGAGGAGGTGCTCCAGCTTGCCTCAGATGACCTTTGTTTTCAGTGACTTTGTGGCTACATAGGACGCCAAACCTGGCTTGGCATGAGGGCCATTGCTTATTGCCCATGCTGGCGTGGTCTGGGTTGGCATGATGGGTCTTATACACCCAGACTGAAATGCATTGGCAAAGCTGTGCAGGGAGCTTAAGCTGTCTGAGGCTCCCTTTCATCAGCACTTAAAAGACACCTCAGTCTTAAATTAAAAATCATGCGCACACGGACCACTGTGGGGGAGTCAGGAGTGGGGGAAGTGTGATATTAATAAGCTGTTCTTTGGAGACGGAGGGTGAGTTGCCATTCTCTGTCCTTGCCAGTTAACTGTGGTCTGGCATCTGTTGAATGTTCCTCCGTAGCCCACTCTCTAAGCATCACTAGTGTGTTCACAGCTCTCAGGAACTTCTTTTATTATTCGTAATGGGATTAATAAATCGCAGCTGTTCCCTTTGTTTGTTTTCATTCATTAAGCACAATTACATGCAGCCCGATTGCACCCTCTTTGATGCGAAATGGGAGAGAATAATTTTTCCTGTTGTTCAGCGCAATAATATGCTGTCATTGGCTTTGAATGAAAATCATAATTAATTTTCATTTGGGTACTTGCATCTTCGTAATCACTGGTCCCGGCTCCTTATAGCAGGTGACAGGCATGTATCTCTCTTTATACTCTGCATGGATTTTCTTTTGCTGTGTTGTTTCCATAAAGACAACAAGATAAAAGATAATCAAATAAATACGAGGCAGGTTGTAAATCTTTCAGCACCCTCAGATTTCAGTAATATACAGCTGTCTTATCAGGAGAGGCAGTGGTGAGTTGGGTAACAGGGACTAGACAGATTCCAGTTCTCAGACTAATCCTGTTCAGTTCTGCATCAGATGACTTTAAGATGCATGGTTTTTGACTGCCAGATAAATATTTTTTTGGTTAGGTACAAGGTGCTTTGGTGTCCTCTAGAGGCTAGTCTGGTTACTGACAGGGAAGTGTCCATTGAGATCTTTAAATATACTGGATAAGACCTGAGTCTACCTGGCCCTGTGCTTTGTCTCCAGCTGTAGATTATAGCTGTCAGTCAGGGAAAAGTAAAAAGAAGTCTTTTAAAGGTCTGGAATAGACTGCCGCCGGAGGCGGTTCAAACACCCACTTTGAACGCCTTCAAGAGACATTTGCATGTTTATCTTGCTGGGATCCTGTGATCCCTGCTGACTTCGTGCCCCTTGGAGCAGGGGGCTGGACTCGATGATCCTCTGGGGTCCCTTCCAGCCCGAATGTCTATGAAATCTATGAAATGTCTCTAGATGATTATAACATGCAGCACACAAGGAGAATTGCTTTTTGACCTCCAAAAGATGATGAGCTTGACACCTTGAAGCATGACATTTGTTTTCACCTGTCCTTGAACAGAAGTACAAATGTTGCTATTAGTGACCATTAAGCTAACCAGTAAAATATCCAGCCACAGGATCTGAGCTGATAAGATGAATCACTGTAGAGTTTGGCTGATCTTTCCTGCCATCTCCTGACCAAATGCCCACAGTGTAAAAATACCTTTCCAGCCTTGGTGCAGCTGTTCAGTAGGTAGGGCACCCTCTGCAGTGACCAGGACCTCAACAAAATCCCAGGATGCACAATAAAACCCCACCAAACCACAGTTCATAATCAGGGAGCGAAGTCACATGGCAAAATTAATGGGCATCACATTTAGACCCAGGAGAAGGAGCAGAGAAGTCATCCCTGGATCACGAAGTTGCACCAAAGGCACAGGCTGAATGGATTTGGAAAAAGGCTAGAGAAGTCTTTAATGGCCTAACTAACTGTTGCAACTTCATCCCCACAGGATGTGAGGGAATGTCAGGGAGAAGTTTTTCTCCCTTTGCTACAGCATCTCAGCCAGGATCTGAACCTGACAGGCACGAAACACCCTCAGTGTGATGTTGGATGCTTGACATTTTGCGGGATTGAGTCCTTGGTTGGATGCACTGCAGAAGATGCAGACCAGCTGGGCCAGACTGGCTGGTGTTACCTACCTTGAGTCAAGAAGACGTGCTGAGACCCATGTCTCCGGTGTCCAGGGGTTACTGAGCCTTAGCACAGCATCTGCTTCACAGCACATCCTGTGCGCTCCATGCGAAAAACCCGCAGGGAGCTGCAGCAGCTCTTAATCAAAGGGAGCTGATTTCCCTATTAAGGAATTACCTGTAGGGCTTGCGATGGACTTTGCCTGCCTCCTAGTCAGTCTATTAATTATACAGCAGTTTGTTTCCAATTATGCAACCAGTGAAATGGTTAATCGAGTCCCCTTTGACGGACGCCTTGATATTTAATTGTAAAAAAATTTGCTCTTCCGAAAACCTCACCCGCGGAGATGGGATTTCTGTCAGGTTTGTTTTTTAAATCAGCTGCTCTGTCTCTGCTGGCATAACACTCACTAAACGGGCCTCTGCCCTTTCCCCTGCTGGGGGTGGGCAGCAATGTGATTGCTTCTCTGGTAGGCTTCATTACCCACTCCCTCCTGACCCTGACTCTTGCCCTCCACCGACCAGCCTCAAGCGCCCACCTCCCCATGCCTTTATTAATGGCCCAGGTCATGTAAATGCCAGGGAAGCATGTCCCTCCCATCCTCCAGCCTGTCACTGAAGCACAAGCTTGTTTAGAGAAATGAGATTTCAATGGAGAAATGTCATCGTCTGATGTTTCCAATATTGCGAGTGCGCCTCCTGCATAGCAACGAGGCCTCTCATTGATGGAGGCAGGCGGTGCCAAGGCTTCGTGCCTGAACGCCAGCGCTCCTGCAGAACCGAGTTCTTCATCTTCAATCTGCTAAGCCTTCCCCTTCCCCCCAGCGCCCCCAGCAGTTGTCACTGGCAGAAACTCTGTTCGAGATGCACTCTCGATAGCCAGGAGGCCTCGCAACTGCTGAGCCTCACTTGCAGGGATGGAGAAGCACCACTGTCACTGCTCGCACACCCAGAGCCGGTTAGTTCACCAGGGCTGCCTTAGAGTGCAGCCTCTCTCGAAAGGTCTTCCTGTACTTCCTACCTCCTGTCAGGCTGGCTACACCACCAGAGCCAGTGCCCATCTTGGGGTAGCCCTGTTTCTTCCCCTGCCTGGATCCTGGGGACACCTGCAAGTGATGAGGCAAATGTCAGCCATTATTTCTAGGCTGGTTCCCTGGTTTCCTGTTTCCCTTCCACCGTAACAGAGGGTGTGTGCAGAGCGCTGGGGAAGAGACATCACCTATGCTGGCAGGTCCGCAGCAGCCGTTTCTTCCCCCAGATGAGCTTGTCAGCAGTGATATCCGCTTCCTCCAAGTTTGAACTGCTCCCAGCTTGGATCCTAGCTGATATATTTTACCTATATCCTGAGCTCCGTGAGGATGTGCCACAATGCCACAGCAGACCAAGATGGGCACCATATGCTTTTCTGTTTGTTAATGAGGGTCTTTATTCCTAGAATTGACAGAGCTGGGCTGGATTGGTTTTCTGAACTCTGATTCATAAATGAACTGGTGGCAAATGACCTGTGGCCTGCTGCTAGCCAGTTAATAATAATAGCTTGGTGCTGGTTCACTCTGGGATTTGGCTCTAGGTCTCAGTTAGTTCTTATTTTACTCAGACCAGTTCACCGCACCCATTAGCGAGCCAGTTTAACTCAACTCTGAGCAGTCCCAGTTAAAACAAGTACTAGGGCCAGTTCATGGTCTCAGTCACCTCCATAACTCCAGAGCCACGTCCACGTTTGTAGTTACTCTAGGTTCACACAGTATTGCGGTCTGGCCTCAAGCACTTCGGACCATATTCCCTAGCTGGGGAATCTTTACTGTGGCAGCAACATGGAGGCAGATATTATCTTGATCTGTTAATGTTGAGAAGCAAAATAAAATAAAACCCTGGAGAAGCTGTTCAGTGACATCTCTGTTAGCCACCATGCCTTCTAATCAAGAAACCAATTCAGCAGTGTTAAATCTATTTTGTGTGCTTGTACTATTCTTTATTAATAACATTAACAATACCCGTCAAAAACCATCTGACTCGAATAGATGCGTGTAGAAAGCAAGATTTTTCAGAAGCAGCCCTCAGCTTTGTGTGCCCTATTTGAGGCATCATATAGGGGCCTGGTTTTCAAGAAGCCTTGTTCATCTGCTCTCAGACTTCCTTGGGGTGTCAATAACTGGCTCCTCAGAAGTAAGGCCCTCAGAAATTTCTAGTATAGTCTGGGCTGAAATTGCTTCCTCGACAGGGCTGCCAGCAACTCTCCTCCAAGGTTGCATTGCAGGCAGATAAATCCAGCCCTTGGAACATTTTTCCTGTTTGAAACTTAAGGTTTTTTGCTTTTTTCCCCCTCTCTATTTACCCCTCATTGTACACCCATGCAAAATAATTTATCTCCATCCACATCAGATGTTTCCCATGGTTTTTTTTTTTAACTGGTATCATGCCCTTCCCTTTGTGTTTGCACAGGCTTCTCGTTAGCTCTTTCTATATTCTCCTGTTGAGTGTTTCCTCCTTTGCCACGCTGTTCCTGTTCTCTGAACTTGCTCCATTTTGTCAGTGCTTGGGAACCAACCTGAGTTGTTTCACGACGGACCGCCAGCTCCTTCCCCTTTGACACAGTGACCTTGCTGGATCTTTGCCCCTTCACTATTCTCTCTTTTCGGGTGTTACTAGGAAACAGGTTGCAAGTAACAGTAGCACGAGATGAAGCGGATTCTCTCCTCCCTTCCTCATTCTTCCTCCTCTCTTGTCTCCCTCGATAGATTTTAGCTGCTTTAGAGAAGGACGAACAGGCACGGAGGCAACGGCTGAGGAGTAAGCTGGAGCAGGCAATTGACACAATGGCCCTAAGCAGCTGAAAAGGCCGAGGCAGCCCTGATGACTTCCCGAGCAGTGCAGACTACAGGAGAGGGCCAGCCAGCGGCAGCAGCAGCAGCAGCATACTTTGGGTCCAGCGCCAAACGGACATGCGGAGCCTGCCGCGTCTCGAGACACTTACCATAAACCAACCAGGCCACCTACCACCGTACCAACCACAATCCAACCCGAATGACCCAGAGACCTTTCTAAAGGAGCAATGTAGGGAGCAGTGCGATGGAGCCAAGACCCACACGGTGCGGCGGCGCCCCCCAGCGGAGCTGCTCCTCCCGTGAGCACGCTCCAGACCGAAAGGCTGGAGGCTCGGGGCAGCCACGCTAACTTCTAGGACAATGTTTTTATGTTCTTGTTTTGAGTGGCAGGAGGGTGGGTGGGCTTTGGGTTTTACTGTACTTGACTTGCTTCCCTTCCACCACCCCCGCTCTTTACCCAGTCCCTTCCCTCTCCTCTCTTTCTCTGTCTCTCTCTCTCTGTCTCTCTCTCTCTCTCTCTTTCTCTCTGGCCTTCCGCCATTAGTGTTAACTGCTATATTTGCACAATTTACACAAGATAGACAACATTTTTAATTTAAAAAAAGAAAGTATAACAAAAAAGGGGGGGGGTGGGGAGGCTGGGACTGGGGAAGGTCTGGGGCAGAAAGGTTCTAAATTTTGCAACAAACTAACAAAACAACAACAAAAAAAAAGCTTTTGGAAAAAAAGAAAAGAAATCCAAGGGCCGATACAGGGAGGTTCGGGGTGGAGGATGGGAGACCAGGAAGTGGGAGCAGCCCCATGAGCTTTGATATTTCATAAGATTTTGTCCTGTGCCATGTTTTATTTGAATGTTGTTTAGTGCAAGGAAAAAAAAGAAACAAAAAAACCAAACAAAAAAAAAATTTACCGTTTTGTTAGCTGGATAGATGCTCTAATTTAAATGCTGCTTAAATGGTGACTGAGGTAACTATCCGAGATGAGAGAGACCAGAATGGAGGGGCACCCCGGCCTGTTTCCCTAGAAAGTGTGCTGTTGCAGGGGGTTTCAGAGGGAGGAGTAGCATGGTGTCAGTGTCCTCCTCATTTCCTTTCTTCACGTTGCTGTTTCTGTCTGGGGTGGGAAGAAGCCAATTTATCCTGAGAGCTCTGTCCAGCTGAGCTGTTTCCCCATCGGGAGCTTGTACTCCGTCTTTCCCTGTGAAAGAAGAGGGTCCCATCTGCATTCTCCACCCCAAAGGAAGCCCTCAGCAGACCTACTGGGCCAGCAGCCATTGCCAATGCACCTTTCATCTGTGCCTCTCCAGTGCTCCGGCTCCAGGTCAAGGAGGTTAATGCTTTGGAAGATAGAGGTCATGGGCTGCCCAGGTGGACAGGGAGCAAAGGTCTTTCAAAAGCCAGGGCAAAGGGAGAGTCAGGAAGGGTTTTGTTCATCTCGGCCATGTTTTCCTCCTTTGAGAAGGTTCACTCCTTACGTCCCTCTTACGTTCCTGGGGTGCTGAATATCTCGACAGAGCCTGCCGATCCCACCTTCCTCTAGAGCAGCCTTCGTGAAGCTACGGTAAAGCTTCTGACTCGCACTTCAGCCTCTGCGCTCGGAGAGCTCTCCCAGCACCATCCTGCCAGCTCCCCCTTTCAGAGCGGTGAGAGGCATTAGTCAAATACACTTGCTCTTTAACAAGGAGCAAGATCTGAGGCACGAGGAGCTGTCATCCTGCTGCTCTGCCGATAACGAAGCCTTAACCTGCTGCAGCCTCATAGTCCAATTAGAAGCAGTTTTGACAGGAGCAACATCAACGGATTTGTTTCAGGTTAGGTCAAACAGATCCCAGGCATGGAAAGGGGGGTGGAGAAGCCTGGAATTTTGACTGAGTGGTAAAAGCCTTTTCTTCCCCCCCCCTTCCCCGTCATCTTTTTTGTGCTGACTTAAGGGAAGGGCTCAGGTCCCCAAGGGAAAAGTTTAGATCATTATTTCCTTGCAGAAGTCTTTAAAAGGCCTGCAGTGCCAAATAATGCTGTACTTTCTATCTGCGTGAGCTCCAGAGCAGCTCCCTGGGGTAGAGGAGGGGATGCTGTCACGAGCAGTGAGCATGAAAACCAAATTCAGGGCAAACAGGGAAGGGTGTCTCCTTAGAGGTCCTGACCTGGTTTCCCTGAATTCTAGGCCATTTCTGATCCCAGCTGCTCGGGATCTGTTGGCACAAAAGGCCGTAGAGGCTTCTGTAGACTAAGCAGGTAGATGTACTTCCCCAAGTATCAATTTAACTAAATGGGGGGCAGACTGGCCTGCCTCTCTCTCTAATCCTTTCCCCTAGGCCTAGGAACAGATGGTTAGGAAGGGGTGTGGTTGGGTGGAGGATGATTGTTATATCTGTGTTCACTGCTTACCCAGAGGCGGTGGGAGTTTTTCCAGCCGAGCGCTCAGAGGCACTGGTGATGGGTATTATAGAAAGACCTTCCAGTAAAGGATCAGGAGGCGGCATGAAAGGGGGAGGTAGGAGGGACTGCGAAGTTTCTGCAGTGGCTTCTATGATGCTTCTGAATAATCTTGCTCTGTATGTTGGTGGTTTACGCAGCTCCTATCTCCTTTGTATGTATGCAGTATATACCCTAACCCTACTTGTTCTCTGCCTCACGGGAATCACTGCAACACAGTTGGAAATAGCTCAGGTGCTCGTCAGGGCTGATTCTCGGCACCCTTAATGAGAAAGGAGTGTCTTAGCCAGCATCTGCAAGTATCCCCCAGCCTTTGGTAGCTAGCCAGCTGAGAACGAGGTGCAGAGGCAAAATCTTCCCAGGTAGACTCCCCCAGGCACCCTGTGGAGCCAGACCCAGCCAGGGATGACTCACTTCCCAGACCTTACCTTTCTCCTCCTTTCTCATTCTTCCTTCCTCTCTCGCACCGTGTCCCTCCCTCCCTTCCCCTTCCGTTCTGTCTTTCGGGGAGATCTCTGCCTTCTCTCATTTCACAGCAAACCCAGGCCTCCGTCTCCTGGAAGCCTCCACTTGAAACGTCCAAGCCTCTGTATCAAGAAACGTACGCACCGGGGCGCAGCCCAGGTTCGGAGCAGGTGACCGCAACCTTCCACAAACTATGAAATGGTTTTTCTTTTCCGTACCAAGAATCTGTTTTTGCAGCCTGGGCTGAGAATGGAGCCAAACTACGCCAGAGATGGGCTACTGCAAAAAGACAAAATATCAGCCCAGTTTCTATCTGTTCCCTTAGATCATGAGTGTGGGGGGTGGGGGAATAATGAAGATTTTAATTAAAGAAAAGTGTGTATATATATATATGTGGTTACAATCTAATTGTTGTGCCCCAGTGGGGTGCTGTATAGTTAACTGAAGGAGAATCAAACCAATATAAATATGACATGGATTTACACAGCCAGTGGAAAATACCAAATGGTCTGGAAAAAATTTCCAAGCATTTCTCACCAAGCAGAACAATCTTTTGAAGTCTGCACATCTCTAATTATGTTGTAATTCTGTTTTTTCTTTTTTTTTTTTAATTAAAGAGGAGAAGCAGCTGATGATTTAAGGAGAAAAAACAAAAGCAACAAAATAATAGTAATAAAAAAAAAAAACCCAAACTTACAAATCCTGAGCTGTCTCCAGAGTTGTGGGACCCGTGAGCTGTTGCATGACTGTGCTAGATTTTAGTCTGAGTTGATCTTTTTAAGAAATAAAAAACGAGCAAAAAAAAAAAAAGGAAAAAAAGAAACCCTGCAAGTGTTGAATACTAGAGGTTTGTTTAGACCTGGTTTGTTTGGTTTTTGTTTTTTAATTTTGGAATTAATTTGTCACTTTCTTGTCAGAAAACAATAGATTTGACTTCAGTGGTTTACTTCTTACAAAATGGTACTCAAAGAGCCTTAAAGGACAGCTATGTGTCAGCAGGCCCCAAAACAGTGGTTACTGCTCTCTCACTTGCTCTCTGGGGATCCTCTTTAGCTATAGCAGAGGGAAGAAATCTGCCGGTGGAGCTGTATCATGGGCCGTGCAATGTTCCCCCAGGGGGTACTTCAGATAATTGAAAGCCAGATCCTCAGCGAGTTGGAAACAGTGACTCTGTGCTGACTACCACGGCACTGAGGACCTGATATTTAACATCTAGGATGTTTTGAAAAGAGATTCAGGGACCACATTGACCTAATATTTTTCCTTTTCTCCATCCTGTTTGGTTGAGCCCGGATTGTCGGCACGTTCAAAGACAGTTCAGCCAACCTCACTAGGGGTTTCTACCCACCGCTCTGGCACACGGTCAGTACTGATCCATCTGATGAAAGGGGCACTTCTTGCGGAGAGGTTGCTTTATCATCTTTTTCCCACACAGTGACTCAAATCAGTAGTCGGTTGTAGAAGGAATGTCTAAAAACAACTGGTCTTGCACTGGTCGCCCTTGAAGGATGTTCAGAAAGCAGAAGGGTTCACTTCGTGGGTTTCCACAGGCTCCAGTCTTGTGTCAGCCTCTGCTGTGTCCTTCAGGAGGAGATTTTGGGCCCCAGCTGCTGCTCCCAGGAGAAAAAGGCCTCCACACGTGTCCAAAGGCAGTTCCTTTACCCTGAAGAGTGCTGGGGTGCAATGGCAGAAATGCTACCCCAAGAAAAAAATCCCTGTTCATACCCTCTCTCCAGTTCCCAGAGGGAGGGGCTGGTTTCAAAGGGCTAAGGGCATACTGGATCCATAGTGTGTGTACTCACACTTCTGGTATGTGTGAGGGGCTAGTTGGAAAAGCTGCTGCTCACTTGTGTGCTCAGGGTAGGTGCCCAGACGTACATATTTCCCTGTGCAAATCTGTACACTTGTGTCATGGCAAACCAGGCCCCGAAGCTTTGTGAGGGCACTTTCTAGGCTATAACCGGGTTGCTCGTGTTCTTTGGTGGGGCAGAAAGCATGCGAATCTCCATGCTCTGAGCCAGCTTCAAATTCACCCTATGCAGGGGGTGCCCTGGGCCTGGATTTTGCTTCAGCTGCTGTAGAGAGGGGCAGAGGAGGTGGGACAGCAGTAAAACCTAGATTTCAATCTGGAAGTTCAGGTCCAGGCCTCTCTTGGAAAAGGAGGGACTCTGGAAAAGAGCTGGGATAGAGGGAGGGGAAGCTGAGTGAGAAGCTTGCTGTGTTCTTGTTGCATAGCAGTGCGTTAACCTACCCATGTATTTTGCCATGCCCGTTTCTCCTAAGCACAAAATAGTGCAGGTAGGAGCCTTTCTCCTTTCCTGTTGGCCTGTCTGAATTGGACATCTTCCCCATACCCTTATGCATGACTTGAATTAGTGACACTGATAAACTGGGCAGGAAGAATAACCAGCTGGCAAGGAAAGGAGATGGGGCTCTTCGGTGTGGGATTGACATAGTAGGGAGGAAACAATCTGATGTTTAACATGGAGATGGTGTGGATCCAGGATTTCCCAAAAGGGGGTATGGAAGCAGCAACCTGCACTGCAGGGTGGTTGCACCCCCTGCTCCCAGCCTCCGCCCCCACCAGAGCGGGTAGACCGTGCCATGGGAGCCCCAGGGACTTTGAGCAGGAAAGGGAAGGAAGTGGGTATTTTTACTTGATTTGGGGACTTTACAGAGGCATACACCTCTCCCTTCCTTGTGTCCCCGCAACTCCCTTGCCTGCCACTGCTGCTTTCTTCACTGTTCGGAGGCTGGGCACAGCTGGGGAGGGGTCACAGGCCACTGTGTGGTGGGAGAGTTGTTCCCCCCACCCTGCCTAGTCTCCTAGGAGCAGGCAGGGGAAGGGGAGCCCCCCCATATCCCCAGCTGCTGTCCCTTCTGCAGCTGAGCCCAGCCCCCTCCACGGGCAGGAAGGGCTGTGGTGCTTCCCAACCCCCCCAGTAGGGAAAGCAGCAGGCTGGAGAGAGGGGAAAGATGAGAGGAGGGCTGTGCCTCTGAGCAGGAAGGGAGAGGGGATTTTTACCTGCTTTAGGGACTTCAGAAAGTGCCCAGAGGCTTCTGTGGGGCAGTCCAATCCAAAGGGGTGCATTCATGCCACTGCAACCCCTCTGGATCTGCCCCTGCACAGAGTGACATATCTATTGATGGTTGGACTCTCATAAACACCTTGTCTGCTTTCTGTCACTGCATGAGCAGGTGTCACCCTCTCAGCCCCAGCACTGATGGGACATGTCAGGATTCCTCATCGAGTATCATGCCAGGCCCAGAAACAGGTGCAGTGCCCAGCGCAGGGAAGTCTCTTCCTTCTTCCCCTCCTCACTCTTCTCCTGTGGCATTTCTGGCAGGAGCTTGCAGATTCTTGTAATTTTTTTCCACCAAAGGCTCGCAGCCCGTGGCTGCCAGCAGGTCCATTACAGTCTGCTTACTGCTGTTCCCAGCTGCCGGGGGTGCTGAACGGTGTCTCCATGCCTGGGTACTTGTTTGAATACTCTCCGTTGACTCCCGAGTTTTCTGGTGCTACTCTTAACCGTTCGTGTCTAACGCCAAAGGTGCTTCATCATGCTCAGGCTTCTGCCTGGCACCTCAACCCTTTCTTCTGGCCTTCAAAACTGAGCCACAGTCAATGCAGGGTCTGGGGGACAGCGGCAATGAGGCAGAGATCTACTGACTTGGTGAATGGATCTTTGTTCTCATCCTG
>NW_005841885.1:1912959-1945232 GCF_000455745.1 Alligator sinensis
AGGAAAAGCCTACTCCAACCCCAGGTGCCCAGAAGCTTTCTCCCAGAGCTGAAGCTTGGGCCCTTAACTCCATGAGGGAGCCAGACAATGTAGACAATAGCTGCCCCTGTGCTCGAGCTCCCACTCTTTGGTCAGGTCTTGCTGTACTTGCTGCTGCTGTTAGGGAGTTAGACCGTAGGAAACAATCCTGTACTGACCAGGAATGGGAGTGACTGCACAGGCCAACAGGTCGGGTCCTTCTCCAGTCTCCTCTGGTTCCGGACAACATTCTTTCACTTCCATTTTCATTTGGCATTAGATTTTAAAAGCAACCATCCTTCAGAAGTGCCCCTTACACCAAATGCCTCTCCGTGGCCCCCCATCCACCCAGCTCCTTGGGGCAGTGGTCTCATTCTGCCTTCTCTTGGAAGGAGCCAACATGCAATTAGCTGTCCTTTAAGAAAACGGGAGAACTCCCCTCCCCTCCCCAACAAAACCAACAAAAAGCTGAGAATTTACAAGTCAACTCCAGAGTCCTGATAACTTTACATGATTGTTTCAGACTTGAAGCAACTGGCCAGTGTGTGGCTGGTCAACGGCCTTCGGTCGTGTAAATATC
This sequence comes from Alligator sinensis, assembly GCF_000455745.1. Classification (NCBI taxonomy): domain Eukaryota; kingdom Metazoa; phylum Chordata; order Crocodylia; family Alligatoridae; genus Alligator; species Alligator sinensis. The sequence goes on from NW_005841885.1 coordinate 1,913,558, forward strand.
CTGCTATTTCCTATTTTAATGTTCTTCAGATTTAGTACTTGTAAATAAACACGCGCATCAAGGAGAGATTAAACATTTTTGCTAAATGGGGTGTCTTGCTTGTGTTTGTGAACCTTGACTTGGAGGGGGTGAGGAGCAGGGGATCTGGGCATGGGCAGTACCTCGCTCTTTCCACCCGTTCCTGCCGTGCTACCATGGTGGGTGCTGAGTTCCATGATGGGCCCTAGGAAATCTGGTCCCCCTTGCTCCTGCTCTTCCCCTGGCATGTACTTCCACCTCTCCTTTGCTCCCACCTGACTGGCAAGCACCCAAGGAAAGCACCCTGAATTCCAGGCCAGCAAGAGGAGTCTTCATCATCCAGGGGGCTATTGCAGGAAGGTGGGGATATGTATCTGTCACATCTTCCCTTTGTCTTTTGACCCTTGGTGTTTGTACAAGACTGATCTCCTGAGGCTCTAAGACAAGCTTGTGCCATGTGAAGGGCATTACCTTTGCTGCCTCAAACCTTGATCTTCAGCTTGATGCAAGTTCCTGAGCAGAAGGAGGTCTGGAATCTCAAAGGTAAGAGCCAAAGGGGCTGGAAGGTCTTGTCTTCTGGGGTCCTTTAGTTAACCCAGAACAAATCCCTATGAAGAGTAATAAGAGTCAAACCCAAAACAAATCCCTATGAAGAGTAATAAGAGTCTTGTCAGAGGTGAAGAGTCTTGTCACCTGCTTCAAGCCATCCAGGGCAATGGCTCTGGCTCCTGGAGTTCAGGATGAACGGCTGGGACAGGCTCTTTCTCCATACCAGCTATGCTGCAATGGGGGGGAATCCAAAATGTGGTTGGCCTGGAAAACCAAGGGGCTAGCAGAAATGGGTCCTCCAATGTGTCTTGGAGGCAGGGGCTGGGTTGTGCCCCTCCGCCTGGAACTGCCCCTTCCCACCTTGCCAGTTCTGGAAGTCCTTGCATTGCTATGCAGATGCCCCTCAGCTAGGGCTGGCCATGCCCTCTGCTTTTCCTGGCCTATGCTTCCCTTCAGAAGTCTCTCCTCTTCCTCATCAACGGGGATCCTGGTTTTCTCTGTTTAAAAATCACAAATTCTCTGATGTAAAGGGCAAAGAACCCATGCAAATTCTCTGATTTAAAACCCCAAACCTGCGTTTTTCCGTGATTAAAATGAAACACCACTATAGATATAGGTGTCAGTTGAACACAATATTTTTATTGATGTATTTACAATTTTGAGGCTATTTGGAAGCCTACCAATGCCTCAATCACTATAATAAAATAAATTCTAAATACCTATATGTTTTGGTGTTGATTTTTGGGTTTTTTATCATGGAAAATCAGAGCTCCCCCTGCCCCCTTCGCTTGCCAGGATGCAGCTGTGCCACCCCACTGCTTTGTGGTGCTGAGCAGCCCTGATATGCCAGTGCGCTGCCTATTCCATTGCCCCTCACTCCCCACCCGCAGCCCCCCAGCCCTGCTGGTGCCCTTCATTTCCCACCCACATCCCCCCTCAGCCCTGCTGAAGGGGGCCCCCATCTGCCAGGGCTATGGGGCCGGGGCCAGGGACCTAGGTGCACAGCCCCCTGCTCTCTGCAGCAGCGCCCAAGCCCTGGCTGCTGCCTGCAGGAGGCTGTAGCTGCTGTGGTGTAGCAGAGCGCGAAGCTTGGCTGCCCCTCTTCCATGGGTGGCACAGAGCGGGCTGAGGGGGTGGGGGGTGGGAGGGAGCCGATGCAGGTTACTTGCTGCAGGCTTGCGGCTCCCCCTGGGGCCTCCGCAGCCCAGCAGGTAGGACCCGGCATGGCAGAGCAGAGTGGGGCCAGGCAGGGAAGCTCAATACTGCCATCACAAGCCCCATGCTGCTGTGGTGATTGTCCTCTGCTCACTTGGCAGCAGCAAAGGGCACAGCTCTGCACTGCCACCCTGGATGCTGCCAGGTAGGCAAGGGGGCACTTTGCCATGGTGGTGTGGGGCTGCTGGTGGTGGCACAAACTCCCCCCTCCCCCCCCTTTGCTCTGCCACACCGGGTCCCACTCACTGGGCCACGGACACCTGGGGGAATCTGGGAGGCATGTGTCCCCCATACCTCCCCCAGGAGTGCGCACAGTGGTGGATATCCAGCCTCCTGCTGCCCTGGGTGGGCAGCAGCCCCAGCCCTAGCCCTACCCAACTCTCTCCCTCCCTCACTATGGGGGCTTCAATTCCCTCACCACTGCCTCCTCTGCCACCACCAGACTTACCTGCGGGAGCTGCTCTCCAGGATGCCTGGTGGCCACATGCACGCGCATGCATAGCAAATGGAAAACCTGGATCCCTGCTCATCAACTAGGAGTGCTGCTGTTTTCTGCATCGGGTCCCTGATGGCAGCTTGTTCCTTTCTGGTTTGTGCAGGGTTTAGACGTTCAGGGTGTTAGGTCTCTGTTGTGTCAGATTTGACAGTATTATGTAGAATTTACATTATGGTTTGTATGGGATGGTTTGGATAGGGATGGCCCTGCCTCAGGCAGGGGTTAGAGTACACAACCTCTGGAGGTCCCTTCCAGGCCTTCTAGTTGCCTTGCAGCTCATTAGGAATGCCTAGCTGTGCCCAGGGCTTTGCATCCATGGAGCTCAAAGTGCTTCACAAAGGTGGGTGGGATCATTTCCTGCCACTTTACAGAAGGGGAAACCGAGGCACTGAATGGGGCAGGGACTCATCCAGCAGGGCAGTGGCAGATCTGCAAATAGAAATCAGGTGTCCCAGCTCCCCATGTAGTGCAGTTCACTACACACTGGTGTCTCCTGCCCCATGGAGTTTACTTTGCCTGAGTCCTGAGGTACAGCCCTCTTCAGAGCCTTTGCCAGTCCTCTCTGCTCAGCTCCACCTCTCTGCCTGCCCAGGAGCCCCTCCACTCCATCTCCCTGCTCTCCTTCCCCCTCTTGCTGGAGTGAGCATGCAGAGACATGGGTGGACCTAAGATCTTGAAAAGGGGGGAGGCAGGGTGCATCTAGTGCAATGCAACATCACATACAGTGCAACACATCTTGATCTTCAGTTAAAAAGAAACTACAAGCCGTCCAAACAAGCTAAGGGCCTAGAGCTGTACTATTCAGCAAATACAAGCATAACTATGGAATGTACATTATTTGCTATATCACATAGTAGATGTGCAAAACCCCCCCTGCAACACATAGGCAAAAAGAATCAAAAGGTGCTGCTTAAGTGTTTTGGTTGTCATTACAATTAAATGTGTGGTTCAGATTCACAAAACAAAACCTAGCCTTCTTGAGCCTCTTGACAGAGCGTCCAGTGCTTCACTGAAGTTATGTCCATTCCTAAGTTGATGTTCACTTGAATTAACATCTTCATGCCTGAGTTTAATGTTTTTAGCTAGACTTAGTTCCAGTTTCACAGCCCTGCAGACTGTTTTTATGTAACCAGAAGCAGCTCAGAAACAGCAGAATTGCAGAATACAAGCTAGCTTAATTGGTAGAACCATTAAAAACCATGGAGTTTAGAAAGGATCAGGTATATTATACTGAGACATGATTTCCCCACTGCTGACTGAATAGAAATGCCACTGCTGCTGCCAAGTAGTTGATTTTAAACTTTGGGTGGACTGGGAATCAAAAGGGAGCAGGAATGTGACTGCTTCACTGGACCCCCTGCATCTTCCCCTGCACAGAGAAGCCTATGTTTGCCTGTCCCACAATGCGACAGCCCTGCTCACCAGACAGCGACCCAGACTGAACCAGTGCAGGGCTCATCTTTGTGCCTGGCACCTCACACACAAGGCTCTGGGACTGAGAGGCTGACAAGCTCAGTGGCAGCCCTAGAATTGGTCAGCTCCCAATGGCACCACCTCCCTCACCCCTAGCCCACAAGCTTCAGGGCAAGGATGCAGGATAGGGGGCACTTGGGGGAAGAAGCAAGTTGGGTGAGTGGAGACGTTTCCTCTGTGGTCATCCCTGGTCTGTGCATTCAGTGTGATCCAGGAATGGGCACGGGGTGGTACAAGGTGCAACAGGCCCCAAGTTTTTATTGTGCCGATGGAAGGAAGCAATGTTACCCAGTGCAGTGGGTTGCAAACTGGCTGTGCCTTCCCCGTGCCTGGAGACCACCTCAACGGGCCGTGACACTGACAGAGAAGGCCGCAACGGGTGGGATGGGAGCAGCTGGGCTGGATTCCAGATGGGTCTCCCTCTCCCCTCATCCCTCCTTTCTTTCTCCACAGATTTGGATATAACCCATTTCCCTATGGCCACCCCCAAGACAACCTAGATGATCAGTGATCACTAGCCCACCTGGCCATTTAGAGGGGGGCAGTCTAAATGAAACCCTGTATCTGGGCCCAGTGCCATGCTTTGCAAAGTCCATTCTAGTCTGTACCTCTGGATCCAGCTTGCAAACAGACCTGCCCAAGGATGAGGCCAAGGTGGGAGGGTTGGGGGCAGGACAGCTTGATGGTGCTCAATTGATCCTTTCTATCTCTAATGGGCCTGCTTTTCCAAAGGTGGTTTTATTAAATTATTTTAAACGGTTTGATTTCACTCTCCGCCTTTCAAAGCTCCCATGGCTTTTGATCAGATGCGGAGGAAATAAATCAATTATATCAAGAGAGAAAGAAAAAAGAGGTAAATAATTGGCCAGGTTCACCGTGCGGTTACCAAGTGCTGGGATCAAAAGAAGCCAACCAAGCCCCTTCACAGGGAGGGCGGGCACAAGGTGCAGCACATTGTAATGCTTCTCTCTGCAGCTATTTTCTCCCGTTTTTAGCTGTTGCCCTTTTGCATTTGTTTTCTTCTCTGATCTGTGCTACGGAGGCTGTTCCTCTGTCCCCCTGCTGCATTTCCTGCATCTGCCATGGCTCCTGCTAATGTCTGTTCTACTTGCCCATGACCGGATTATTTCTCCTTTCCTTCCCCGTCCCACTTGCCTTCGGCTAAAGCTTTCTCTCTCTTTTGGACTGCTCCCTCAGAGCTCAGCCAGGGCTGTTCCCTGTTCCCTCCTTCTTCATTAGGTTTAGTCCAGGCTTCCTTCTTTTCTGTCCCTTCTCTATCAAGGCTATTTCTGTGCTCTCCCTTTGCTGCACCTGGTTTTTGCCAACACTGTTCTAACAAGCTTTAGCCAATGGCTACACCTGTCCCCTCGGCTGTGCCTGGCCTAACTGCTGCTCATTTCATGTGCTTATTCTTTTGTCTCAGATTACAAGGGCAACTCCCCTTTGCCTATGGCCTAATGAGCAAGAACCTAATAAGGGGTGGAAACGGCTTTCCCTGGAGAAGTGCTCAACCATTAGTAACATGCACTGATTGCATTTCAAATGTATTGTTTGTGAAGAGGCTCTTTTAGAAGAAAAAAATCTGTTCCTTCCAGAAGGAGATCTAGGTTAATGTGATAAACTACTCATCAGTCAACAGCCCCTACGTAGGCTACACCTGGTACAGAGGAGCGATGCATCCTGGAGGCTGAAGAAAAGGGAAGGGTGACTGAAGAACATGGTGGACAACATGGTGTTCATATGCAGACTGGCACCTCATCAGGGAGGACCAGTCCCCAAACCTTTGCCATCAAAGGTATCGGCCCCTGGCACTTATCTCTGGTAGGGCGAGCCACGCTGGAGACAATCAGGCACATTGAGTTAGGGTGTTGTGGGGGTGTCTGGGTAGAATCAGCTGGACTGTATCCAGTATGAGGCACAGCAGCCCACACATTTTCTAGGCTGTGCACTTCATTCCCATGCCCTTCACATGGCACTAGCTCCTTATTCAGGCCTTGAAATATCTGAATGTCTCAATCTTGGGCTTTCAAGTGCAGCAACATCTTGAAATCCCCTTTCAGGAGCGGCCAATTTAAAGACCTCCATGAGTGACTGGTGCCTCCTGAATCTGGGGGGGCACCCGCAGAAGCTGCCGACACTGTCGGGGGGAACCAGCCCTACCAACAGCATCTGTGTTGGCTGTCGGGGGGGCGCTGGCTCTGTCAGGGGGGTACATGCACCCCCGTGCTCCCCCTATCAGTCACCTATGAAGACCTCCTCTCCATTTGCACCCTACTCAGACAGCCAAGACCAACAGGTAAGCTGTGGCTGATGGAGACCACAATTAGACCCTCAAGCACTGAGATCAGAGCAGAGCTGTGGCTTGGGCTTACCCCTCCCTGCCATCAAGAAGAGTCTTGCCATTGACCTCGGTAGGGGCTGGGTCAGACTCTGGGTGAAGGGGCCTCGGGTCCTGGAAGTCCAAGCAAATAGACTGCACGATGAACCCACTGCAAGATGCAGGGTGGTCCCTGCCTCTCTGCCTGAACTTCAATGAGGTCCAGCCTTATAGGTGGAGGTTGCTGGGTGCCTGGCTGAGCCCCCAGAGGTTCAGGGATGTAGGCACAGATGAGTCTACTCAAGCTTCCTGACCTAGAAATCTCCTGGGAAGAGCTTTGTTCCTACAAGATAGCCACAGCTTCCTGCTAGGCCTTAACATGGCTTGAAGGGCCTTTCCTGTAATCATTCAGGCATGTCCGGGGCTGACTGGACCCTTCAGGCAGGACTGGGCAGACCCCAGAGGAAAAGCTCAGAGGGTTGAGGGGAAGCCAACTTGTTTGAAGCTTATATGAGGTACGGGTAGAGCAGAGCCGTCTCACCCTGCTGAGTTTCTTTCTCCATTTTGCTCATTCACATCATATAAGTGTGTGACACGCACACAATCTTGCAAGATCTAATCCAGCTCCAGTCCACTCCCACCACAGGGACTGGATTCCCAGGGCAATTGGGTTGAGATAAAAGGACTTCATCCCTCCAATGATCACCACTATTGCCAGGTCATGGGGAAGTAGCTTACTCAAGAGAGGAAGACGCTGGGGTGGAAGGTCTTGTCCTCTTAACTGGAGCTGGATCCTTCAAACTGGTTTCCAGGTGGGGTTGGCATTTATGGCATTGACCAGGGAAAAATGTGAAGCCAACTCCATGAAAGCTCCATCATGCACCCAGCATAAATCATTTGAATGCATAAAAAACATTTCCCCACTTCATCTTTCTCTTAGAAATCTTAAGGGTTTGTAAAAGCAGTAGACAGACAAGTCAGAGCTATTTCAGAGGTGCATTTTTAAGTTGATTATGTCTCTTTTAAGATGTGCACTTAACCGCTCAAAAAGCTGGATCCCAGGCCTACTTTAAAGTACTTAGAGCCAATGATAACTTATCCTCATTACAAGCCTCGTGTATATTTTATGGTTTGCATTTTGCTCTCCTACGTTTTATGGTAGATATTTTACATTGAATATAAGCATAATACACAAAGCCATGCATTAACTCTGGGAAAAAAAATAGGATAAAACCACTACATATTTCCAGGCTGGCAGAGTTAATTTTGCTGTGGCAGGCTTAAGTTTAGTGCTTCCATCTTGTTTGTGAGTGCGTCCTATGTAAGTTTAATTTTGCATAAGTAAAGCTCTTGGCACTTAATTTCTTCTAGGTTTCTATAGGAAGGGGAAGGGCAGTGGTGAAGGCGAAGGACTGTTTGTCCTTAATAACGATACACGGTCCCAATTCATCTTTCAAACCTACACCTCAATGAAATGGATGGGATGAATTTCTGTCTCTTCTGGAGACAGCTTTGTGCAAGACTGAGGGAACAGGGAAGCTGTCTACACATGTGATGGCTGCTTCACTGCAATGGAAAAGATAACTGATCTGCTGTCTGACAATAAAAGCTTTGAATGTTCAGACTGTTGTAGGATGCCATGAAAATTGCAGCGAGCTACGAATCCCAAGATGCTCAATGATTTTGTGTGTGTGATTTTTTTTGCCTCTTGTCCCTGACATTAAGCAGGAGTTTGAGGGGGAGAATACTTTGAATGTATGTATTACACTAACTGTTTCTATTATGGTATCACATGATTTCTCACTTCGTTTTTAAGAGAAAGGTCAGAAGTAACTGTTTCGTTAGCACTTTCTGACCCCTTCCCGAGGACAACGTGCTTTGTAATCACACCGGCATGGCGAATAGAATAAGGGAATTGTTCTTGCTAGAACCAGATGTAGGGTTTGGGGCAGAACAGACCTAGCTGGAGTGGCAAAGATGCTGTGGGGATTATGGAAGTGCACGGATGAATCCTGGGGATCAGGACTATGAGTGAGTTGGGGAGCAGAGATGGAACGAATGGATTAGAATATTTGGCTTGGGAGAGAAGCAAAGTGGGGGAGAAAAGAGCCGCATAAAATTTGGACTACTCTTATGATTTTGGTGAATTGAAAACATGGTTGCCAAGAGGGGAAGGTTTTCTGGGGCTAGGCTAAAAAGTTGAGCAGCAGCTGTGCATGTGCTAATCACAGACATTTCTGATTTTTCTCCTCTCTCCTGGAGTATTCCCTTTTCTCAGGCAGGTCTGTGTCCATTTTAGATATCAAGGAAAAGTAGACATTTCCCTGACTCTTCATAATTATACAAAATGGCCTGAACTTTGCTCAGTTTTCTGAATAGATGTAGTTTCTGGCAACTGGAAAACTTTCCTCTGCAAAAGCTTAGCTAAATTGTGAGCATCTGAAAGGGATTTATAAGGATCTGGCATTCTGCAAATATAATTCTAGCAGACCCGTCTAGGGCTGGCTGTAGTCAAGGCTTAATGGGATGGGTAGTTGCTGTTGGTACAAATAAAATCATCCAAAATTTAGCCTAAGACAGACAACCAGCATGAAAAAATTCAGTCCAAATGGTTAAAGTCTGAGAGTTATAAGCACTTGAAATAGTCTTGTAATGGAAAGTGTCGGGCAATCTTAATAATAGGCTGCACCCAGTGTTAAAATGACAGCATTTGCTAGGCATTGATAATGCCATTCAGCAGTACCAGTGAAGTTTAATCTCCTATTTGGTCCTTCTGAAGATCTGATGTGAAAGCCCAGCCCAGCTGAGGTCAATGGCAAATCTCCCACCATTTCACTGCAGCCAGTACTTCATGAATCTCAACTTTAATGTCTCCTACAACACCTCTTCAGCAGGGAGCACTTTACATGTTCCCAAGGCACTCAGTTGTTACTTAAAGGGCTCCTCTCTCCAGACTGTTTTGGGACTTGTCAAATATGATGAGAATAAATATCCTTCCATTTAAGCCTTTTCAACTACAAGAAGCAGCAATAACACCCCCCATTCCTATTTGCTATCTTCTAATGGGAGTTCAAATGCCATAGGTCCAATGACCATTGTCCTGTGTCCCCTTACATTACTGATGTAAAGACTGATGTAAAGACTGATGAAAGACATCGGTCTTTCATCAGTCGCATGGGACGCCCATGCCCACTACGGGACAGGGAAGTCCGGGTGAGGGTGATCCCCTGCCCTCCATTGATGCTGACTTCGTGAAGGAACATCTTGAGAAGTTGGATACCTTCAAGTCAGCCGGCCCTGACAATCTTCACCCCAGGGTACTCAAGGAGCTGGCGAGCATCATAGCCCAGCCTCTAGCATGGATCTTTGAAAACTCTTGGCACTCTGGTGTAGTGCCCGAAGACTGGAAGAAGGCCAATGTGGTGCCTATCTTCAAGAAAGGGAGAAAAGTGGATCTGGCTAACTAAAAGCCCATCAGCCGGTCTTCTATCCTGGGGAAGATCTTAGAAAAGTTTATTAAAGAGGCCATCCTTAATGGACTGGCCGACGCCAACAACTTAAGGGATAGCCAGCACGGGTTTGTTGCGGGTAGGTCTTGCTTGACCAATCTCATTTCCTTCTACGACCAGGTGACCTATCACCTGGACAAGGGAGAAGAGATTGATGTCATATATCTTGACTTCAAAAAAGCCTTCGATCTGGTGTCCCATGATCGCCTCTTGGAGAAACTGGCCAATTGTCGCCTTGGGTCCTCCACGATCCACTGGCTGGAAAATTGGCTCCGGGGTCGGACCCAGAGGGTAGTAATCGATGGAAGTCACTCATCGTGGTGTCCTGTGACCAGTGGGGTCCCCCAAGGCTCTGTCCTTGGACCCATACTGTTCAACATCTTCATTAATGATGTGGACACTGGAGTCAGAAGCGATCAGAACTGGCCAAGTTCGCCGATGACACCAACCTTTGGGGCAAAGCATCCACACCAGAAGACAGGCAGGTTATCCAGGCTGACCTGGACAGGCTCAGCAAGTGGGCGGACGAGAATCTGATGGTGTTCAACGCCGATAAATGCAAGGTTCTCCACCTTGGGAAAAAAAACCCGCAGCATCCTTATAGGCTCGGCAGTGCTATGTTGGCTAGCACTATGGAAGAAAGAGACTTGGGGGTCATCACTGACCACAAGATGAACATGAGCCTGCAATGCGATGCGGCGGCTAGTAAAGCGACCAAAACGCTGGCTTGCATCCATAGATGCTTCTCAAGCAAATCCCGGGACGTCATTCTCCCCCTGTACTCGGCCTTAGTGAGGCCGCAGCTGGAGTACTGTGTCCAGTTTTGGGCTCCACAATTCAAAAAGGATGTGGAGAAGCTTGAGAGAGTCCAGAGAAGAGCCACGCGCATGATCAGAGGTCAGGGAAGCAGACCCTACGATGACAGGCTGAGAGCCCTGGGGCTCTTTAGCCTGAAAAAGCGCAGGCTCAGGGGTGATCTGATGGCCACCTACAAGTTTATCAGGGGTGACCACCAGCATCTGGGGGAACGTTTGTTCACCAGAGCGCCCCAAGGGATGACGAGGTCGAATGGTCACAAACTACTTCAAGACCGTTTCAGGCTCTATGAACCCAGCTGACTTCCTGCCCTTTGGGCAGGCGGCTGGACTCGATGATCTTCCGAGGTCCTTTCCAGCCCTGATGTCTATGAAATCTATGAAATCTATTACCTAGGCTGGTCAAAGGGCACCTTGTGTAGCCACAAGCCTTTCCTTTGTGGAGACCCCTGGCACAGAGCAGCTCCTGTGCCAGGCATGGAGCCAATACTTCCATGCCAGAAGAAGAGGCTAGGTCAGTTGGGGGGATGGCATGCGCCACCTTGAAGATGAAGCAAAAACTTAGCCCTTTCTATTCCTGTATGAGGGCAGTGCCAAAAATGGAATGAAGCCTGTAATGGCAACCCTGCATGTTCAAACACCATAAGCCAACACCCCACAATCCTGAGATGGGCTCAAAGATTTAGGAGAGGTTTTTAAAACAATTCTTTAGTGTTATTTTTCCTTGCTTTGTGTCTTTTGGGTGCATTCAGGGTTCTCTTTCCAAGCATGTCTTCCAAACAACAAGGCCGAGAGACCCATTTAACACCCCCCCCCAAAAAAAATAACCCCCCCAAAAAACCCTCCCAACCCCCCACAAAACAAAACAAAACAAAACAAACCAGAAATGGAAATTCCCAGAGAGTTACAGACATCCGGAAGCCTGGCTTGAAGACAATCACCAGCTCTCATGAGATGAGGGATAAAACTGTGGGTTGACAGCTCCGTGAATCTGTCTGCATGCCCCTGGTGTCTGTGAGGGCGGATGTGTGCACAGCAACACGCAGGCTGGCATGCACACCCCATCTTAGAGATTTAGTGCCATGACTTGTCTCTAATTCTGCTGAAAATGGCCTGCATTAGGGCCACTATCTTTATTTGTCCCGATTGCTTTTATTATCTTAATTAACTTGTCAGAAGAATATATGGAAGAGCTGTGCTTGCCGATCCACCCCCATGTCCTCCAGTCTCTCCAGCTTTGCCCTTGTGAAGCCAAAGCCACCGTAGGAGGGAGATTTACACCATGGGGAGAGGTGCACGCCCGTCAGTTATTTATTCTTCTTGGCCACGAAGAAGGCAGAGAACATTTTATCTGCCTCACTGCTCAGAGCAGGAATCCAGAATGGCCTTCCGCCTTGCTGCAGGAAAGGTCACCCCTCCGTGTTTGGGTGGTGGGTGCACTCCTCAGTGCTCAGCAGTGCAAACCTTGAGTCTGTGCTCCGAATCCCAGGGCTGAGGCCCGCGGCACAAGAAACACCAGCATGCTGGTCAGCACCGGCAAAGAAGCTGAATGGAGGTGTACTTTCCCTCTATTTGCCCCATTATTGGTGCTGGTGTTGCCTTGCCACTTTTGTCTGTCCCTGACGTGTGCATTCACATGACTCTTCCTGCATGCAGTATGGCCCAGTCCACTGGCTCAAAATCCATTGGGGAGACAGAAAGAGAAAGAAGGGGAGAGCGAAAGGTGTCAGATATCTCTCCTCCACTTCAGAATGCTCTGGATACGCAGGGATGGTGAAGGATTGATGACTGGTTAAGCGCAGTGCCCAGCATGTGCCATGGGGTTATATGGCAGAGGATGTTAAGGAGCTTGTGGATGGTGCTGCAGGACAGAACAACATCATCTGGCCGACCTCTGCTGCAAGCGGGACTCAAACGGCAGCCCCCGGACCGATCTGTCAGTGCCCCATAACCATCTTAGCATGGCACTGGGGTGGTGCCTTTTCTGGGGTCACCTGCACCTTCCAGCTCTCTCTTGTAAACTGGTTAGTGGCTGTAAAATCTGATACCTTGTGCAGCCCACGGTCAACCCATCCCCATCCCAGCTTCACTGCTATGAGGGCCCCCAGGTAGCTATATTAAAGCTTCAGCCAGTTCCCAGCTCCTTCCTAAGGTACCATAGCAATGGTTGCCCAGAAGGGGCAGTGAGTGAGCTGGAGGCTCTAGAAAGAAGGAGGGCATGTAGGTAGACTTGCCAAAAGGCTGTCCTAAGGACTGGATACCCCAGGTGTGTCTCTGTAATCAGAGGGGCAATTGCAGCCTGCATAGCCATCTTCAGCCTAGCTTTAATCTAGCTAGGTTGGGTACTAAGAGCAGGGAAGCCACACGGTATTGTACCTTAAGAATGAGCTGTGGTCTGCAAAAGCCAGCCCTGATTGCAGGACATATAGTTGGTATCTAAAGTCCACATACCTTGGGGTACAAAGCTGTCTCCAGCAGAGACAGAAACTCATCCCATTCACCTCATCCCAAGCCCCTGCAGCTCCTTCCTAAAGTACAATAGCCTAGGACTCATTGCAAGCCACTGCAGCTTCACTGCAAGTTAGCTTTCATCTAGCTACCTTGGCTAGACCTACACACAAGACCTACAATGCTTCTAGTCTGCCTCCAGTTTCAGTGTGGACATACTGGACTGTTCCCTCTGTAATGGTGGTGGGAACCCAGGGGCTGGTGCAGAGTGGGCGTTCTGGGATTTGTATAGAGGATTTACAAGCAAAGGAGAAGAAGGGAACTTATCACTGGAAAATGAATGCAGGTTGTGGCAATGCTGCTGTGAAGCGGTAGGGAGATGGCTGAATCATTGATAGGTGGTGGAGGTCTCTGAACTGTGCTGAGGTTATTTCAGGTGGGATTCAAAGTTAGCCAGGGATTTAAGGGTTAACTGGTTTCAGTTGCCCCCTCCAGGTGCTGTTGCTCATGGGTGGCACAGGGTGCCTGTTCCAAGTGGCCTAGCAGAGCCCATAAATCTGCCTGGGCAGCAGTGAGACGAACTCCAGTGTTTAATATTGCAATAAAACGTTGAATATTTAAACAGGAGTGCCCTTCCCCTGCCTGTTAAACACGCGGCACCTTGCTCAGATGGTGGGAACTCGCTCTCTGGAGACAACACAACGCAGGTATTGTCAATTCTGTCTACTCTCTGCCTTGCTCTTTCTCTTCCCCTCCACCCCTTATGTTTTCTTACTAGGAGACACTTGCGTGGCAATGGGATCTATGTCCTTTTGTGTCTGTCTCTCTTCCCTCTTGTGCACATTAAATACCTGTTGTGTTTCACGGGGGTCTGTGTAGTACATTGTCAGGTGTATTTTGCAACCTCCTGTCCACTAGAGGATAACAACCTACTACTACTACTACCAGCTAATGAACCTACTCCCTTAGCTTCAGTAGGAGAAGCCAGTGTTGTGGTTTTGAAGTCTCTTGTTCAAACCCAGACGATATCAGCATCATTATGGGAGTGATGCCTGAAAGAAGCCTTGCAAGTCAGTAAGTCTCAGACCCTTGGGATGATGGCCTTCTAATAAAGGAAATAGATAATACATTGACAGGGTGGGGCATATTCTCCCTCAACTGCCTGATCCATTACAAGAGAAATACAGCTAATGGAGTTGCTCCTTTAGCTCCAGTATATTCAGATTTGTGCTTCAGATTTGAAGACCCCTGGCAGAGAGCCATACTAGGGGGAGTGCAGCTGTATTTGGATGGTGGATGAAGCAATGCTGGTGAGCAGTTTAGAATCCAGTGAGTCTGGATTTTTCCAAGTTCTTTGTTCCTTTGGCACTCTGGGAGCAGAAGTGAAAGGCATGACGTAAAAACAAAGTGTTAGGGTGATGTTTCTGATCATGATTGCTTCCTACTCACCCACTAGTGTTGTGAGTTAGTCCAAAACAACAGCCTTCAGGCCAGTCCGGCATGTCATGTTCACAAACCCACCAAGCGGCACTTGCTGCTTGGAGTTCCAGTATCCTCTAGGTACTTACAGAGGTTTCTCTCTTAATATTTGTTCCATTACTTTACCGGGAACTGAAGTTTAAATTTAGTGGATGGTAAAAAAGAACTCTCCTAATATTTCATGCAGGACACACTGTAATACAAATTGCACTAGTGCCTCCAGGGAGCAAGAGCTTCTGGTTTGGAGCCAAGGCCTCCAAAGACAGCAATAAATGTCTTTGTTTGCCTCCAAGTTCCTGTGCACAGCTAAGCAGAAAAAGCTTACCAGGAACGGAGAATGACTGCATAATCCACAAATGCACTTTATTTGATTAAATGATAAAAAACATGAACCCTCTAGCAACAACATTTGCTACTAGAGCCCGAGACACACACAGTCCAGGAAATCGGTAGCTGCCACAGCCATGTCAAAAATCCAGACTGTCAAAAATATTTTGATGCATTTCATGCCCTGCCAGACTAGGCTTTCCCAAGACCCCACCTTCCATGATATGCTTCTAGGTTTCTAGTCTCCTAATAGCTTTAGCAGCCCTTCATGTTTGACCATGAAGGTGTCAAGTGCCCTCAGCTGTTGGTGAGGTAGCATGTCTCAAAAAATTGGGCCCTCAATCAGTGTGTAGTCGCTAATGCACTTTAACTTGATGAACCCCTTCGGCTTGTAGCACTTGGCAGTCAAGGCTCTCAAAGCTTTCTAACTACCGTCAGAATTCACCCCCTTGGAAGGTACTAACCAGGGCATGGAGAGTTGACGAGCTTTTCCCAGAGGGGAGGTTGTAGATCTGGAAATATACCCCAATGCTCTTGAGTTTTATAAGTGCTTGATCCACTGCAATGTGTTCCTTTCCCCTTTTTATGATAGCTTGTTTCAGTTGCTCATTTCCTCTTTTTATGATCTTACGTCTCTGAACTTCAGGGACTTTTGGCTAACCTACCCTTCTGCTCTAGAGAGGTGGGACCTTAACCATTTCCCCAGACAGTTCAGAATTCCCCTCTTGGTTTTAATTCTCCTCATTGTCTCCTCATTGCCATGCCTCTCCAAGATCACTTTTCTCTCCTAGATGCTTAGCCTTGTCTTCCCCATAGTTGGCCACCCTTCCCTATCTGCTCCAGCTCCCTTCAGAATCACTTCATCTTTAAATCTCACTTTTTCTTTCTCTTGTACAACTGTGGGAAGCCCCAGAGTTACAAAAAGGAGTTTGGTGCATAAATCCTATTGAAATCAATGGGAGTTAAGGGTGCAAATAAGAATTGGGTAGCTACACATATGAGGATCTGGCCCCAAGTCCTTGTGAGAGTAGGGCTGTAGGATACCATGAAGCAAGCAGATATGCTGGCCCATGGAACATGTATTCTGCTACTGGGTAGAGCATATGTGTATGCCTGTATGTGCAGGTGTGTTCAGACAGCCTGTAGTCACTGTCTGCTCATCAAAATCTTCTGCTTAGGTTAGCAGGAAGATTAATGCAGTAGCCTGGTGGGATATACTAGAGCTATTTTGCATGCCCCTATGCCTACCATTCATTAGGATCTCAAAACACTTTATAAACCATAGAATGGTTCTTACTAGGGAAAACCCCCACAGCCTTCAGTGAGATTTACTGCGTAAGGACAAGAAGGCAGGAGTTCATTCCACTCCGAAGTTGCTTTATTCACCACTAAAAAGCAGCTGCTTCTGAGGTGGAACACAGAATACATTTGTGAGTGTGCAATAGCACTATTAAAAGTTAGGATAGGAAGAATGCAGTTGCAGAGTGTTTGGGTCATGAGTGTGTGACTACCCCCAGCATCCTGGCCCAGCTTTGGTTTGGGCAATGCCACGTCTCTTGCCGGAGGGCTCTTGGTTCACCCGAAGTGCCGTAGATCCCAGGGAAATCTTTCCTTTCTCCTCAACCTCGCACTGTGATTGCTGATTTGCCCTGAGCTGCAGAGCAGCGAAACTTTTCACCGTGTGCAGGGTCCTGAGTGCTCCCATAATCCTCTTAAGCTGTGTGAAGCATGGGCCAGCGAAAGAGCTCCATGCTTAGTCCTGGCACCGAGGGGCTTAGGCATTAAAGATGTCATTAGAATCATCCTCGTCTTAGACTTAGCAAAAGGTCAGGCAGGAAAAGCTCAATCACTTGCTGGCTCCGAAGCTCATGATTGACTGGCTGGGCCAACGGCAGGGTATCGTCCCAGATGTCCAGGCATCTTTAACACCCTGAGGCATGAAGAGACAGCACGAGGTGGGGGGGGAGAAAAGCTTGCCTCTTATTGCCCTTTTCCTGCCACATGCACGGCTAGATTCACGCCCTCCTTATCCCATCTACCCTAGAGAGCTGCAGCTTTGTATCAGGATGTTTTTGAATGGTACGGTGGGCTTTCCTCACTCAGCACATCCTGTGTGACCATCAGCGTAAGCCCCCTAGGTCTCTCTCTCACTCCTATGCCAGACCAAATAAGTGAGGCTGAGATTTTCAGAGCTGCGTAGGTAATTGGGTGCCCAAGGTCCATTCATACGAGTGGAATTAGGCCTCTCTGGGTCTATCAGAAATTCAGCTTCAGATAAATAGGAAGTCAGGCACTGCTTGTACTGCCCTGACAGGCAGCGGGAGGTGGCAGGTGCTGCCTTGGGGGGCCACAGGAAGAGCCATTGACCTCCTTGGATCAGTAATGCTTCAAAAAAGGAGCTCAAAATTGAGCAGCATTGCCTATTCCTTTGTAATGCCTGTGATGAGGGCAAATACAATGGGGGAGGTCTTTCCAGCCAGGGGTGATTATTATGTTTCCTCAGTGCTTCTAGGGAAAAAAATCCATAAATTGTGAAGGCAGCGAGGGCTGAGGGAAAGCAACCCCGCTCCTCCTCCTCCTTCCCCCTGCCTCCCCTCCTTCGCTAATGAAAATCACAGTCGCTCTAGGAGGCCGCTGGTTTATGTTTGTTCTTTGCTTTAAACATATAGTTAAAAAGCCTTGGGTTTTTGGCTTGAATCAGAGTTGGGGATCATTAGGAGCTGGCAGGCGTCGTCTGATACACACTGATGTGTGATGATCGCTGAGGGGTTTTTGTGGGTTTTTTTCCCCCTCACTGAAGCAAATTATTGCTACAGGAACGTGGCCACCTCCCTCTGAGGAATTAGCGCGGGGGAATCGATTGCTTTGGAATTTCATCGCCTCAGATGCCAGCGCTGGGAACGAAAGCCATCTCCTCCATGGAGCGGTGCCAGGACCGCGGCCCTCGCGTTAGGATGTCACTCTCTTAAGATGGAGAGACCCCAAAACGCTTGAGGGATAGGCCCGCCACCCTCTCCCTTTGAAAGGTGGGGAGACTGAGGCATGGAAAAGTAGAGGGAGTTGTCCTAAGTCATACAGAGGATCCACCAAAGAGCTGGGAAGCTCCCTGTTCCTCAAGGCAGGCCCTTCTAGCAATCCAATGGCTCGCCCCTTGTCTCTCCCTCGGTGCGTGCCTAATTACAGGCAGGAGAGGCAGGAACTGGAGTGCTGAAGGACTGGAAGTTTGGGACGGGAAGTGCTGGGATTGCTGGTAGCAATGGCCTGTGCTGGTTGCTTTCACAGCTCGGGTCACTTCCAGACGCTTTGGGAAGGAGATAGGAACAGGCTTGATCCTCGCAAGGCTTCCTGGGGCAGGCTGGACAACTGCATGGAGCGAGCTAAGGGGCTGTTGATGTGCATGACTGGGGGGGTGGGTTAGAGGTGGCCACGTAGATCCACCCATTGCCTCCCCCAGCACTGTTCCCTTCACTATCGACCAAATGCACTGTGATTTCAATCTCCCAAACCAGGGAGGGCTTTAGCCAGACTGTGGTAATTGGAAGTAATTAGGCTGGGGAGTTATGCTGCTGCAGGATCCTCTTCTTAGGAGCAGGACAGAGACAACCGCAGTATTCCTAAGTTTGCAGAGCTTTTGATCTTGAAGCAATTGCACCACCCAGTTGTGTCTCCAGAGGCCACATTAGAAACCCCCCAAGCCCCTGCAGGCTCTGCACCTGGTGTAAAGAGGTTTAGCCTGATTTTGGCCCCCCCCTTGCCAAGCCTGTCCCCACCACTGTCCTTTGCAGATGCATTGGCTAATCGCTGCCAGGCTCCTGCCCTGAGGGAGAAGCTGGGATTTCCAGCTCAGCCCTGGTGGAGCTCGGCTGTCTGCAGCTGAGAAAGGTGCCCTCTTTTCTGAGGCCTCTAATTGCTCTTTGGAGATGCTTGGAAAGCGTCCACTGATCCATTAGCTCATGATTACTGAGCAGGGAGGTGGGAGGCGTGGGATTGGGGAAGTGATGGCCCGGGCGAAAGCCCATGACCAAGACTCTTTGTGACGACTGTCAAAACCAATTTATTGTGCAGCGGAGTCAGTTGACAAATATCTCTGCGAGTGCCCTGACGACTGACTCGCACTCCACCCTGTGATTCAGTCAGAGGCACGGTTGTAAGGGCCAGCTAGGTCGGAAAGGCCTGGCCTGAACTAAGTAAAACCTCCGATGCCGCGTCGGAGAGCCAGGAGATTCCAACTGCCTCGGCGCCCAGGTGTTAATGGGAACATAAACGCTCTGATAGCGAAGGGCATGGCTGCCTGCCCACATCCCCATTCAGACAGACACAGGGATTCCTTTCAGCTGGAGAATTATGAATAGCAGAAATCCTGTAGCCATCTGGCCCCCATCTGCCCTCTGCCGTCTGGAATTGGAATTACTCAGCGTTGGCTCATAGGCCTGTCCTGCAAACAGCTAGAGATCTTCCCGGGGCTCACGGAGTAGAGATCTGCGCTTTGGAAACAAGAGGATGTGGCTTGTAATCTCTGTTGAGGCTGTGACATGCCTGTAGTCTAGATGGGAGGTGACACCCATGAAGTTTTATCAGCACCCGGAGATCTGTTTCAGCGATTAACAAATCTTTAATTCAGCCTCTCAGCTCCCCATTCACTGGCGCTAGTGTGGAAACTGAGGCACAGAAGTAGAAGCGACTTTGAGAAATCAGTCAGGAATAGAGACCCTCTCAACCAGGCTCAGACCCATAGATCAGTCTGCTTTTCTTGTGGTTCCTCACTCCTGGAGGGCCTCCTTGGCTATCTTTGAATCCCGGACTGGAGATCAAATCCTTCCTAGAGTGGATGTTTTGAATGAAGTCCTCCAGCCTCACAGCCTAGTCTCTTAGGGGTTTTTCCACTCCGTGGTAGCCCAATTTCCTTTTATAGCCTGTACAATGACTGGCCTAATTACAATTAAAACGGGGAAAGCTCTAATCAAATCTTTTACCATCCTAGACAAAGCCAGAAAATGAGTAAAATTAGTGACACATGGAAGAAAAAAAAATGAGAGAGCTGATGCTAATGGAGAGAGAGTGGAACAGGACAGGGTAATTTTTCAGCCTTCATCAGCAATAAAAGACCACACAGGAAGGGCAGGCTGAGCCATCTTGGGAGTGGTGTTCACTTCATTGCTTCCAGGGTTTTTCATCCTGATTCTTTCCTCCTGCTGGACCAGACTTGAAGACCCAGGAAGGCCCTTCCAGTCATTAGCATGGCAACTGAGTATTTAAATTGCAGTAAGAGTTAACTCCCTGTGCGAAAAATGAACGGGGTTCGGGAAGGTACACACAAGCCTCTGAAAAAAGGGTCACTTGGACCAAAGTGGGGTGCAAATGAGCAGGGTTGGTTTGGATCAAGGATAGAGTTGGCCTGTGGAATTTGCTGCCATGAGAAGTCATCACAGCACATCCCGTGGCTAGATTTTATTTGTAATGGTGTCACCATTGATCATGGCTGCAGCTGTGGGGAAAAGGCTCCAGCCTCATGCTCAGCAGCAGGTGAGGTGCGTATTGCACCTGGCCTGGATGGAGTGAGGCTTAAGCTCTGCGGGGAAGGCTATGGGACTAAGCAGAAGAGTGATCTGATCAAAGGCAGAAGGGCGCACTCCCTGCACTTCCTCTGGGTAGGGTTGCCAACTCTGTTTGAATCTATGCCGGGAGGTTTCATCACACGACGTAACGACATACATTGCGGCAAACAGACTTTGCGTCAGGAAGGCAAATGCACATTACTATTGCATTTAAAAAGCCTGCTGGACTACTGTATGAACTGGGTTCAACCTTTACTATTTATTTTAATGATTGCCCTATCATTTATCTCCCAGGTGACTCTCAGCAGTCTGCTGGAGATTTATGTCTTAATTCCTGGAGACTCCAGGGCAATCCTGGAGGGTTGGCAACCTTACCTCTGGGCAAGTTGGGGAGCCGGAGGCCCAGAAACTCCATCTGTTTCCATCTCAAGGGCTCCTGGTTTAGTACCTAGCCCTGCCTGCCTCCAAACTATCTCCTACCACTACAGCTTTCCTCAGGGCAGGTCGGGCCCTCCTGCTACCAGGGCCAGAGTTAGCATTCCCACCTCCCCACGGGCAACTCTAAGCTTCTCCGCAGAGGCTTTTCTGTCCACGGAGACCAACTTCGGGCTGAGTTCATTTGGAGCCAGTTTATAAATTCTGCTGATGCCGGCTCCAAGCAGGCAGGGATAAATTGTCAAATGCTGCGCCTGAAGGCGTCTTTAAAAATTCACAGTCTCTCTTCAGTCACACCCGCACCTGACTCACAGCCAGCCTACTGCTTTAAATGCAATTTTTAAGTTGAATTTGGGGCCCACCATTCCTTGCTGCGCTCTTGACTGCAACAATTTTTTGTTTGGGTGGATTAGGAAGAGCCCAGAAAGAGGGGGAACAAATGCATACACAGTTTGAGGGTCCCTCTTGCTGTGACACATTTCTGTCTTCACTTCCCCCCCCGCCATCCCCACCCAATGCCTGTCACAAGCAGCCCCCTTACTGTAAAGCCGATCAGGTTTAATTTACTTCCACATGTGTGACAGAATGTCATCGCTCAGAAATGAAGGCTGATGCCAATGCAAAATTCCCTCTGCACCAGGCAATGCATTTCAATTACCATGTAGTTTGCTTCCGAGTGGATTTATCAAACCGGGCCTATAAAGCAAATTGAATAATCTTGTGCTTCAGACCTATAAAATATAAGTATTATACTTGAAAGTACTTTGACAAAGTAATAAAGACAGAGTAAAGGGGGAACCCCCTCCCCCATCAACCCTATTTTAATGTGCTAAGACGGAACTGAATCAGCTTCTGACTCCGAGGCACCCTTCAGCCTGGAAACTTTTTCATTACTCTCACAGCAATAGGGATATTTGGGACTTTCCAGATAGCTTGCTTGAGTGTCAGACTGCTGTCTGGATCCCAGACAGATAAACCTTATGATCTAAGTCTGCTCAGTTGCTAATAAAGCCCTAGGCAGCTCCCCTTCCCTCATCTCTGCCCTGGTTTTCCCTCTGAACCCTTATCTCGCCGGACGGCGAGGGCTTCTAGCCCAGACCTGTGTCTTGCCCTGTACAGCCCCAAGCACGGCTGGCTCTAGATTTTGGCTTAGACACAGATGCTTGACTGACCTCTGCATACTTGTCCAGTTTGTGAAACTGCTTCCCGTAACAGCCACAGAGGAGGCAATAGCTCGGTCCTCATGAAGAGGGGAAAGCTGAGTCACAGCAAAAAAAGAAGCCATTTGCCATAGTTCCCTTATGGAGACTGCGGTGGGAATAATGCTAATATCTTTAACCAGCACTCTCCCCATTCACGCACAGGAGGGCTCTATGTGTCAGAAACAGATCCCATACATCAGAATAAACCCTCACAAAACACAACAATATTGAACACCGCCCTCTGCACAATATCCAGTCTCCTTGAGCCCTTCAGTCTAACCACTGGTGCATGCTGCCTCTCCTGGAAGTGTGTTCGTATCAGGCCGGTGCTGGTACTACAGGAAACTACCAGAGGAAGGCACCCGAGGAAGGAAGAGGCTCTGAGCCTATTGCCTCCCAAATCTGTGCATCCCTCACTTGTAATTCCCTGGTCTCTCTTGATTGACAGGTGCGGCTTTGTTCTCTTTACACACTGGCTTCCTGCAGCGTGCTGCATAGCATGGGGCTGGCAAGCCCCACGGGCGAGCTCCCTGCTTTGCTAGCTTCTTACATGAAGGCTCCCACGCTATAGAAAGTAACAGCTCCCAGGCTGTTAACACTGGCGTGGACTCAGCAATGACAGGTCCATTCTTTGCATAGTTGGTAAAAGTGGAAGCGGAAGGCTCCTGTGAATAGCCATTAAAGGCCGTGTTGTTATTGTTATGAATAACAACCCCTGTTAATAAAAAGGCTTCTTATTTTCAGATGCTTCCCCTGCAATCAGCTGCGGGCCCTGATGACAGCATATGTCTGCCTAATTACCTGGCTGCACACGCTGAGGCTTTCAACTGCACCCTTGGCTGATTGCGGCCATCCAGGAAGAGTTTCCCATTGTCAAAGGGGCTGGGGGTCTGCAGTAATGCAACGGTAGGGCTTGGGGGGGTGCTGAGACCTCTGCGAAACAGACTGCTTTTAGTAGGAGCCAAAATGCATCTGCGGGTCTTCGTTTGTGGAATTGCTGGTTTTCAATTCTTTTGGTCACCGGACGAGCTGAGCTGAATTTTCCAAGGTAGTGAGTGCGTGTGGCTTTCCCAGAATTGGAGAGGAGCTGTGGGTGCTCAGTACCTTTAAAAATTAGGTCCCCAGGTATTTAGGCAGCTAACTGTAGGCACAGTTGTTTGCAGATGCTGGGCGCTGGGTGCACTGGTGACCAGATTCTCTCTTGTCCTGTTGGAGTTCAGGGAGGTCCCCTCGTTGAGACACCACCACCTAGGCCCTTGTCAACTGTGTTCCCCTGCTGTCCCAACAGGTTTAAACTCCTCTCAGTCTCTGGGGGGCTGCAATGTCCTGAAGGCCACAGATCATTTCTCCTTCCCACCACTGCTTAGCTTTGAAACTCGGGTTCCTTGCTACGCCCCGCAGAGGCTGGGGTGATATTTGAGACTCTCCTCAAAAAATACTTGGAGGACCATCCTCCTTTGTGGGAGGGGATTGGGACTAAAGTGTCTGGGAGCTGGGGGGATCCCTTTGAGGGATGGATCACAGCACAACTTTGTCATGTTTCTTAAAAGGTGCTTTACTATTTTGACACTATTTCCTACCATCCCATTGCACTGGAGCAGTAGGGATTAACAGGGGCATGTCAAAGCTCCTACTGCTTATTCATGGGGGAATAGCTGAACTCATGCCCACTCACCTGTGGCCTGTTAGCTAGAGTATCATCTACTCAGGAAGTTCAGAAAAGTGGGCAGCACAGACTAGGATAAATAATGTAAATAAATGTATGTCTACCTTGTTTTGAGAAGTCTCTTTTTTTCCTGGGCCACCTATATGGGCTCATTTATTTCTTTATTTTTTTAATCTTCCCCCCACTACTCGGTGTCCTTTTAAGGCAGCGGTCCCAAACCGGGGGTACATAAGATATATTTCATACGTTGTCTAACACAGGTTGAAGGGCCTAAAAAAAGTCTTGACAATTTGAAAAGTCTTTGTATGAGTATCTTGCCATTTTCATAATACACAATTACACGTAGTTTGACATGAAAATTAATTTCCCATTGAAAGGGGGTACGTGAAGGCTCACTCTGAGACCAAGGGGTACGTCGACTGAAAAAGGTTCAGACCTGCTGTTTTAAGGGCTTTGATGAGCAATGGGGATGAACCAAAGCCCTGAGTTTTAGGTTGATAAAAATGGATTATATAGCGGTGGTGGTCTCAATGGAGCAGTCCTATGTGCTTAACTCCGTACAAGCTGGAGGCTGTTCAGCCCCTGGCTTGAGTCCAGGCCCTAGCTGTGATGTGTATGCGCTGATGGTACATGCTGTGTAAGTGGGTTAGCCCCCTTTACACTACAGCCCCTCTAGGTCTCGGAGCACGCACAGCCCCTCACTGTCTTGCTCTTGGTTCCAGGGTTGCAATGAAGTTGAAAGTGGGCAGAAAGCTTATTGCTGCAAGCAGTTAGAGGAATCAGTCAGGACAAGCTGCAGGAAACTTCTCCTCACCTCATAAAAGCATTTCCTTGTCAACCTTGTGTCACAGTGAGTTTCTGCAAACACAGCCATGTCACCAATGCTCGTAGGGGAAGCAGAGCTCTGAATGCAAAAAGATTTCCAGACAAGGCTGTCTTGTCTGCAGCTAGACCTACTTAGGCAAATGCCTCTTTCCTTGGGTATAGCTCACAGGTCACATCCATAGGAGACAGTGAAAAGGACTGAAGTTCACCCCCTCATTTTTTAAATACAAAATTCTTTTCACAGGCATCACTCCTTTTTTCCCCCCAAAAAACTAGCTGCTGGAAATTGGAGTGCTTGTGATGCATGGAAATACGGTAAGAGCAATGCTTCTTAGTGAGCAAAAGCAAAAGTAAAGTTTGCATCTATCCACAGGGTCAGAACAATGAGGCACAGCTCCTTAGCTGCTGCTTCTCAGTTACCTGCTACAACGAAAGATCTTTTCCTTTTTATTCTGCCTTTCAAAAACAAGGTGTGTGTCTTATTCCAGGGCACATTGTATGCAAGAAAATATGGTAAGTGAACTGTAGGCAGAGAGCTGGCAGTATTGGCCTCTTGCTACCAGATATACAAATTCTCAGTCAGGCACCATAATGACAGACACAGTCTTGGCTATCAGCTAGAAAAATGAGGAAATGATTATGCAAGAAATAACATCCCAAATCATTTATATGTTGTAGTGTTCAAAACGCACCCATTTTTCTGCAAAGATTCCTGCTATACTGCATATAGGGAACAAAAAGAAGGAGCAGGGTAACATACAGGGCAGACTAGAGCATTGGTGATGGATAGGAGGGACAAAGCTGAGCTCTTCAATGGATTTTTTTGCTTCTGTATTCCTGAACACAGATCAGGACAAATCTCCCAACTGGATTATAGATGAGTGCAGGAGGGAAACCAGCCCACCAACTGTTAGTGTCAACTTAGTGAAGGGACACTTGGAGAGGCTGGATGTGTTTAAGTCAGCAGGCCCAGATGATCTTCATCCAAGGGTGCTGAAGGAATTGGCCAGTGTCATAGCAGAACTACTGGTATGGTTGTTTGACCACTCCTTTAGTGCACTGAAACCTGGACCATCTACCAATGCCACATTAAGACCCTCGAGAGCTTTCACCCATGGTGCTTGTGTCGAATCCTGGGGAATGAGAGGACCACTGGACCAGCATGAGCATCCTCCATGAAGATGCATCCACCAGCATGGAAGCTTTACTCTTGAGAAATCAACTGATGGATGGGCCACTGCGTCTGGATGTCCGAGAACCGCCTCCCTCGCCAGATTCTGTTTTTCCAGCTCTCCGTTGGCCAATGCTCAAAGGGTGGCCAAAGAAAATGGTACAAAGACACACTCAAGGTCGCCCTCAAGCACGAGACATTGACACCAATGGCTGGGTGGAGCAAGCTGCTGCCCGTTTGGTGTGGTGCCACCTGGTCCACCAAAGCGTGCACCACTTTGAGGCCCAATGTCTCAATACTGAGGCAGAACGGTGGCGGCAGAGGAAGGAGAAGGAGACCAACCTGAGGCTGCAAATCCCTCTACCCTATGCAACAATATGCTGCCATTGCCAAAGAACGTGTGTATCCAGAATCGGGCTCCTCAGTCACCTGACAACCCATCAAGCCTGACGGATGTCATCCTCCACTCCGAGGGGCTGCCGATGGCGAGTGCTGAGGTCAGGTCCCAGAGGATTGGAAAAGGGCCAACGTGGTCCCTATTTTCAAGAAGGGGAGGAAGGGGGATCCAGGGAACTATAGGTCAGTTAGCCTCACCTTTATCCAGGGCCATCCCGGGGGGGGGGGGGGTGCGCGAATCGGGCCCCGCACTTTGGGGGCCCTACAGAGCTGGGCAGAGCAGCAGCGGTGTGGAGCTGGGCAGAGCGGTGGCTCCACGTCCAGCCACTTGCTTCCCCCTGCCCCTCCACGGTTGCCACTGATGGCAGTGGCAGCTAGTTCAGGTCTAGGGCCCTTGGGATTGGAGCAGGGGCAGGGCCCTGCATGGGCTAATTTGCCCCAGGCCCTGCACCCTGCTTGGGTCAGCTCTGCCTCTATCCTTGGGAAAAACTTTGAAAAAATGATTAAGGATCTCATTTGTGGGAGTCTAGCAGGAAAAACAATGCTGAAGGGCAACCAGCACAGGGTCATAGCAGGTAGATCCTACCTGACTAACCTTGTTTCTTTTGATGACCAGGTCACAACATACTTAGATGCAGGGGAAGAGGTAGATGTCATCTACCTGGATTTTAAGAAAGCCTTCAATATGGTATCTCATCCTATTCTCCTAAATAAACCGAGAGGCTGTGACGTACATGATTACACGGTCAGGTGGGTGGCAAATTGGCTAATGGGATGCACCCAGAGACTGGTGGTGGACGGGTTGGCATCAATGTGGAAAGATGTGGGCAGTGGAGTTCCCCAAGGTTCGGTCCTTGGACCAGTGTTTTTCAATGTCTTCGTCAGTGACTTGGATAAGGGCGTGGAGTGCACTTTGTCCAAATTCATGGATGACACCAAATTATGGGGTAAGGTAAACACACTAGTGGGCAGGGAATGAATCCAGGTGGATCTGGACAGGTTGGAGAATTGGGCAGAACAGAATAGGATGCAACTCAACAAGGACACATGCAAAATGCTGCACCTAGGGAGAAGGAATCACCAGCACACTTACAGGCTAAGGGATGACCTTCTCAGCAGCACTGTAGCAGAAAGGGATCTCAGAGTCACTGTTGACTCCAAGATGAACACGAGTCGTCAATGCGACAAAGTGATCGGTAAAGCTAACCGCAGTCTATCATGCATCACCAGGGAGGTGATACTTCCCCTTTATGTGGCACTGGTGAGGCCACAGTTGGAATCATGCAGTCAGTTTTGGGTGCCGTACTTCAAAAGGGATGTGGATAGCCTTGAGAGGGTCCAGAGGAGGGACATTCATATGGTTAGGGGCCTGCAGGCAAGACCCTACGAGGAGAGATTGAGGGACCCAAATCTCTTCAGCCTCTGCAAGAGAAGGCCGAGAGGTGATCTTGTGGCCGTTTACAAATTAATCGGGGGCGGGGGGGGGCAGCAAGGGATAGGAGATGCTCTGTTTACCAGGGCCCCCCTTGTAGTAACTACAAATAACAGCCACAAACTGATGGAGAGCAGATTTAGGTTAGACATCAGGAAGAACTTCTTTATGGTCAGGGTTGCCAGAATCTGGAATGGGCTCCAAGGGAGGCGGTGCTCTCCCCTACCTTGGGGGTCTTCAAGAGGACACTGGACAAGCACCTGGCTGGGGTCATCTGACCCTAGCTCTCTTTCCTGCCCAGGGCAGGGGGTTGGACTCGATGATCTGCTGAGGTCCCTTCTGACCCTAATATCTTTGAATCTATGTTCAGTGACACTTATTAATCATTGTTACTGAAATTTGCTTTTATTGCTAATCACATTTTAGGCGATGAAAACACTATTGATTGTATATGGTCACAGAATATTTTGTCAAAAAGTTTGGTGATGGCAACAATTTTTATAGCAAGTTTTATTTATTTATTTATTTATTTTTGGAAAAAAGATTGTTTTTCAATGAAAATAGTGAACCATCACAATCAGCTCTAATAAGAACTCGACTAGGTAGACCAATTGGCTCCTAGGAGGCACAAGCTTCCCAAAGTTTAAGCCAGTTCTTTGGTCAAGGGGAGAAAATATGCCTGCAAAAGAGGCCCTTTGAAAGCACTTTTGAAAATGCGGCTGAGTTATGTGTCCTGCAAAATACAGAGGTCATTCTTTCTTCTTGTTCCCTGCCGGTTGCAATATGAGAGATTACCATTATTTGTTGCTGCAGAGACTAGGACATGGACAAATTGTTTGAAGTTGCAGCAAAGTAGATTGACATTGGATATCAGGAAAAACTTCTTCAGTATTAAGACACAGTGGACTAGACACCTAGGGAAGTTGTGGAATCTACACCGCTGGAGGTGTTCAAGAAAAGGCTGGACAGCCACTGGCCAGGGATGATATAGGCAAAGCTTTGCCTGTCTTCTACTATGGGTATTTCCCAGGCTTTTGGGCTTTGCTGCTTGCCCCCTCCCCTTTCTGCTACACATGTCAGGATGCTTTTAAGCCTTCCTCAGAGGCACTGGGTGTTGGCTGCAGCCAAGGCTGGGGGTTTTGACTGGGATGTGCCAATACTCCTGTTGGGACCAAAGCCGGAGATTCCTGGTTAGAGGGTCTTGCCTCTCTGCTCAGGGTGTTTGGGATCAGGAAGGAATTTTACCACATGGTCAGGTCAGTACGGACTGTGGGGCTTTTGCCTCTCTCTGTAGCAGGGGGCATGGCCCTCTACCTGGGATTTCTTGAGTGTATATTAATAACCTTATACAGAAGCAGGATGTTGGCAGGTTAGTCTCTTGTGTTGTGTCAGGGCTGATGGCAGTTTTACGGAGAACTTAGATGATGGATTGCATAGGATAGTTTGGATAGGGATGATCCTGCCTCAGGGAGGGGGTTGGACTAGATGACCTTTGGAGGTCCCTTCCAGCCCTATGATTCTGTATGCTTGAGAGAAGCAGCTTGCAAAACATAGCATAAATGTCTCACCATTATATCTTCCATGGGCTTTATACTGAACTTGCAGGAATAAGTAGACTCTGCTTATAACCGCACCTTCACTGTTTCATTTGGAGATGTTGTTATTCTGCACTTCCTATCCTAAAGGTCAGCCCCCAGGGCTGTCAATGTAGCATCTCCCACCAGGGCTACATTTATTTCTGGCCTCTTGCGTTTTTGGCTCCGACCAGTAAATCTGCCTGGTACTTGGTTTTCTCTTTGCATACAGTGTATATATATATATTGCAGGCTGTTGTTATATTTAAATAATAAAGCAGAACCAGGATTGTTTTGTACGTGTTTTTTTCCTCCTCTCTGATCTCCCCATTGAAAAATGCATGGAAAGCAACAGATGTTTCGACTTTGTAGCTTGAACCTTCTCAGCTGTTTGAAGATTTGATGTAAAGTTCTTTGAACATCAGTTTCAGAGGAGACTCTCTTGGTTACGGTTGCCATGCAAAATCCATAATTAATGAAGATTTCGGGATCGCGGTGGGTTTTAAAATTTTTATTTTATTATTATAATATTTTTTAACTACTTTTTTTCTCTAATAGGCGGAGGAAGCGGCTTTATCTGAATGGAAGGCACCTCCAAAGCCTGCAACTCTGCATAGCAGAATTAGCTAACAGCACACCTCCAGGTTGTTTAGCTAAGTGGCTTCTACAAACTCTCTTTGACCAGCTGTGGGGTATTTGGATACTGATTTAAGGCACAGGTGGTGGAGATGGGGCCAGCACTATGATTAAACAGCCTCTGTGGTTAATGTTCTTGGCTGCTGCTCTCCACTGCGGGGATTGGGAGCTGATCTCATCTGGAGAGTGGCCTGTCCTCTGTAGGCTGTGGAGGTCCATGTTCACCTTCCTGTTTATAGGGATGGGAGCTCTGTGTGTGGTGAGGCACCTCCAAGCGCTCTAGGGCCTACACTGCTTGCGTGTGGATGAGAGACTGAACACATGATCTGTAAGAAAGTAGCCATGCATTCATGACAGCCTTCCTGGTGGTCTGGCCTTTCCCTACAGCAGGATGGATACCCCTGCAGAGCCGTCTTGTCCTTTAGGGTATATGTTGTGGGTCACATGGTGTCCTCACTTTGCCAGTCACCATGTGGAGCTGAGGTACAAGACAGTGGCTGTGCACATCACCTCGCACACATCACTGGGGCAGTGTTGCCAGGGGGTTGTGGCAAAGCCCCTTGGCTGTGACTGCTGCACCAAAGCAACTGTTGTAAGCGGCCTTTGTGGTAACTGTGTGGAGGAAAACGGGCAGTGTCTATAGGGTTGTGAATGCAGCAAGGACTTTCTGGCTATGTTATCCCATTCCTTCCCTCTAGCCTCTTAGTCTTGTAGCTCCTCTAAATATCTCTGGTGATGCAGGGTCCTTCTTAATGCCAATACAGGGCATGAAGCAATTGTACTATTATTGGCCTGGGGTGCAGGGCCACTGCTAAAACTGGGAGTTATATCCACGCCTGTGTCCCCACTTATGTATATCCTGGGATATTCTGAGCCAAGCAATTGATTGGGTCCATCTCTGAGTGCTCTAGGCACAACAGTGTGGACATGGGTCTCTGGTGGCATAGTAGGCTGGCTCTTGCATCCTCCTGTGGCACAGTGCCATAAACTTGTGTGTGTGTGTGCATGCACGTGCATGTTTGCATGTATCTGTGTGCGCGTACGCTGGAGAGAATCCCAGCTATCAGCGGTGTGCATCACAGAGGTGTGTCACAGAGGTTCAGTATGGAGCCTCTCTTCCCTCGACGGCCAGATTGAAATAGAATGGAAATGCAAGGGGGGCCTGGCCAACGGCATGGTTTGCATTGCCCCTTTACTGCCCCAAGTGCCACAGCTTGGGCTCTAAGCTCTGGAGACCCTGGGGACCATTTTAGAACCATTTGGCTTTGGCCAAACCCAGCTCCCCCCTGAAGTCAATGGTGACAAGTTGCATAGTTTCATAGTTGGTAGGGTTGGAAGGGACCTGAGCAGATCATCAAGTCCGACCCCCTGCCATGGCAGGAAAGAGCACTGGGGTCAAACGACCCCAGCAAGGTGTTCATCCAGCCTCCTCTTAAAGACCCCCAGGGTAGGAGCCAGCACCACTTCTCTTGGAAGTTGGTTCCAGATCCTAGCCGCCCTGACAGTGAAGTAGCACCTCCTGATGTCTAGCCTGAATCTACCCTCTGCCAGCTTGTGGCCATTATTTCTAGTCACTCCTGGTAGTGCTTGGGGGAACAGGGACTCCCCCAGTACCTGCTGGTCCCCTCTGACTAGTTTGTAACAGGTCACTAGATCCCCCCTCAGCCTTCTCTTGTGGAGGCTGAACAGGTTCAGGTCCCTTAACCTCTCCTCGTAGGGCCTGCCGTGCTGCCCCTGATCATGCGAGTGACCCTCCTCTGGGCCCTCTCCATGCTGTCCACATCCCTCCTGAAGTGCAGCGCCCAGAACTGGACGCAGTACTCCAACTGCAGCCTGACCAGTGTCACGTAGAGGGGGAGGATCACCTCCCTCCTTGGACCTGCTTGAGATGCACCTGTGGATGCATGACAAGGTACGGTTGGCCTTCCTGACCGCGTCCCCACTTTGT
This sequence comes from Alligator sinensis, assembly GCF_000455745.1. Classification (NCBI taxonomy): domain Eukaryota; kingdom Metazoa; phylum Chordata; order Crocodylia; family Alligatoridae; genus Alligator; species Alligator sinensis. The sequence goes on from NW_005841885.1 coordinate 1,945,044, forward strand.
TGGCCCATGTTCATTTTGGCATCAATAATGATGCTAAGCTCCTTTTCTGCCTCTGCACTGACGAGAAGGGAGTTCCCCAGCCTGTAGGTATGCTGTTGATTCTTCCCCCCCAGGTGCAGCACCTTGCACTTGTCAGTGTTGAAACCCATCCTGTTCTCATCTGCCCACCCCTGTAACCTGTCTAGGTCC
>NW_005841885.1:1945804-1956518 GCF_000455745.1 Alligator sinensis
TCAGGACCTGCTGATTTAAATACGTCCAGCCCCTCCAGAAGTTCCCTGACTAGATCCACACTGACCCTGGGCCTGGCTGTGCCTCCCCTGGGGCCTACGGTGGTCCCGGTGCGGGGGGAAATGACTCGGTCCCTGCAGTTGGCCAATACCAAACACTACTGATGTTCCCCTCATCCCTTTGTGTCCATCACCCCCTTTCTCCACCTACCCTTTGCTGACAGAGCTGAGATCCCTCCAGCCCCACTCTGTCTCCCCACTCCCAATCCCTCCAGCAGAGCCCCACAGGGAAAAGCCAAGAGTAGCAGTTCAGCCAGAAGGCAGCATGGGCAGATGTATCCGATACCAGTGTCACTCCAGCTTCTACCAGCAACGCGTAGCTGCCACCAGCAAGCAGCCACTAGCAGCCGTGGCAGGAGCTGTCAAGTCATGCATTTAATTGGTGTCTATTGGATTTTTTTCCTGCAGCTCCAGTCTGTGCTACTCACTGTGACATGAGATCCACTGATTTTTGCTTTATTTCTCTGTCTGACGCAGTGAATTTCTTCACTTCGACTTCTGACCCTGATCTCGACAGCTGTTTTTCTGTGTCACTGGACTGAAGTGAGAGCAAGCTCGTGGTCAAAGATGCATACAGGAGATGGAAACAAGGGCAGGGGAGGAGAGCTGGGCACAGACTCAGGGCAGCATGAACATCCTGCCACTCTCCCAGCTGCTGATTCCCAAAGACAGGGCGGGCGCCACCTCTTCCAGCCTGGGTGCTGCAGCCAGGCCTTTCCCGTCATCACCATGTCATCTTGAATCAGGGTTGTGAGTTGTCTGTGGGATGGTGTGTGGGGACGGGCTGGATGATGGAGAGGCCAGTTTCCATGCAGGACACTTGTCCCTCTCCACTCGCACAGCCCATAATGCCCCAAGTGAGCTTCAGTTTCCTTTTCTGCAGCTGGGCAGGTGCAGGAAGTAGGAATGCATTCCCAGTCCCCTGTCAGCACCCCTGCAGCTCCTGCTTTGTTATGTAGCCACCTGATCTCACCAGTTGCTGATTGTTACTGAAGCCCCTGAGCTACCCTGAAGGGGTGATCCATACAGCAGCTGCCAGCTCCCCTCCCTTCTTGCAGTCCTGTGCAGGCTTCCTCTGCTGTGGTGACCAAGAGAACATGCCGTGGCCTGAAGTGTGAGGGATTCACAGACTGAGTCGGGGGACAGAAGAGGAGTGGTTTTCTGAGAGATTTTCCAGGACTGTAATGAGTCAGGGGAAGACAATGAGCAAAGGAAAATGAAGCCTCCAGCCAGAGCCATGCAGTTGGGGCAATGTCCACCAAGGGAGATGACCAAAGCCAGAGACATGGTGAGCTCTTGAGCACCCCTGTATTTTTGGAGCCCAACCCCAGACCAGCTCCAGATTTCTCAGCTGATTCTCATTTGTCTATAATGAGCTGAACAAAAGCCCAGCTGCAAACTGCCCTCAGCTTTGAGGGGCAGGAGGAGGTGACTTTTGCCATTCAAACTCATCTCTGGATATTCCAGTCCTGTGTTACTGAGCTAAGTGTACAGGAGAGGGGAGAGTGATTTTGAGTGGTGGCTACCCATAGGATGGGATGTGTATAGGCTAATTCTTGCTCACAGGCAGAGCCCTGAGCCAACCTGCAAGTGTTATTTTCCACCGGCCACAGGAATTGCGGCTTTGGTGCTGTCTGACACTTTTTTCCCTGCTACAAGTAGGAACTAAACCGCATGTACCCTTGATTGTGCATGTTGCTCATGTGCTACCTTCTCTGCTCCTGGGGTGGTGGTATTCTAACAGGGTGCATCTGGGAGAGGATGCTAAAGGGAAGGTCCCAGAATGGAACAGGCGGGAATCCATCTCTGCAACTCCTTGCTGGCCCACGTCTTGCTGAGCTGTCTCTGTCTCATCCTCCACGCTGCCCCTACAGCATGAAACATCCTCCTTCCACTGGTCTGTGGCCCATCTGCATTCACCTCTGCCAGTGTGCCTGTAATAAATCTGCCAGGTCTGGATGGACAGATGGAGGGCATTTGAGGACAGACAGCACTCTTTATATGCTATTTTGTCTTTTTCTTGGCTGCAGCATATCTCAGGCTATAAAACTGTTGCTGTTTAACCGCAACATCCCTTCATTGGCCACCCTTGCACCTCTCAAATTGCTGGCTGCTTAAGGCCAGAGCTGTGCCCTCTAGTGTATGTGCAGTGCCTGGCACAACTGGACCTTAATTCTGACTGAGGCTCCTTGGTATGATTGGAATATAGTTAAATACACCCAGCATGGAGGGGGGATTTGCCTGGTAACAGCAGTGCATGCTCAGCTAGAGGCATTGCTGCTTAGTAAGGTCTCACTTAGCTTCTCCTCCTTGCATGGAGATACACCCCTTGACAGGCCTACTGGGCAGCGAGAGCCTAGAGCAGTAAAATACCTCGGACTTCTGCCTGGAGTTATGAATGGGCAGGGCAGGGCATCTGCAGGGCTCCGTGTTTGGAGAAACAGAGTTTTTGGACCACTTTATCCTTCTGCCCATGGCAGAACCTTACTAGGTGGTGGACCAGCCTCCTGTTTGGGAACCACAGGACATTGCTGAAGTGAGGCATCGTGCAGGCTGGACTGACTCCAGGTGAAGGCTGAACAGCCTGTTGCTAGGACTATAGATAGTGACACTGGCACCATGTTGCCTCTGTAGCTGTCCCTGTCTGTCCATCTTTACGGAACAGCCTCCTGAGTTCGTCTCCTAGGACCCAATTTTGCGAGGATACCAGATTGCCAAGAGTTTGGCACCCACAACTGAGACCAGAGTTTCCAAGAGATCTCATCAGCCAACCTGCTTTTGAGCATCCAGCCCTTGATATAGGAGCTGACAAGGGGAGTGGAAAGTACTTGAAAGTCTGGCCCAGAAACAAAATGAATCAACATTTTTTGGCTCTTCAGAACTGCCACGATTCCTCTGTCTGGATGTTTCTATGGGACAGGAGGGATCCTGGGAGAACCTAGCAGTATATGGGCACCTTCATGGTACCTCCAGAGTTGATGAGCACTTCTGTAGGATGCTAGCAGGAACTGCCCCCAGGGAACATTTCTGAGATACCCGATTGCCCTGTCAGGTCCCCATGGTAGCCTGGTATTTCTGTATTACCTCTGTGTAGCTCTCTCTGTCTCTCTCTCATCCATTATGCTGCTGTCTGGCTTTCTCTTGCCATATTAAGCCACCTGTCCTTCACCCCTTTCCAACTTGCTCCTCTGTACTTTGGCTGCAATGAAGCTGTCTCAGACTGTATCCCTGGAAACACCAGTATCATTAGCATCCACCGAAGATTGGCAGCCCTCCCACTGGCAAGGGACATTGTGAATTCTCTGTCCCCAGTGCTCTTCTGGACAGGCTAAGCCATATCTAGCAACCTCCCAGTGAAGCACTGGGGGCAGAGTGAGGAACAGGAGGGAGCAGAGGGTTTCCACATGCTGCACAGAGGTAGGACTGTCATGCAGGTGGTGGCCTCTGAGTCCAGAGATCTTTATTTATCCCTTTGTTTTTCACTGTAACCCTTAGGACTGGTGTGTGCGGACAGCTGATGCCTGTGGATGCCTGGATCAACTTTGGGAGGCAAAGCAGTGTTGCTGCCAGCACTTGTATTCCCATCACAAAGGTACCTCGGCCCCCTTATTCTCCATCTTTCACTGCCCTTCCTCTCCTCCTCCCATAACTGCTGCAGCTCTCCTCAAGCCCCATCTTGAATAACTCAACATGGCAGATGCGGCCTCGCAGCCCTGACGCAGCTTTGTGCATGGGAGAGGGGAACGTCTCGGGACTCTAATCCAAGCCGACAGATTGAGGTCAAACAGTCCCTCCATGCAAGGTAAGTAAAAGGGAGAAGGGAACTGCTGCCCCTTTGGGAAGTGGAACAAAAATACCAAGCCAAGATAAGAGGAGGAAGGTGGCTGGAAGGTGCAGCCCCAGCCCACCTGAGACCCTCAGGGCCTTAGGTCACCGGTCAATGCGGGGCTTCAGGAGGCACCGTGGTGAGAAGCTTAACAAATGTCTTGCTGCGCATCTGCAAGAGCCCTAGTGGAAACCAAGAGATAAAGAGTGCCCCACACTGTCCAAGGGCTGGGTGGGGAGAAGCAGCAGTTGCCAGGTTTCTACCTAGAGCCGCTCAGACTCCCCCTACCCGCAGGCGCAGATACCCCTGCCAGGTGATCCTGTCTGCATTAGCATCTAAAGCAGCTAGGTTGGCTGCCTCACATCAGGAGACAGGAGGAGGAGAAGGGAGAACTGGCATTAACTCTCCGTCCTGTCAGCCTCAGCAATTACAGTAGGTCAAAACCTGCATGGACCTTGGAGACTGAACTCCCTCCCCTGTCTCAGCAAGCACCGGTTCCTGCCTCGGAGCTGAAGTGTATGCACTGTAAGCAGGGAGGGCAGCAAAAGCTTTCATTGCTGCGGCACTTCTCCTGTGGCTCAACAGAGGAGACCAGCTTCTCTAATCGGCGCTGACTTTGCTTACAGACCTGATCTGCGGGCACACCAAGCGTGTGGCCTATCCTTTCTGCATGAGTGAGTGGTGAGTGAGGGCACAATTCTTCGCTGGTGTAAATAGGCCTGAGCTTTGCAGCAGTGGCTGGGCCAAATTCAACATTGAGGTGGCATGAACACGAACATATGGTTCCTGAGGAAAAGGAGGTTAGATTGCACCCCATGGCACTGGGCAGGTGAGCAAAGGAGAGTAGTTGACACCCTGAAGGGGCAGGCCAAGGAATGAGCACAGAACAGAGGGCAGGGAGGCGTGAGAGACGGATGCCCCCACAGTCTTTCTTTTGGCAGCTTCTCAGTGCCCATCAGTGTGTGAATGTCACTGTAGCAGAAACACTATCCTACCATGTCCCCCTGCGGTAGGAAAAGGGGTGCAGCGCAGCTGCTTTCTATCCTTAGCTCCTCCTCTTTTTAAGCCTGCCTCCTAGGACTACCAGCCAGACCATTAGCCACAGGGTAGAAAAATTATGCCCAGGCCTGCTTGTTTGTGGGTGGGTGAAAGGTCTGTGCTGGGGATTACTTCACTTGCTCCTCTCGGTCTGTGCTAACCACTTGGGTCCAGACCCCTCTGTGGGCACTGAATGGCAAACTGGCCAAAAGTCTCAGGAGAAAAAAACAAATAAGGCAAAAAATGGGTGTTGGCAGGGCCATTTCCATCCAATCTTCATGTGCACAGCAGGAAAGCAAAATAAATGTGTGTACCCCAGAAGAAGACAGCAAAGCTTCCCTGTGTGGGGAATCAATGGCTCCCATCAGAGCTGGGTGTGGAGCCCTATGGCCACTGTGACTGCTCGTCCCTGCAGCACCTGTGTAAGGTGTGGGGCACCTGCTGAGCTTCACCTGTTGCTCGCTAGGGACCAGGTAGTGACCCTGCATCCTGTCCTGCACCCCCCACTCATTGTCCCAGGGATAAATTAAGTCCTGTGTTCCTTATTTTCATGTAGGATTGGTCCATCCTCTTCTGTTGCTTAAGTTCTTTCCTTATTAAAGTCAATTTAATGGCCTTGAGAGCTTCATTTCTTGGGAAATTGTTGTGTCCCAGCTGCTTTTCCCCTCACTTGAAGTTCTGCCCGTGACCATCCCCCCATCCACTCCCACCCCATCCAGTGGTGAAGTGATGGATGCAGGTTGTGGGGATAGGCAGCCGGCACAGCAGAACTCCTAAGGGCCCGGCCATTTTGATGCAAATCTCATTAATGGGAGAGACAGATGAAAGCAAGACACTGAAGGAAGCGCTGAAGCAGAATTGTCTCTAAATAGAATATTTTTCTTAGGCTGGCTCTCAGGAGACTCCAGCTAGTCTCTAAGCAGCATTTATGCAGCCACTTGACTGGGACGGTTCTGAATAAGTAGCTGCATTTCAACAGAGGCGATGTAAAACCAAAGCCTTGGCCACTTACGGTCACTGAGATTCCCACAGCATTTTTCAGGCTAGTGGTCGTGTTAACTTGGGTGCCCTGGCCAAATTCCCACATGGGTAATTGCATTCTGCCTCACTAACCTCCTCTTGTCATCTCTCTTGAAGTCAGTACGCCTCCTCAGTTTTCCTCCTAACTCGTGTCACTGAAACAGCCACCACATCCCACCCTAGAGCTGCATTTCACTGGTGGGGGCTGCAGCTGCTGTACATATAGCAAACAATTGGTCTATGACAAAAATTGTCTGCAGAAGTGTTAGACATACCGACTTACAAAATATGCCCCTGCTAATGAAAACGAATGCAGATCCGCTGACAGTTTCTTGTACAATGACATTCCTACTTCCCTGTCCCTGTCCCTATTAGAAATGTGTGTATTTGAACATTGCCAATACAGATAGGAAGTATGAATGTACACACACACATGCACACAACCTGCTTCCCCCCACACCATTTCTTCTGGCTTGGCAGCTGACTAGCAGGTACCACTACTGCCAAAACCATTGATGATCTTGATAAGCAGCAGGAGTGTGAACTACAGCCAATCTGATTTCCCCAGATTGTGAGTCTTTGTTTAGTTTTAGACCAGTGCTTCTTCCTTCCCAAGGAAACACAAACCTAGTAAATCTGAAAATACTTGCCAGCTCTAGCTGGCTGAAAAATGCTTATAATATTTTTTTGCCCTAAATAGTTGAAGCCACCCCAAAAGGCCACAGGAATTTCTACTGATGGTGGGGCCTAAGATGTGCCTTTCAGATCCAGATGAGAATTGCCCATTATTTTGTGGGTGGATTTTGGGTTAGACCAGTCACTTAGAAATATCTGCTGAGCCGTTTGTCTTGAATTTACATTAAGATCAATTCCTGGTTCCCTAAAAAACTGATCTACTGGATGGTACCTGTGGTGAGGGGCCAGATTTTGATCACAGTTACACTTGGACCGATCTATAATAAGTCCTTTATAGCAAGCGGAGTTCCTCTGGCTTTATCCTCTTTCTTATGACGGAGACTGAACCTGGCCCAAGATTTATTGATGTATCATAATAATATCAGAACCCTAATAGACGTGTCCTGTATGATATCTGAGCTTTGGATATCTGTGGAATTTATATAATCCCCTTTGCATCCGAGCAGCTCGTGTTGTTTAGTACATTTATCCTCATAGTATCCCTGAGAGGTAGGGAAGTGCTATTATCGTTATTAACAGATGAGTAACTGAGCCAGGAGGAGGGAGAGAGAGATTAGAAGCGTAGGACTTGCAGGGACATCCTGGGCAATTGAGTTCAGTCGTTTGATATTACAGGCAGTCAAGTCATACAGTCATTTTAATAAACTGATCAAACTATCTTAAAAGTAGTTAGGGTTTTTTTTTTGCACTCGCTATTCTCATCGGAAGGTTGTTCCAGAACATCGCTGCTCTGATGAAGAGAAACTTTCTTCTAATTTCCAGCCTCAGTATATATTCACGGCCAATTATTTATACCTTTCTTTTCTTGAGCCAACATTGTCCGTTAGCTGAAATAGTTCTTTCCCCCTCTGGCGCTTACCCTCCTGACACATTTATAGACAGCAGTCACATCTCTTCTCAGCCTTCATTCTACTGGGCTAAATAAGCCAAGCTTCCTTAATCTCCTCTCATAAAACAGACTATCCATTCCCCTGGCCATCCTAGTAGTCTTTCTCTGAACCTATTCCAGTTTGAATTCATCTTTTTTGAATGTGGACAAGAATTCCAGATGAGATCTTACCAGCTCCTTGTGTGATGACCTTCATACTTTCCTATCCCTGCTGGAACTACTCGTTGGTGCCCACCTGATTGCACTTGCCTTTTTTTATGTTCACATCACATTAGTGGGTTGTAGCCATTTTATGGCAGAAATTTCTGTTGCAAATCCTTAAGTACATGACCTGGCTTTGTACTGTTACATCTCATGCTTTTTCTGTTACTCCAGTCCTCAAGGCCAGCAAGATACACATGTCAAACATCTAGCCCACAGAGCTGCATCATCCAGCCTTCAGGCTCCTGGAAGAACTGGGAAATTGGGGCAGGGGCAAGCAATGGCACCATTAACCCCTGTGGTTTCCTGAGCAGACACAGAGGCTCAGGCACCCATGGGGTTAACACTGCTGTCAGCCATGCCAAATTCTAGGGCACAGAGTCCCACTGAGAATGCATTTTGGCTGTGCTAGGGCAAGTGACGGTGGCATTAATCTCTGTGACTCACTGAGTTGACACAGTCTAGACCCAGCCTGTGGGAGGGGAGGTGGGAGAAAATGAGTTTGACACCCCTGCTGTAAGATATTCCAGCTCTCTCTTTTCATGATGCCTTCTAACTTTGCATCAGCAGCAAATTTCTGTGGCACACTCCTTATTGTACCAGAGCACAAGTACAGTTACCAAGTACAAGTAATATTAAACAAGATTGGTCCTAGGACTGGCCTTTAGGGAGCTCCACTAGTAATCAATCTGTTGTCATCTCTCCTTCTGCTAGTTCCTTACCCTCCTTACGATTCTTGTACTAACCTCCATCTCCTCTAATTTAACTAGCAATTTCTCATACAGCACCATATCAAATGCATTACTGAATCTGTCTAGATTAGATCTACTGCATTTCCTCGCTCCGGATCTACCTTGGGTAAACCTGTGTTCCATTTAAGTCCAAGTTTCCTTTTACCTCCATGCCTTTAATTATTCTTTCCTTCAAAATGTTTTCTAAGCCTTGCAGACCGCTGAGCTCAGACTAAAGGGCCTGTAGCTGCCTGTATCACTCTCCCCCCTTTATTAAATATAGAAATTACAGTTGCTGTTCTCCCCTCATATGGTACCTCCTCTGACTTCATAGTTTGTGAAAATCTTTGTTTCTGTACCTGCAGCTTCACATGCCAGTTTGTGTAGAGCTCTACAAATGGAGATTATCCTATCCTGATTTGCACACGTTAAACTCTCTTGAGGCTGTGGACAGATGTAACCTTCAACACCTTTACAGTGGGTGGATTGTCATTAGTTGTTTCAATGTAGCTGTTACCTCTGGCCTTATACAGACATTGAGTTTCTCCTGGGAGAATCACTGCTTTCTCAGGAGAAACCATGAGTGTACAGATGTTCAGGCTTTTTTTTTCCCCGAAGTAAAAACGGCTGATCCAGGAGAAAAATAATCTGGGAACAACTAGGGTTAAATCACTCCCAGGAGAGTTTCTGTCTGTACATTTCATGTAAACTCCTATAGCTCAATCCTGAGCTCAGTCACTGCAATTTGAACTCCAGATTAAACAGGGTCAATTTTTTTGCTATAGGAGCATGTCAATGTAACAGTTACATTGTAGCACCTTATGCCAATATAATCTGGTATTGGTATAACTGTTACATCTATCTACCTGCTGGATTTTCCTTCCATCTTGGATGTGGTAAATCCCATTTCTGTGCCTTCATTTCCATGAGCTATCCCATTTTTAATATCATCAACCAAACCAAAAATCTGAGCCAAAGTATCCTCTAAGTTTCTCGACTACTCATAGATTATCTTGACTCTCTACTCCATCCTCAGTGTACAGCAGCTCCACTATCTCTTTCCTTATTCTCTTTTTATTTATATGGTTGAAGAGTTGCTATGTGTTTTAATTTCCCTTGCAGGGTCTCATTCATCTTGACTTTTGGAAGTCCTCAGTTTATCCTTACTCTATTTGACCTCTAAAACATCTCTTTCTTTGCTGAACAGCCTCATTTCCCATTCCCTGTAGGCTCTTGATACAGTCCTAATAATATTTATGAGGGTGTTATTTACCTTGGTAGGTTTGACCCTTCCTTAATAGTTTCTTCTTTTCACTTTGGATACAGGTTCCAGACAGCTTCTGCGGTTCTGACTTAAAGAAATCTCAAACTTGTTCTTTAGTCCAGTTGGCCTCACTAACCAGCCTTAGCTTAATTTCTCAAAACCTGCTCTTTTGAAATCAAGAACCTTAGTCACAGACCCGCTTTGGTTTATCCTTCATTTAATTTAACCTCAATTATCTCTTGATCACCCAACTCCCAAGGTTATATTCCATTAGCAACATTTCACTAATGTCCTCATTGTGGCAGAAATGCCCCGTCGGTGCCCCTCTCCAGAGATCTGTCTCAGCCAGCCTTAGAGGCTGCTGTTGAATCCCTCACAGCGGGGATCTCGCTCCTTGTCTGCAGACAAAAGCCTGGCGCCTGGGAGGCGATGCTCTGGTCACCTGGGCAGGGGGGGGAAAGACCCGGCCCTGCGCGCGGGCCCAGGTAGCCAGGGATGCTTTGCAGATTGGACGGTTTGTAGCCAGTATTGGCAGCTTCGATTGGACCGGCTGCTGAGGTCAGAGAGGTGATAAAAAGGCCTGGGCCAGGAAGAAGGGCAGCCATTATCCATGCGGTCATCCAGGTGACTCTGAACCTGGCTCTCTCCTCATCACCGCATGCTGCAAGAGTGCCCTGCCTCCAGAGGAAACAACAAGCACCTCTGGATGATGCGAGTGAGTAACCTACTAGAGATCCGATCAGATATTTAGCTTCAGTAACTCAGATGCGTGTTGAAACGGCTACCTCAGCCACCCTGGTTTGCTCTATGGGATTCCTTTGATATTCCTATAAGATTTCTTGATATTGCTCTACCTTTTACCCTATTTCCGCCCTACCCCTGTAATCAATAAAGTGCTCCTTTGTGACCGGTGTGGGAGACTTATTGAGGGGTGGGTCTAAATTATGCCAAGGAGGCCCCTTAGGTCGGTGGACTAAGAGAGGCTTCCTAAT